>NC_064911.1:0-300000 GCF_929443795.1 Astur gentilis | reverse complement strand
GCCTAAACATACGCTGCAGGGGGATAGTGCAGACCTGCAAGAGCTTTCAGGGCTGGCAGCTTCCTTGTGGGAGAAGGAGCCGGCCGTTTGCCTTTTCAGAAAAAGGCTCTGCCGAGAACGAGCTGCGTCAGATGCTGAGTCTCTGGGAAAGCTGAGATGCCCAGCTCTGGTGTGCCTGTGCATAGGCTGCAGGGGGACGGTTAAGCCCAGCAAGACCTTTCAGGGCTGGCAGCTTCCTTGTGGGATAAGGAGCCGGGTGTTTGCCTTTTCAGAAAAAGTTTCTGCCGCGAACAAGCACCGTGACATGCTGAATCTCTGGGAAAGCAGAGATCCCCAGTGCTGTTGCGGCTAAAGATAAGCTGCAGGGGGACGGTTAAGCCCAGCAAGATCTTTCAAGGCTGGCAGCTTCCTTGTGGGAGAATGAGCCAGCCGTTTGCCTTTTCAGAAAAAGGTTCTGCGGAGAACACGCACCGTGACATGCTGAGTCTCTGGGAAAGCAGAGAACCCCAGTGCTGTTGCAGCTAAAGATAGGCTGCAGAGGGATAGTGCAGACGTGCAAGAGCTTTCAGGGCTGGCAGCTTCCTTGTGGGAGAAGGAGCCGGACATTTGCCTTTTCAGAAAAAGTTACTGCCGTGAACAAGCACCGTGACATGCTGAATCTCTGGGAAAGCAGAGATCCCCAGTGCTGTTGCGGCTAAAGATAAGCTGCAGGGGGACTGTGAAGACCAGCAAGATCTTTCAGGGCTGGCACCTTCCTTGTGGGAGAAAGAACCAGACGTTTGCCTTTTCAGAAAAAGTTTCTGCCGAGAACGAGCACCGTGACATGCTGAGTCTCTGGGAAAGCAGAGATCCCCAGTGCTGCTGCGGCTAAAGGATCCCCAGTGCTGTTGTGCCTGTGGATAGGCTGCAGGGGGCGGTGAAGACCACAAAATCTTTCAGGCCTGGCACTTGCCTTGCAGGAGAAGGAGCCAGACGTTTGCTTTTTCAGAAAAAGTTTCTGCCGAGAACGAGCACCGTGAGATGCTGAGTCTCTGGGAAAGCAGAGATCCCCAGTGCTGTTGTGCCTGTGGATAGGCAGCAGAGGGATAGTGAAGACCTGCAAGAGCTTTCAGGGCTGGAACCTTCCTTGTGGGAGAAGAAGCCGGACTTTTGCCTTTTCAGAAAATGTTTCTGCCGAGAGCGAGCAGCATGAGATGCTGAGTCTCTGGGAAAGCAGAGATCCCCAGTGCTGTTGCGGCTAAAGATAGGCTGCAGGGGGATAGTGAAGACCAGCAAGATCTTTCAGGGCTGGCAGATTCTCTGTGGGAGAAGGAGCCAGACGTTTGCCTTTTCAGAAAAAGTTTCTACCGAGAACGAGCACCGTGACATGCTGAGTCTCTGGGAAAGCAGAGATCCCCACTGCTGCTTTCCCTGAAAATAGGCTGCAGGGAGACGGTGAACACCAGCAAGGTCTTCCAGGGCTGGCACCAGAGCTGGCACTTTCCTTGTAGAAGAATTAGCTGGACGTTTGCCTTTTCAGGAAAAGTTTCTGCCGAGAACGAGCACTGTGAGATGCTGAGTCTCTGGGAAAGCAGAGATCCCCAGTGCTGTTGCGGCTAAAGATACGCTGCAGGGGGATAGTGCAGACCTGCATTAGCTTTCAGGGCTGGCAGCTTCCTTATGGGAGAAGGAGACGTAAGTTTGCCTTTTCAGAAAAAGGCTCTGCCGAGAACGAGCTGCGTCAGATGCTGAGTCTCTGGGAAAGCTGAGATGCCCAGCTCTGGTGTGCCTGTGCATAGGCTGCAGGGGGACTGTTAAGCCCAGCAAGGTCTTTCAGGGCTGGCAGCTTCCTTGTGGGAGAAGGAGCCGGGTGTTTGCCTTTTTAGAAAAAGTTTCTGCCGCGAACAAGCACCGTGACATGCTGAATCTCTGGGAAAGCAGAGATCCCCAGTGCTGTTGCGGCTAAAGATAAGCTGCAGGGGGACGGTTAAGCCCAGCAAGATCTTTCAGGGCTGGCAGCTTCCTTGTGGGAGAAGGAGCCGGCCGTTTGCCTTTTCAGAAAAAGGTTCTGCGGAGAACACGCACCGTGACATGCTGAGTCTCTGGGAAAGCAGAGATCCCCAGTGCTGCTGCGGCTAAAGGATCCCCAGTGCTGTTGTGCCTGTGGGTAGGCTGCAGGGGGCGGTGAAGACCACAAAATCTTTCAGGCCTGGCACTTGCCTTGCAGGAGAAGGAGCCAGACGTTTGCTTTTTCAGAAAAAGTTTCTGCCGAGAACGAGCACCGTGAGATGCTGAGTCTCTGGGAAAGCAGAGATCCCCAGTGCTGTTGTGCCTGTGGATAGGCAGCAGAGGGATAGTGAAGACCTGCAAGAGCTTTCAGGGCTGGAACCTTCCTTGTGGGAGAAGAAGCCGGACTTTTGCCTTTTCAGAAAATGTTTCTGCCGAGAGCGAGCAGCATGAGATGCTGAGTCTCTGGGAAAGCAGAGATCTCCAGTGCTGTTGCGGCTAAAGATAAGCTGCAGGGGGACGGTTAAGCCCAGCAAGATCTTTCAGGGCTGGCAGCTTCCTTGTGGGAGAAGGAGCCGGCCGTTTGCCTTTTCAGAAAAAGGTTCTGCGGAGAACACGCACCGTGACATGCTGAGTCTCTGGGAAAGCAGAGATCCCCAGTGCTGTTGCAGCTAAAGATAGGCTGCAGAGGGATAGTGCAGACGTGCAAGAGCTTTCAGGGCTGGCAGCTTCCTTGTGGGAGAAGGAGCCGGGTGTTTGCCTTTTCAGAAAAAGTTACTGCCGCGAACAAGCACCGTGACATGCTGAATCTCTGGGAAAGCAGAGATCCCCAGTGCTCTTGCGCCTAAAGATAAGCTGCAGAGGGACGTTGAAGACCAGCAATATCTTTCAGGGCTGGCACCTTCCTTGTGGGAGAAGGAGCCGGCCGTTTGCCTTTTCAGAAAACGTTTCTGCCGAGAACAAGCACAGTGACATGCTGAGTCTCTGGGAAAGCAGAGATCCTCAGTACTCTTGCGCCTAAAGATAGGCTGCAGGGGGACGGTTAAGCCCAGCAAGATCTTTCAAGGCTGGCAGCTTCCTTGTGGGAGAATGAGCCGGCCGTTTGCCTTTTCAGAAAAAGGCTCTGCGGAGAACACGCACCGTGACATGCTGAGTCTCTGGGAAAGCAGAGAACCCCAGTGCTGTTGCAGCTAAAGATAGGCTGCAGAGGGATAGTGCAGACGTGGAAGAGCTTTCAGGGCTGGCAGCTTCCTTGTGGGAGAAGGAGCCGGATATTTGCCTTTTCAGAAAAAGTTACTGCCGTGAACAAGCACCGTGACATGCTGAATCTCTGGGAAAGCAGAGATCCCCAGTGCTGTTGCGGCTAAAGATAAGCTGCAGGGGGACTGTGAAGACCAGCAAGATCTTTCAGGGCTGGCACCTTCCTTGTGGGAGAAAGAACCAGACGTTTGCCTTTTCAGAAAAAGTTTCTGCCGAGAACGAGCACCGTGACATGCTGAGTCTCTGGGAAAGCAGAGATCCCCAGTGCTGCTGCGGCTAAAGGATCCCCAGTGCTGTTGTGCCTGTGGATAGGCTGCAGGGGGCGGTGAAGACCACAAAATCTTTCAGGCCTGGCACTTGCCTTGCAGGAGAAGGAGCCAGACGTTTGCTTTTTCAGAAAAAGTTTCTGCCGAGAACGAGCACCGTGAGATGCTGAGTCTCTGGGAAAGCAGAGATGCCCAGTGCTGTTGTGCCTGTGGATAGGCAGCAGAGGGATAGTGAAGACCTGCAAGAGCTTTCAGGGCTGGAACCTTCCTTGTGGGAGAAGAAGCCGGACTTTTGCCTTTTCAGAAAATGTTTCTGCCGAGAGCGAGCAGCATGAGATGCTGAGTCTCTGGGAAAGCAGAGATCCCCAGTGCTGTTGCGGCTAAAGATAGGCTGCAGGGGGATAGTGAAGACCAGCAAGATCTTTCAGGGCTGGCAGCTTCTCTGTGGGAGAAGGAGCCAGACGTTTGCCTTTTCAGAAAAAGTTTCTACCGAGAACGAGCACCGTGACATGCTGAGTCTCTGGGAAAGCAGAGATCCCCACTGCTGCTTTCCCTGAAAATAGGCTGCAGGGAGACGGTGAACACCAGCAAGGTCTTCCAGGGCTGGCACCAGAGCTGGCACTTTCCTTGTAGAAGAATTAGCTGGACGTTTGCCTTTTCAGGAAAAGTTTCTGCCGAGAACGAGCACTGTGAGATGCTGAGTCTCTGGGAAAGCAGAGATCCCCAGTGCTGTTGCGGCTAAAGATACGCTGCAGGGGGATAGTGCAGACCTGCATTAGCTTTCAGGGCTGGCAGCTTCCTTGTGGGAGAAGGAGCCGGCCGTTTGCCTTTTCAGAAAAAGGCTCTGCCGAGAACGAGCTGCGTCAGATGCTGAGTCTCTGGGAAAGCTGAGATGCCCAGCTCTGGTGTGCCTGTGCATAGGCTGCAGGGGGACGGTTAAGCCCAGCAAGATCTTTCAGGGCTGGCAGCTTCCTTGTGGGAGAAGGAGCCGAGTGTTTGCCTTTTTAGAAAAAGTTTCTGCCGCGAACAAGCACAGTGACATGCTGAATCTCTGGGAAAGCAGAGATCCCCAGTGCTCTTGCGCCTAAACATACGCTGCAGGGGGATAGTGCAGACCTGCAAGAGCTTTCAGGGCTGGCAGCTTCCTTGTGGGAGAAGGAGCCGGACGTTTGCCTTTTCAGAAAAAGGCTCTGCCGAGAACGAGCTGCGTCAGATGCTGAGTCTCTGGGAAAGCTGAGATGCCCAGCTCTGGTGTGCCTGTTCATAGGCTGCAGGAGGACGGTTAAGCCCAGCAAGATCTTTCAGGGCTGGCAGCTTCCTTGTGGGAGAAGGAGCCGGGTGTTTGCCTTTTTAGAAAAAGTTTCTGCCGCGAACAAGCACCGTGACATGCTGAATCTCTGGGAAAGCAGAGATCCCCAGTGCTGTTGCGGCTAAAGATAAGCTGCAGGGGGACGGTTAAGCCCAGCAAGATCTTTCAGGGCTGGCAGCTTCCTTGTGGGAGAAGGAGCCGGCCGTTTGCCTTTTCAGAAAAAGGTTCTGCGGAGAACACGCACCGTGACATGCTGAGTCTCTGGGAAAGCAGAGATCCCCAGTGCTGCTGCGGCTAAAGGATCCCCAGTGCTGTTGTGCCTGTGGGTAGGCTGCAGGGGGCGGTGAAGACCAAAAAATCTTTCAGGCCTGGCACTTGCCTTGCAGGAGAAGGAGCCAGACGTTTGCTTTTTCAGAAAAAGTTTCTGCCGAGAACGAGCACCGTGAGATGCTGAGTCTCTGGGAAAGCAGAGATCCCCAGTGCTGTTGTGCCTGTGGATAGGCAGCAGAGGGATAGTGAAGACCTGCAAGAGCTTTCAGGGCTGGAACCTTCCTTGTGGGAGAAGGAGCCGGCCGTTTGCCTTTTCAGAAAACGTTTCTGCCGAGAACAAGCACAGTGACATGCTGAGTCTCTGGGAAAGCAGAGATCCCCAGTACTCTTGCGCCTAAAGATAGGCTGCAGGGGGACGGTTAAGCCCAGCAAGATCTTTCAGGGCTGGCAGCTTCCTTGTGGGAGAAGGAGCCAGACGTTTGCCTTTTCAGAAAAAGTTTCTACCGAGAACGAGCACCGTGACATGCTGAGTCTCTGGGAAAGCAGAGATCCCCACTGCTGCTTTCCCTGAAAATAGGCTGCAGGGAGACGGTGAACACCAGCAAGGTCTTCCAGGGCTGGCACCAGAGC
Source organism: Astur gentilis (assembly GCF_929443795.1). Lineage (NCBI taxonomy): Eukaryota > Metazoa > Chordata > Aves > Accipitriformes > Accipitridae > Astur > Astur gentilis. The sequence goes on along the minus strand of NC_064911.1, from coordinate 294,279 downwards.
TGGCACTTTCCTTGTAGAAGAATTAGCTGGACGTTTGCCTTTTCAGGAAAAGTTTCTGCCGAGAACGAGCACTGTGAGATGCTGAGTCTCTGGGAAAGCAGAGATCCCCAGTGCTGTTGCGGCTAAAGATACGCTGCAGGGGGATAGTGCAGACCTGCATTAGCTTTCAGGGCTGGCAGCTTCCTTGTGGGAGAAGGAGACGTAAGTTTGCCTTTTCAGAAAAAGGCTCTGCCGAGAACGAGCTGCGTCAGATGCTGAGTCTCTGGGAAAGCTGAGATGCCCAGCTCTGGTGTGCCTGTGCATAGGCTGCAGGGGGACTGTTAAGCCCAGCAAGGTCTTTCAGGGCTGGCAGCTTCCTTGTGGGAGAAGGAGCCGGGTGTTTGCCTTTTTAGAAAAAGTTTCTGCCGCGAACAAGCACCGTGACATGCTGAATCTCTGGGAAAGCAGAGATCTCCAGTGCTGTTGCGGCTAAAGATAAGCTGCAGGGGGACGGTTAAGCCCAGCAAGATCTTTCAGGGCTGGCAGCTTCCTTGTGGGAGAAGGAGCCGGCCGTTTGCCTTTTCAGAAAAAGGTTCTGCGGAGAACACGCACCGTGACATGCTGAGTCTCTGGGAAAGCAGAGATCCCCAGTGCTGCTGCGGCTAAAGGATCCCCAGTGCTGTTGTGCCTGTGGGTAGGCTGCAGGGGGCGGTGAAGACCACAAAATCTTTCAGGCCTGGCACTTGCCTTGCAGGAGAAGGAGCCAGACGTTTGCTTTTTCAGAAAAAGTTTCTGCCGAGAACGAGCACCGTGAGATGCTGAGTCTCTGGGAAAGCAGAGATCCCCAGTGCTGTTGTGCCTGTGGATAGGCAGCAGAGGGATAGTGAAGACCTGCAAGAGCTTTCAGGGCTGGAACCTTCCTTGTGGGAGAAGAAGCCGGACTTTTGCCTTTTCAGAAAATGTTTCTGCCGAGAGCGAGCAGCATGAGATGCTGAGTCTCTGGGAAAGCAGAGATCCCCAGTGCTGTTGCGGCTAAAGATAGGCTGCAGGGGGATAGTGAAGACCAGCAAGATCTTTCAGGGCTGGCAGCTTCTCTGTGGGAGAAGGAGCCAGACGTTTGCCTTTTCAGAAAAAGTTTCTACCGAGAACGAGCACCGTGACATGCTGAGTCTCTGGGAAAGCAGAGATCCCCACTGCTGCTTTCCCTGAAAATAGGCTGCAGGGAGACGGTGAACACCAGCAAGGTCTTCCAGGGCTGGCACCAGAGCTGGCACTTTCCTTGTAGAAGAATTAGCTGGACGTTTGCCTTTTCAGGAAAAGTTTCTGCCGAGAACGAGCACTGTGAGATGCTGAGTCTCTGGGAAAGCAGAGATCCCCAGTGCTGTTGCGGCTAAAGATACGCTGCAGGGGGATAGTGCAGACCTGCATTAGCTTTCAGGGCTGGCAGCTTCCTTGTGGGAGAAGGAGACGTAAGTTTGCCTTTTCAGAAAAAGGCTCTGCCGAGAACGAGCTGCGTCAGATGCTGAGTCTCTGGGAAAGCTGAGATGCCCAGCTCTGGTGTGCCTGTGCATAGGCTGCAGGGGGACTGTTAAGCCCAGCAAGGTCTTTCAGGGCTGGCAGCTTCCTTGTGGGAGAAGGAGCCGGGTGTTTGCCTTTTTAGAAAAAGTTTCTGCCGCGAACAAGCACCGTGACATGCTGAATCTCTGGGAAAGCAGAGATCTCCAGTGCTGTTGCGGCTAAAGATAAGCTGCAGGGGGACGGTTAAGCCCAGCAAGATCTTTCAGGGCTGGCAGCTTCCTTGTGGGAGAAGGAGCCGGCCGTTTGCCTTTTCAGAAAAAGGTTCTGCGGAGAACACGCACCGTGACATGCTGAGTCTCTGGGAAAGCAGAGATCCCCAGTGCTGCTGCGGCTAAAGGATCCCCAGTGCTGTTGTGCCTGTGGGTAGGCTGCAGGGGGCGGTGAAGACCACAAAATCTTTCAGGCCTGGCACTTGCCTTGCAGGAGAAGGAGCCAGACGTTTGCTTTTTCAGAAAAAGTTTCTGCCGAGAACGAGCACCGTGAGATGCTGAGTCTCTGGGAAAGCAGAGATCCCCAGTGCTGTTGTGCCTGTGGATAGGCAGCAGAGGGATAGTGAAGACCTGCAAGAGCTTTCAGGGCTGGAACCTTCCTTGTGGGAGAAGAAGCCGGACTTTTGCCTTTTCAGAAAATGTTTCTGCCGAGAGCGAGCAGCATGAGATGCTGAGTCTCTGGGAAAGCAGAGATCTCCAGTGCTGTTGCGGCTAAAGATAAGCTGCAGGGGGACGGTTAAGCCCAGCAAGATCTTTCAGGGCTGGCAGCTTCCTTGTGGGAGAAGGAGCCGGCCGTTTGCCTTTTAAGAAAAAGGTTCTGCGGAGAACACGCACCGTGACATGCTGAGTCTCTGGGAAAGCAGAGATCCCCAGTGCTGTTGCAGCTAAAGATAGGCTGCAGAGGGATAGTGCAGACGTGCAAGAGCTTTCAGGGCTGGCAGCTTCCTTGTGGGAGAAGGAGCCGGGTGTTTGCCTTTTCAGAAAAAGTTACTGCCGCGAACAAGCACCGTGACATGCTGAATCTCTGGGAAAGCAGAGATCCCCAGTGCTCTTGCGCCTAAAGATAAGCTGCAGAGGGACGTTGAAGACCAGCAATATCTTTCAGGGCTGGCACCTTCCTTGTGGGAGAAGGAGCCGGCCGTTTGCCTTTTCAGAAAACGTTTCTGCCGAGAACAAGCACAGTGACATACTGAGTCTCTGGGAAAGCAGAGATCCTCAGTACTCTTGCGCCTAAAGATAGGCTGCAGGGGGACGGTTAAGCCCAGCAAGATCTTTCAAGGCTGGCAGCTTCCTTGTGGGAGAATGAGCCGGCCGTTTGCCTTTTCAGAAAAAGGTTCTGCGGAGAACACGCACCGTGACATGCTGAGTCTCTGGGAAAGCAGAGAACCCCAGTGCTGTTGCAGCTAAAGATAGGCTGCAGAGGGATAGTGCAGACGTGCAAGAGCTTTCAGGGCTGGCAGCTTCCTTGTGGGAGAAGGAGCCGGATATTTGCCTTTTCAGAAAAAGTTACTGCCGTGAACAAGCACCGTGACATGCTGAATCTCTGGGAAAGCAGAGATCCCCAGTGCTGTTGCGGCTAAAGATAAGCTGCAGGGGGACTGTGAAGACCAGCAAGATCTTTCAGGGCTGGCACCTTCCTTGTGGGAGAAAGAACCAGACGTTTGCCTTTTCAGAAAAAGTTTCTGCCGAGAACGAGCACCGTGACATGCTGAGTCTCTGGGAAAGCAGAGATCCCCAGTGCTGCTGCGGCTAAAGGATCCCCAGTGCTGTTGTGCCTGTGGATAGGCTGCAGGGGGCGGTGAAGACCACAAAATCTTTCAGGCCTGGCACTTGCCTTGCAGGAGAAGGAGCCAGACGTTTGCTTTTTCAGAAAAAGTTTCTGCCGAGAACGAGCACCGTGAGATGCTGAGTCTCTGGGAAAGCAGAGATCCCCAGTGCTGTTGTGCCTGTGGATAGGCAGCAGAGGGATAGTGAAGACCTGCAAGAGCTTTCAGGGCTGGAACCTTCCTTGTGGGAGAAGAAGCCGGACTTTTGCCTTTTCAGAAAATGTTTCTGCCGAGAGCGAGCAGCATGAGATGCTGAGTCTCTGGGAAAGCAGAGATCCCCAGTGCTGTTGCGGCTAAAGATAGGCTGCAGGGGGATAGTGAAGACCAGCAAGATCTTTCAGGGCTGGCAGCTTCTCTGTGGGAGAAGGAGCCAGACGTTTGCCTTTTCAGAAAAAGTTTCTACCGAGAACGAGCACCGTGACATGCTGAGTCTCTGGGAAAGCAGAGATCCCCACTGCTGCTTTCCCTGAAAATAGGCTGCAGGGAGACGGTGAACACCAGCAAGGTCTTCCAGGGCTGGCACCAGAGCTGGCACTTTCCTTGTAGAAGAATTAGCTGGACGTTTGCCTTTTCAGGAAAAGTTTCTGCCGAGAACGAGCACTGTGAGATGCTGAGTCTCTGGGAAAGCAGAGATCCCCAGTGCTGTTGCGGCTAAAGATACGCTGCAGGGGGATAGTGCAGACCTGCATTAGCTTTCAGGGCTGGCAGCTTCCTTGTGGGAGAAGGAGCCGGCCGTTTGCCTTTTCAGAAAATGTTTCTGCCGAGAGCGAGCAGCATGAGATGCTGAGTCTCTGGGAAAGCAGAGATCTCCAGTGCTGTTGCGGCTAAAGATAAGCTGCAGGGGGACGGTTAAGCCCAGCAAGATCTTTCAGGGCTGGCAGCTTCCTTGTGGGAGAAGGAGCCGGCCGTTTGCCTTTTCAGAAAAAGGTTCTGCGGAGAACACGCACCGTGACATGCTGAGTCTCTGGGAAAGCAGAGATCCCCAGTGCTGTTGCAGCTAAAGATAGGCTGCAGAGGGATAGTGCAGACGTGCAAGAGCTTTCAGGGCTGGCAGCTTCCTTGTGGGAGAAGGAGCCGGATATTTGCCTTTTCAGAAAAAGTTACTGCCGTGAACAAGCACCGTGACATGCTGAATCTCTGGGAAAGCAGAGATCCCCAGTGCTGTTGCGGCTAAAGATAAGCTGCAGGGGGACTGTGAAGACCAGCAAGATCTTTCAGGGCTGGCACCTTCCTTGTGGGAGAAAGAACCAGACGTTTGCCTTTTCAGAAAAAGTTTCTGCCGAGAACGAGCACCGTGACATGCTGAGTCTCTGGGAAAGCAGAGATCCCCAGTGCTGCTGCGGCTAAAGGATCCCCAGTGCTGTTGTGCCTGTGGATAGGCTGCAGGGGGCGGTGAAGACCACAAAATCTTTCAGGCCTGGCACTTGCCTTGCAGGAGAAGGAGCCAGACGTTTGCTTTTTCAGAAAAAGTTTCTGCCGAGAACGAGCACCGTGAGATGCTGAGTCTCTGGGAAAGCAGAGATCCCCAGTGCTGTTGTGCCTGTGGATAGGCAGCAGAGGGATAGTGAAGACCTGCAAGAGCTTTCAGGGCTGGAACCTTCCTTGTGGGAGAAGAAGCCGGACTTTTGCCTTTTCAGAAAATGTTTCTGCCGAGAGCGAGCAGCATGAGATGCTGAGTCTCTGGGAAAGCAGAGATCCCCAGTGCTGTTGCGGCTAAAGATAGGCTGCAGGGGGATAGTGAAGACCAGCAAGATCTTTCAGGGCTGGCAGCTTCTCTGTGGGAGAAGGAGCCAGACGTTTGCCTTTTCAGAAAAAGTTTCTACCGAGAACGAGCACCGTGACATGCTGAGTCTCTGGGAAAGCAGAGATCCCCACTGCTGCTTTCCCTGAAAATAGGCTGCAGGGAGACGGTGAACACCAGCAAGGTCTTCCAGGGCTGGCACCAGAGCTGGCACTTTCCTTGTAGAAGAATTAGCTGGACGTTTGCCTTTTCAGGAAAAGTTTCTGCCGAGAACGAGCACTGTGAGATGCTGAGTCTCTGGGAAAGCAGAGATCCCCAGTGCTGTTGCGGCTAAAGATACGCTGCAGGGGGATAGTGCAGACCTGCATTAGCTTTCAGGGCTGGCAGCTTCCTTGTGGGAGAAGGAGCCGGCCGTTTGCCTTTTCAGAAAAAGGCTCTGCCGAGAACGAGCTGCGTCAGATGCTGAGTCTCTGGGAAAGCTGAGATGCCCAGCTCTGGTGTGCCTGTGCATAGGCTGCAGGGGGACGGTTAAGCCCAGCAAGATCTTTCAGGGCTGGCAGCTTCCTTGTGGGAGAAGGAGCCGAGTGTTTGCCTTTTTAGAAAAAGTTTCTGCCGCGAACAAGCACAGTGACATGCTGAGTCTCTGGGAAAGCAGAGATCCCCAGTGCTCTTGCGCCTAAACATACGGTGCAGGGGGATAGTGCAGACCTGCAAGAGCTTTCAGGGCTGGCAGCTTCCTTGTGGGAGAAGGAGCCGGACGTTTGCCTTTTCAGAAAAAGGCTCTGCCGAGAACGAGCTGCGTCAGATTCTGAGTCTCTGGGAAAGCTGAGATGCCCAGCTCTGGTGTGCCTGTGCATAGGCTGCAGGAGGACGGTTAAGCCCAGCAAGATCTTTCAGGGCTGGCAGCTTCCTTGTGGGAGAAGGAGCCGGGTGTTTGCCTTTTTAGAAAAAGTTTCTGCCGCGAACAAGCACCGTGACATGCTGAATCTCTGGGAAAGCAGAGATCCCCAGTGCTGTTGCGGCTAAAGATAAGCTGCAGGGGGACGGTTAAGCCCAGCAAGATCTTTCAGGGCTGGCAGCTTCCTTGTGGGAGAAGGAGCCGGCCGTTTGCCTTTTCAGAAAAAGGTTCTGCGGAGAACACGCACCGTGACATGCTGAGTCTCTGGGAAAGCAGAGATCCCCAGTGCTGCTGCGGCTAAAGGATCCCCAGTGCTGTTGTGCCTGTGGGTAGGCTGCAGGGGGCGGTGAAGACCAAAAAATCTTTCAGGCCTGGCACTTGCCTTGCAGGAGAAGGAGCCAGACGTTTGCTTTTTCAGAAAAAGTTTCTGCCGAGAACGAGCACCGTGAGATGCTGAGTCTCTGGGAAAGCAGAGATCCCCAGTGCTGTTGTGCCTGTGGATAGGCAGCAGAGGGATAGTGAAGACCTGCAAGAGCTTTCAGGGCTGGAACCTTCCTTGTGGGAGAAGAAGCCGGACTTTTGCCTTTTCAGAAAATGTTTCTGCCGAGAGCGAGCAGCATGAGATGCTGAGTCTCTGGGAAAGCAGAGATCTCCAGTGCTGTTGCGGCTAAAGATAAGCTGCAGGGGGACGGTTAAGCCCAGCAAGATCTTTCAGGGCTGGCAGCTTCCTTGTGGGAGAAGGAGCCGGCCGTTTGCCTTTTCAGAAAAAGGTTCTGCGGAGAACACGCACCGTGACATGCTGAGTCTCTGGGAAAGCAGAGATCCCCAGTGCTGTTGCAGCTAAAGATAGGCTGCAGAGGGATAGTGCAGACGTGCAAGAGCTTTCAGGGCTGGCAGCTTCCTTGTGGGAGAAGGAGCCGGGTGTTTGCCTTTTCAGAAAAAGTTACTGCCGCGAACAAGCACCGTGACATGCTGAATCTCTGGGAAAGCAGAGATCCCCAGTGCTCTTGCGCCTAAAGATAAGCTGCAGAGGGACGTTGAAGACCAGCAATATCTTTCAGGGCTGGCACCTTCCTTGTGGGAGAAGGAGCCGGCCGTTTGCCTTTTCAGAAAACGTTTCTGCCGAGAACAAGCACAGTGACATGCTGAGTCTCTGGGAAAGCAGAGATCCCCAGTACTCTTGCGCCTAAAGATAGGCTGCAGGGGGACGGTTAAGCCCAGCAAGATCTTTCAGGGCTGGCAGCTTCCTTGTGGGAGAAGGAGCCGTAAGTTTGCCTTTTCAGAAAACGTTTCTGCCGAGAACAAGCACCGTGACATGCTGAGTCTCTGGGAAAGCAGAGATCCCCAGTGCTCTTGCGCCTAAACATACGCTGCAGGGGGATAGTGCAGACCTGCAAGAGCTTTCAGGGCTGGCAGCTTCCTTGTGGGAGAAGGAGCCGGCCGTTTGCCTTTTCAGAAAAAGGCTCTGCCGAGAACGAGCTGCGTCAGATGCTGAGTCTCTGGGAAAGCTGAGATGCCCAGCTCTGGTGTGCCTGTGCATAGGCTGCAGGGGGACGGTTAAGCCCAGCAAGACCTTTCAGGGCTGGCAGCTTCCTTGTGGGATAAGGAGCCGGGTGTTTGCCTTTTCAGAAAAAGTTTCTGCCGCGAACAAGCACCGTGACATGCTGAATCTCTGGGAAAGCAGAGATCCCCAGTGCTGTTGCGGCTAAAGATAAGCTGCAGGGGGACGGTTAAGCCCAGCAAGATCTTTCAAGGCTGGCAGCTTCCTTGTGGGAGAATGAGCCGGCCGTTTGCCTTTTCAGAAAAAGGTTCTGCGGAGAACACGCACCGTGACATGCTGAGTCTCTGGGAAAGCAGAGAACCCCAGTGCTGTTGCAGCTAAAGATAGGCTGCAGAGGGATAGTGCAGACGTGCAAGAGCTTTCAGGGCTGGCAGCTTCCTTGTGGGAGAAGGAGCCGGACATTTGCCTTTTCAGAAAAAGTTACTGCCGTGAACAAGCACCGTGACATGCTGAATCTCTGGGAAAGCAGAGATCCCCAGTGCTGTTGCGGCTAAAGATAAGCTGCAGGGGGACTGTGAAGACCAGCAAGATCTTTCAGGGCTGGCACCTTCCTTGTGGGAGAAAGAACCAGACGTTTGCCTTTTCAGAAAAAGTTTCTGCCGAGAACGAGCACCGTGACATGCTGAGTCTCTGGGAAAGCAGAGATCCCCAGTGCTGCTGCGGCTAAAGGATCCCCAGTGCTGTTGTGCCTGTGGATAGGCTGCAGGGGGCGGTGAAGACCACAAAATCTTTCAGGCCTGGCACTTGCCTTGCAGGAGAAGGAGCCAGACGTTTGCTTTTTCAGAAAAAGTTTCTGCCGAGAACGAGCACCGTGAGATGCTGAGTCTCTGGGAAAGCAGAGATCCCCAGTGCTGTTGTGCCTGTGGATAGGCAGCAGAGGGATAGTGAAGACCTGCAAGAGCTTTCAGGGCTGGAACCTTCCTTGTGGGAGAAGAAGCCGGACTTTTGCCTTTTCAGAAAATGTTTCTGCCGAGAGCGAGCAGCATGAGATGCTGAGTCTCTGGGAAAGCAGAGATCCCCAGTGCTGTTGCGGCTAAAGATAGGCTGCAGGGGGATAGTGAAGACCAGCAAGATCTTTCAGGGCTGGCAGCTTCTCTGTGGGAGAAGGAGCCAGACGTTTGCCTTTTCAGAAAAAGTTTCTACCGAGAACGAGCACCGTGACATGCTGAGTCTCTGGGAAAGCAGAGATCCCCACTGCTGCTTTCCCTGAAAATAGGCTGCAGGGAGACGGTGAACACCAGCAAGGTCTTCCAGGGCTGGCACCAGAGCTGGCACTTTCCTTGTAGAAGAATTAGCTGGACGTTTGCCTTTTCAGGAAAAGTTTCTGCCGAGAACGAGCACTGTGAGATGCTGAGTCTCTGGGAAAGCAGAGATCCCCAGTGCTGTTGCGGCTAAAGATACGCTGCAGGGGGATAGTGCAGACCTGCATTAGCTTTCAGGGCTGGAACCTTCCTTGTGGGAGAAGAAGCCGGACTTTTGCCTTTTCAGAAAATGTTTCTGCCGAGAGCGAGCAGCATGAGATGCTGAGTCTCTGGGAAAGCAGAGATCTCCAGTGCTGTTGCGGCTAAAGATAAGCTGCAGGGGGACGGTTAAGCCCAGCAAGATCTTTCAGGGCTGGCAGCTTCCTTGTGGGAGAAGGAGCCGGCCGTTTGCCTTTTCAGAAAAAGGTTCTGCGGAGAACACGCACCGTGACATGCTGAGTCTCTGGGAAAGCAGAGATCCCCAGTGCTGTTGCAGCTAAAGATAGGCTGCAGAGGGATAGTGCAGACGTGCAAGAGCTTTCAGGGCTGGCAGCTTCCTTGTGGGAGAAGGAGCCGGGTGTTTGCCTTTTCAGAAAAAGTTACTGCCGCGAACAAGCACCGTGACATGCTGAATCTCTGGGAAAGCAGAGATCCCCAGTGCTCTTGCGCCTAAAGATAAGCTGCAGAGGGACGTTGAAGACCAGCAATATCTTTCAGGGCTGGCACCTTCCTTGTGGGAGAAGGATCCGGCCGTTTGCCTTTTCAGAAAACGTTTCTGCCGAGAACAAGCACAGTGACATGCTGAGTCTCTGGGAAAGCAGAGATCCTCAGTACTCTTGCGCCTAAAGATAGGCTGCAGGGGGACGGTTAAGCCCAGCAAGATCTTTCAAGGCTGGCAGCTTCCTTGTGGGAGAATGAGCCGGCCGTTTGCCTTTTCAGAAAAAGGTTCTGCGGAGAACACGCACCGTGACATGCTGAGTCTCTGGGAAAGCAGAGAACCCCAGTGCTGTTGCAGCTAAAGATAGGCTGCAGAGGGATAGTGCAGACGTGCAAGAGCTTTCAGGGCTGGCAGCTTCCTTGTGGGAGAAGGAGCCGGATATTTGCCTTTTCAGAAAAAGTTACTGCCGTGAACAAGCACCGTGACATGCTGAATCTCTGGGAAAGCAGAGATCCCCAGTGCTGTTGCGGCTAAAGATAAGCTGCAGGGGGACTGTGAAGACCAGCAAGATCTTTCAGGGCTGGCACCTTCCTTGTGGGAGAAAGAACCAGACGTTTGCCTTTTCAGAAAAAGTTTCTGCCGAGAACGAGCACCGTGACATGCTGAGTCTCTGGGAAAGCAGAGATCCCCAGTGCTGCTGCGGCTAAAGGATCCCCAGTGCTGTTGTGCCTGTGGATAGGCTGCAGGGGGCGGTGAAGACCACAAAATCTTTCAGGCCTGGCACTTGCCTTGCAGGAGAAGGAGCCAGACGTTTGCTTTTTCAGAAAAAGTTTCTGCCGAGAACGAGCACCGTGAGATGCTGAGTCTCTGGGAAAGCAGAGATCCCCAGTGCTGTTGTGCCTGTGGATAGGCAGCAGAGGGATAGTGAAGACCTGCAAGAGCTTTCAGGGCTGGAACCTTCCTTGTGGGAGAAGAAGCCGGACTTTTGCCTTTTCAGAAAATGTTTCTGCCGAGAGCGAGCAGCATGAGATGCTGAGTCTCTGGGAAAGCAGAGATCCCCAGTGCTGTTGCGGCTAAAGATAGGCTGCAGGGGGATAGTGAAGACCAGCAAGATCTTTCAGGGCTGGCAGCTTCTCTGTGGGAGAAGGAGCCAGACGTTTGCCTTTTCAGAAAAAGTTTCTACCGAGAACGAGCACCGTGACATGCTGAGTCTCTGGGAAAGCAGAGATCCCCACTGCTGCTTTCCCTGAAAATAGGCTGCAGGGAGACGGTGAACACCAGCAAGGTCTTCCAGGGCTGGCACCAGAGCTGGCACTTTCCTTGTAGAAGAATTAGCTGGACGTTTGCCTTTTCAGGAAAAGTTTCTGCCGAGAACGAGCACTGTGAGATGCTGAGTCTCTGGGAAAGCAGAGATCCCCAGTGCTGTTGCGGCTAAAGATACGCTGCAGGGGGATAGTGCAGACCTGCATTAGCTTTCAGGGCTGGAACCTTCCTTGTGGGAGAAGAAGCCGGACTTTTGCCTTTTCAGAAAATGTTTCTGCCGAGAGCGAGCAGCATGAGATGCTGAGTCTCTGGGAAAGCAGAGATCTCCAGTGCTGTTGCGGCTAAAGATAAGCTGCAGGGGGACGGTTAAGCCCAGCAAGATCTTTCAGGGCTGGCAGCTTCCTTGTGGGAGAAGGAGCCGGCCGTTTGCCTTTTCAGAAAAAGGTTCTGCGGAGAACACGCACCGTGACATGCTGAGTCTCTGGGAAAGCAGAGATCCCCAGTGCTGTTGCAGCTAAAGATAGGCTGCAGAGGGATAGTGCAGACGTGCAAGAGCTTTCAGGGCTGGCAGCTTCCTTGTGGGAGAAGGAGCCGGGTGTTTGCCTTTTCAGAAAAAGTTACTGCCGCGAACAAGCACCGTGACATGCTGAATCTCTGGGAAAGCAGAGATCCCCAGTGCTCTTGCGCCTAAAGATAAGCTGCAGAGGGACGTTGAAGACCAGCAATATCTTTCAGGGCTGGCACCTTCCTTGTGGGAGAAGGATCCGGCCGTTTGCCTTTTCAGAAAACGTTTCTGCCGAGAACAAGCACAGTGACATGCTGAGTCTCTGGGAAAGCAGAGATCCTCAGTACTCTTGCGCCTAAAGATAGGCTGCAGGGGGACGGTTAAGCCCAGCAAGATCTTTCAAGGCTGGCAGCTTCCTTGTGGGAGAATGAGCCGGCCGTTTGCCTTTTCAGAAAAAGGTTCTGCGGAGAACACGCACCGTGACATGCTGAGTCTCTGGGAAAGCAGAGAACCCCAGTGCTGTTGCAGCTAAAGATAGGCTGCAGAGGGATAGTGCAGACGTGCAAGAGCTTTCAGGGCTGGCAGCTTCCTTGTGGGAGAAGGAGCCGGATATTTGCCTTTTCAGAAAAAGTTACTGCCGTGAACAAGCACCGTGACATGCTGAATCTCTGGGAAAGCAGAGATCCCCAGTGCTGTTGCGGCTAAAGATAAGCTGCAGGGGGACTGTGAAGACCAGCAAGATCTTTCAGGGCTGGCACCTTCCTTGTGGGAGAAAGAACCAGACGTTTGCCTTTTCAGAAAAAGTTTCTGCCGAGAACGAGCACCGTGACATGCTGAGTCTCTGGGAAAGCAGAGATCCCCAGTGCTGCTGCGGCTAAAGGATCCCCAGTGCTGTTGTGCCTGTGGATAGGCTGCAGGGGGCGGTGAAGACCACAAAATCTTTCAGGCCTGGCACTTGCCTTGCAGGAGAAGGAGCCAGACGTTTGCTTTTTCAGAAAAAGTTTCTGCCGAGAACGAGCACCGTGAGATGCTGAGTCTCTGGGAAAGCAGAGATCCCCAGTGCTGTTGTGCCTGTGGATAGGCAGCAGAGGGATAGTGAAGACCTGCAAGAGCTTTCAGGGCTGGAACCTTCCTTGTGGGAGAAGAAGCCGGACTTTTGCCTTTTCAGAAAATGTTTCTGCCGAGAGCGAGCAGCATGAGATGCTGAGTCTCTGGGAAAGCAGAGATCCCCAGTGCTGTTGCGGCTAAAGATAGGCTGCAGGGGGATAGTGAAGACCAGCAAGATCTTTCAGGGCTGGCAGCTTCTCTGTGGGAGAAGGAGCCAGACGTTTGCCTTTTCAGAAAAAGTTTCTACCGAGAACGAGCACCGTGACATGCTGAGTCTCTGGGAAAGCAGAGATCCCCACTGCTGCTTTCCCTGAAAATAGGCTGCAGGGAGACGGTGAACACCAGCAAGGTCTTCCAGGGCTGGCACCAGAGCTGGCACTTTCCTTGTAGAAGAATTAGCTGGACGTTTGCCTTTTCAGGAAAAGTTTCTGCCGAGAACGAGCACTGTGAGATGCTGAGTCTCTGGGAAAGCAGAGATCCCCAGTGCTGTTGCGGCTAAAGATACGCTGCAGGGGGATAGTGCAGACCTGCATTAGCTTTCAGGGCTGGCAGCTTCCTTGTGGGAGAAGGAGACGTAAGTTTGCCTTTTCAGAAAAAGGCTCTGCCGAGAACGAGCTGCGTCAGATGCTGAGTCTCTGGGAAAGCTGAGATGCCCAGCTCTGCTGTGCCTGTGCATAGGCTGCAGGGGGACTGTTAAGCCCAGCAAGGTCTTTCAGGGCTGGCAGCTTCCTTGTGGGAGAAGGAGCCGGGTGTTTGCCTTTTTAGAAAAAGTTTCTGCCGCGAACAAGCACCGTGACATGCTGAATCTCTGGGAAAGCAGAGATCTCCAGTGCTGTTGCGGCTAAAGATAAGCTGCAGGGGGACGGTTAAGCCCAGCAAGATCTTTCAGGGCTGGCAGCTTCCTTGTGGGAGAAGGAGCCGGCCGTTTGCCTTTTCAGAAAAAGGTTCTGCGGAGAACACGCACCGTGACATGCTGAGTCTCTGGGAAAGCAGAGATCCCCAGTGCTGCTGCGGCTAAAGGATCCCCAGTGCTGTTGTGCCTGTGGGTAGGCTGCAGGGGGCGGTGAAGACCACAAAATCTTTCAGGCCTGGCACTTGCCTTGCAGGAGAAGGAGCCAGACGTTTGCTTTTTCAGAAAAAGTTTCTGCCGAGAACGAGCACCGTGAGATGCTGAGTCTCTGGGAAAGCAGAGATCCCCAGTGCTGTTGTGCCTGTGGATAGGCAGCAGAGGGATAGTGAAGACCTGCAAGAGCTTTCAGGGCTGGAACCTTCCTTGTGGGAGAAGAAGCCGGACTTTTGCCTTTTCAGAAAATGTTTCTGCCGAGAGCGAGCAGCATGAGATGCTGAGTCTCTGGGAAAGCAGAGATCTCCAGTGCTGTTGCGGCTAAAGATAAGCTGCAGGGGGACGGTTAAGCCCAGCAAGATCTTTCAGGGCTGGCAGCTTCCTTGTGGGAGAAGGAGCCGGCCGTTTGCCTTTTCAGAAAAAGGTTCTGCGGAGAACACGCACCGTGACATGCTGAGTCTCTGGGAAAGCAGAGATCCCCAGTGCTGTTGCAGCTAAAGATAGGCTGCAGAGGGATAGTGCAGACGTGCAAGAGCTTTCAGGGCTGGCAGCTTCCTTGTGGGAGAAGGAGCCGGCCGTTTGCCTTTTCAGAAAAAGTTACTGCCGCGAACAAGCACCGTGACATGCTGAATCTCTGGGAAAGCAGAGATCCCCAGTGCTCTTGCGCCTAAAGATAAGCTGCAGAGGGACGTTGAAGACCAGCAATATCTTTCAGGGCTGGCACCTTCCTTGTGGGAGAAGGAGCCGGCCGTTTGCCTTTTCAGAAAACGTTTCTGCCGAGAACAAGCACAGTGACATGCTGAGTCTCTGGGAAAGCAGAGATCCCCAGTACTCTTGCGCCTAAAGATAGGCTGCAGGGGGACGGTTAAGCCCAGCAAGATCTTTCAAGGCTGGCAGCTTCCTTGTGGGAGAATGAGCCGGCCGTTTGCCTTTTCAGAAAAAGGTTCTGCGGAGAACACGCACCGTGACATGCTGAGTCTCTGGGAAAGCAGAGAACCCCAGTGCTGTTGCAGCTAAAGATAGGCTGCAGAGGGATAGTGCAGACGTGCAAGAGCTTTCAGGGCTGGCAGCTTCCTTGTGGGAGAAGGAGCCGGATATTTGCCTTTTCAGAAAAAGTTACTGCCGTGAACAAGCACCGTGACATGCTGAATCTCTGGGAAAGCAGAGATCCCCAGTGCTGTTGCGGCTATAGATAAGCTGCAGGGGGACTGTGAAGACCAGCAAGATCTTTCAGGGCTGGCACCTTCCTTGTGGGAGAAAGAACCAGACGTTTGCCTTTTCAGAAAAAGTTTCTGCCGAGAACGAGCACCGTGACATGCTGAGTCTCTGGGAAAGCAGAGATCCCCAGTGCTGCTGCGGCTAAAGGATCCCCAGTGCTGTTGTGCCTGTGGATAGGCTGCAGGGGGCGGTGAAGACCACAAAATCTTTTTAGGCCTGGCACTTGCCTTGCAGGAGAAGGAGCCAGACGTTTGCTTTTTCAGAAAAAGTTTCTGCCGAGAACGAGCACCGTGAGATGCTGAGTCTCTGGGAAAGCAGAGATCCCCAGTGCTGTTGTGCCTGTGGATAGGCAGCAGAGGGATAGTGAAGACCTGCAAGAGCTTTCAGGGCTGGAACCTTCCTTGTGGGAGAAGAAGCCGGACTTTTGCCTTTTCAGAAAATGTTTCTGCCGAGAGCGAGCAGCATGAGATGCTGAGTCTCTGGGAAAGCAGAGATCTCCAGTGCTGTTGCGGCTAAAGATAAGCTGCAGGGGGACGGTTAAGCCCAGCAAGATCTTTCAGGGCTGGCAGCTTCCTTGTGGGAGAAGGAGCCGGCCGTTTGCCTTTTCAGAAAAAGGTTCTGCGGAGAACACGCACCGTGACATGCTGAGTCTCTGGGAAAGCAGAGATCCCCAGTGCTGTTGCAGCTAAAGATAGGCTGCAGAGGGATAGTGCAGACGCGCAAGAGCTTTCAGGGCTGGCAGCTTCCTTGTGGGAGAAGGAGCCGGCCGTTTGCCTTTTCAGAAAAAGTTACTGCCGCGAACAAGCACCGTGACATGCTGAGTCTCTGGGAAAGCTGAGATCCCCAGTACTCTTGCGCCTAAAGATAGGCTGCAGGGGGACGGTTAAGCCCAGCAAGATATTTCAGGGCTGGCAGCTTCCTTGTGGGAGAAGGAGCCGTAAGTTTGCCTTTTCAGAAAACGTTTCTGCCGAGAACAAGCACCGTGACATGCTGAGTCTCTGGGAAAGCAGAGATCCCCAGTGATCTTGCGCCTAAACATACGCTGCAGGGGGATAGTGCAGACCTGCAAGATCTTTCAGGGCTGGCAGCTTCCTTGTGGGAGAAGGAGACGTAAGTTTGCCTTTTCAGAAAAAGGCTCTGCCGAGAACGAGCTGCGTCAGATACTAAGTCTCTGGGAAAGCTGAGATGCCCAGCTCTGGTGTGCCTGTGCATAGGCTGCAGGGGGACGGTTAAGCCCAGCAAGATCTTTCAGAGCTGGCAGCTTCCTTGTGGGAGAAGGAGCCGGGTGTTTGCCTTTTCAGAAAAAGTTTCTGCCGCGAACAAGCACCGTGACATGCTGAATCTCTGGGAAAGCAGAGATCCCCAGTGCTGTTGCGGCTAAAGATAAGCTGCAGGGGGACTGTGAAGACCAGCAAGATCTTTCAGGGCTGGCACCTTCCTTGTGGGAGAAAGAACCAGACGTTTGCCTTTTCAGAAAAAGTTTCTGCCGAGAACGAGCACCGTGAGATGCTGAGTCTCTGGGAAAGCAGAGATCCCCAGTGCTGTTGTGCCTGTGGATAGGCAGCAGAGGGATAGTGAAGACCTGCAAGAGCTTTCAGGGCTGGAACCTTCCTTGTGGGAGAAGAAGCCGGACTTTTGCCTTTTCAGAAAATGTTTCTGCCGAGAGCGAGCAGCGTGAGATGCTGAGTCTCTGGGAAAGCAGAGATCTCCAGTGCTGTTGCGGCTAAAGATAAGCTGCAGGGGGACGGTTAAGCCCAGCAAGATCTTTCAAGGCTGGCAGCTTCCTTGTGGGAGAATGAGCCGGCCGTTTGCCTTTTCAGAAAAAGGTTCTGCGGAGAACACGCACCGTGACATGCTGAGTCTCTGGGAAAGCAGAGATCCCCAGTGCTGTTGCAGCTAAAGATAGGCTGCAGAGGGATAGTGCAGACGTGCAAGAGCTTTCAGGGCTGGCAGCTTCCTTGTGGGAGAAGGAGCCGGGTGTTTGCCTTTTCAGAAAAAGTTACTGCCGCGAACAAGCACCGTGACATGCTGAATCTCTGGGAAAGCAGAGATCCCCAGTGCTCTTGCGCCTAAAGATAAGCTGCAGAGGGACGTTGAAGACCAGCAATATCTTTCAGGGCTGGCACCTTCCTTGTGGGAGAAGGAGCCGGCCGTTTGCCTTTTCAGAAAACGTTTCTGCCGAGAACAAGCACAGTGACATGCTGAATCTCTGGGAAAGCAGAGATCCCCAGTGCTCTTGCGCCTAAAGATAAGCTGCAGAGGGACGTTGAAGACCAGCAATATCTTTCAGGGCTGGCACCTTCCTTGTGGGAGAAGGAGCCGGCCGTTTGCCTTTTCAGAAAAAGGTTCTGCGGAGAACACGCACCGTGACATGCTGAGTCTCTGGGAAAGCAGAGATCCCCAGTGCTCTTGTGCTTAAACATACGCTGCAGGGGGATAGTGCAGACCTGCAAGAGCTTTCAGGGCTGGCAGCTTCCTTGTGGGAGAAGGAGCCGGACGTTTGCCTTTTCAGAAAAAGGCTCTGCCGAGAACGAGCTGCGTCAGATGCTGAGTCTCTGGGAAAGCTGAGATGCCCAGCTCTGGTGTGCCTGTGCATAGGCTGCAGGGGGACGGTTAAGCCCAGCAAGACCTTTCAGGGCTGGCAGCTTCCTTGTGGGATAAGGAGCCGGGTGTTTGCCTTTTCAGAAAAAGTTTCTGCCGCGAACAAGCACCGTGACATGCTGAATCTCTGGGAAAGCAGAGATCCCCAGTGCTGTTGCGGCTAAAGATAAGCTGCAGGGGGACTGTGAAGACCAGCAAGATCTTTCAGGGCTGGCACCTTCCTTGTGGGAGAAAGAACCAGACGTTTGCCTTTTCAGAAAAAGTTTCTGCCGAGAACGAGCACCGTGACATGCTGAGTCTCTGGGAAAGCAGAGATCCCCAGTGCTGCTGCGGCTAAAGGATCCCCAGTGCTGTTGTGCCTGTGGATAGGCTGCAGGGGGCGGTGAAGACCACAAAATCTTTCAGGCCTGGCACTTGCCTTGCAGGAGAAGGAGCCAGACGTTTGCTTTTTCAGAAAAAGTTTCTGCCGAGAACGAGCACCGTGAGATGCTGAGTCTCTGGGAAAGCAGAGATCCCCAGTGCTGTTGTGCCTGTGGATAGGCAGCAGAGGGATAGTGAAGACCTGCAAGAGCTTTCAGGGCTGGAACCTTCCTTGTGGGAGAAGAAGCCGGACTTTTGCCTTTTCAGAAAATGTTTCTGCCGAGAGCGAGCAGCATGAGATGCTGAGTCTCTGGGAAAGCAGAGATCCCCAGTGCTGTTGCGGCTAAAGATAGGCTGCAGGGGGATAGTGAAGACCAGCAAGATCTTTCAGGGCTGGCAGCTTCTCTGTGGGAGAAGGAGCCAGACGTTTGCCTTTTCAGAAAAAGTTTCTACCGAGAACGAGCACCGTGACATGCTGAGTCTCTGGGAAAGCAGAGATCCCCACTGCTGCTTTCCCTGAAAATAGGCTGCAGGGAGACGGTGAACACCAGCAAGATCTTCCAGGGCTGGCACCAGAGCTGGCACTTTCCTTGTAGAAGAATTAGCTGGACGTTTGCCTTTTCAGGAAAAGGCTCTGCCGAGAACGAGCTGCGTCAGATGCTGAGTCTCTGGGAAAGCAGAGATCCCCAGTGCTGTTGCGGCTAAAGATACGCTGCAGGGGGATAGTGCAGACCTGCATTAGCTTTCAGGGCTGGCAGCTTCCTTGTGGGAGAAGGAGCCGGCCGTTTGCCTTTTCAGAAAAAGGCTCTGCCGAGAACGAGCTGCGTCAGATGCTGAGTCTCTGGGAAAGCTGAGATGCCCAGCTCTGGTGTGCCTGTGCATAGGCTGCAGGGGGACGGTTAAGCCCAGCAAGATCTTTCAGGGCTGGCAGCTTCCTTGTGGGAGAAGGAGCCGAGTGTTTGCCTTTTTAGAAAAAGTTTCTGCCGCGAACAAGCACAGTGACATGCTGAGTCTCTGGGAAAGCAGAGATCCCCAGTGCTGCTGCGGCTAAAGGATCCCCAGTGCTGTTGTGCCTGTGGGTAGGCTGCAGGGGGCGGTGAAGACCACAAAATCTTTCAGGCCTGGCACTTGCCTTGCAGGAGAAGGAGCCAGACGTTTGCTTTTTCAGAAAAAGTTTCTGCCGAGAACGAGCACCGTGAGATGCTGAGTCTCTGGGAAAGCAGAGATCCCCAGTGCTGTTGTGCCTGTGGATAGGCAGCAGAGGGATAGTGAAGACCTGCAAGAGCTTTCAGGGCTGGAACCTTCCTTGTGGGAGAAGAAGCCGGACTTTTGCCTTTTCAGAAAATGTTTCTGCCGAGAGCGAGCAGCATGAGATGCTGAGTCTCTGGGAAAGCAGAGATCTCCAGTGCTGTTGCGGCTAAAGATAAGCTGCAGGGGGACGGTTAAGCCCAGCAAGATCTTTCAGGGCTGGCAGCTTCCTTGTGGGAGAAGGAGCCGGCCGTTTGCCTTTT
The DNA here is from genome assembly GCF_929443795.1 of Astur gentilis. Taxonomy (NCBI): domain Eukaryota; kingdom Metazoa; phylum Chordata; class Aves; order Accipitriformes; family Accipitridae; genus Astur; species Astur gentilis. Next base: position 275,179 of record NC_064911.1, on the reverse strand, counting down.
CAGAAAAAGGTTCTGCGGAGAACACGCACCGTGACATGCTGAGTCTCTGGGAAAGCAGAGATCCCCAGTGCTGTTGCAGCTAAAGATAGGCTGCAGAGGGATAGTGCAGACCTGCAAGAGCTTTCAGGGCTGGCAGCTTCCTTGTGGGAGAAGGAGCCGGGTGTTTGCCTTTTCAGAAAAAGTTACTGCCGCGAACAAGCACCGTGACATGCTGAGTCTCTGGGAAAGCAGAGATCCCCAGTGCTGTTGCAGCTAAAGATAGGCTGCAGAGGGATAGTGCAGACCTGCAAGAGCTTTCAGGGCTGGCAGCTTCCTTGTGGGAGAAGGAGCCGGGTGTTTGCCTTTTCAGAAAACGTTTCTGCCGAGAACAAGCACAGTGACATGCTGAGTCTCTGGGAAAGCAGAGATCCCCAGTACTCTTGCGCCTAAAGATAGGCTGCAGGGGGACGGTTAAGCCCAGCAAGATCTTTCAGGGCTGGCAGCTTCCTTGTGGGAGAAGGAGCCGTAAGTTTGCCTTTTCAGAAAACGTTTCTGCCGAGAACAAGCACCGTGACATGCTGAATCTCTGGGAAAGCAGAGATCCCCAGTGCTCTTGCGCCTAAACATACGCTGCAGGGGGATAGTGCAGACCTGCAAGAGCTTTCAGGGCTGGCAGCTTCCTTGTGGGAGAAGGAGCCGGCCGTTTGCCTTTTCAGAAAAAGGCTCTGCCGAGAACGAGCTGCGTCAGATGCTGAGTCTCTGGGAAAGCTGAGATGCCCAGCTCTGGTGTGCCTGTGCATAGGCTGCAGGGGGACGGTTAAGCCCAGCAAGACCTTTCAGGGCTGGCAGCTTCCTTGTGGGATAAGGAGCCGGGTGTTTGCCTTTTCAGAAAAAGTTTCTGCCGCGAACAAGCACCGTGACATGCTGAATCTCTGGGAAAGCAGAGATCCCCAGTGCTGTTGCGGCTAAAGATAAGCTGCAGGGGGACTGTGAAGACCAGCAAGATCTTTCAGGGCTGGCACCTTCCTTGTGGGAGAAAGAACCAGACGTTTGCCTTTTCAGAAAAAGTTTCTGCCGAGAACGAGCACCGTGACATGCTGAGTCTCTGGGAAAGCAGAGATCCCCAGTGCTGCTGCGGCTAAAGGATCCCCAGTGCTGTTGTGCCTGTGGATAGGCTGCAGGGGGCGGTGAAGACCACAAAATCTTTCAGGCCTGGCACTTGCCTTGCAGGAGAAGGAGCCAGACGTTTGCTTTTTCAGAAAAAGTTTCTGCCGAGAACGAGCACCGTGAGATGCTGAGTCTCTGGGAAAGCAGAGATCCCCAGTGCTGTTGTGCCTGTGGATAGGCAGCAGAGGGATAGTGAAGACCTGCAAGAGCTTTCAGGGCTGGAACCTTCCTTGTGGGAGAAGAAGCCGGACTTTTGCCTTTTCAGAAAATGTTTCTGCCGAGAGCGAGCAGCATGAGATGCTGAGTCTCTGGGAAAGCAGAGATCCCCAGTGCTGTTGCGGCTAAAGATAGGCTGCAGGGGGATAGTGAAGACCAGCAAGATCTTTCAGGGCTGGCAGCTTCTCTGTGGGAGAAGGAGCCAGACGTTTGCCTTTTCAGAAAAAGGTTCTGCGGAGAACACGCACCGTGACATGCTGAGTCTCTGGGAAAGCAGAGATCCCCACTGCTGCTTTCCCTGAAAATAGGCTGCAGGGAGACGGTGAACACCAGCAAGATCTTCCAGGGCTGGCACCAGAGCTGGCACTTTCCTTGTAGAAGAATTAGCTGGACGTTTGCCTTTTCAGGAAAAGTTTCTGCCGAGAACGAGCTGCGTCAGATGCTGAGTCTCTGGGAAAGCAGAGATCCCCAGTGCTGTTGCGGCTAAAGATACGCTGCAGGGGGATAGTGCAGACCTGCATTAGCTTTCAGGGCTGGCAGCTTCCTTGTGGGAGAAGGAGCCGGCCGTTTGCCTTTTCAGAAAAAGGCTCTGCCGAGAACGAGCTGCGTCAGATGCTGAGTCTCTGGGAAAGCTGAGATGCCCAGCTCTGGTGTGCCTGTGCATAGGCTGCAGGGGGACGGTTAAGCCCAGCAAGATCTTTCAGGGCTGGCAGCTTCCTTGTGGGAGAAGGAGCCGAGTGTTTGCCTTTTTAGAAAAAGTTTCTGCCGCGAACAAGCACAGTGACATGCTGAGTCTCTGGGAAAGCAGAGATCCCCAGTGCTGCTGCGGCTAAAGGATCCCCAGTGCTGTTGTGCCTGTGGGTAGGCTGCAGGGGGCGGTGAAGACCACAAAATCTTTCAGGCCTGGCACTTGCCTTGCAGGAGAAGGAGCCAGACGTTTGCTTTTTCAGAAAAAGTTTCTGCCGAGAACGAGCACCGTGAGATGCTGAGTCTCTGGGAAAGCAGAGATCCCCAGTGCTGTTGTGCCTGTGGATAGGCAGCAGAGGGATAGTGAAGACCTGCAAGAGCTTTCAGGGCTGGAACCTTCCTTGTGGGAGAAGAACCCGGACTTTTGCCTTTTCAGAAAATGTTTCTGCCGAGAGCGAGCAGCATGAGATGCTGAGTCTCTGGGAAAGCAGAGATCTCCAGTGCTGTTGCGGCTAAAGATAAGCTGCAGGGGGACGGTTAAGCCCAGCAAGATCTTTCAGGGCTGGCAGCTTCCTTGTGGGAGAAGGAGCCGGCCGTTTGCCTTTTCAGAAAAAGATTCTGCGGAGAACACGCACCGTGACATGCTGAGTCTCTGGGAAAGCAGAGATCCCCAGTGCTGTTGCAGCTAAAGATAGGCTGCAGAGGGATAGTGCAGACCTGCAAGAGCTTTCAGGGCTGGCAGCTTCCTTGTGGGAGAAGGAGCCGGGTGTTTGCCTTTTCAGAAAAAGTTACTGCCGCGAACAAGCACCGTGACATGCTGAGTCTCTGGGAAAGCAGAGATCCCCAGTGCTCTTGCGCCTAAACATACGCTGCAGGGGGATAGTGCAGACCTGCAAGAGCTTTCAGGGCTGGCAGCTTCCTTGTGGGAGAAGGAGCCGGACGTTTGCCTTTTCAGAAAAAGGCTCTGCCGAGAACGACCTGCGTCAGATGCTGAGTCTCTGGGAAAGCTGAGATGCCCAGCTCTGGTGTGCCTGTGCATAGGCTGCAGGGGGACGGTTAAGCCCAGCAAGATCTTTCAGGGCTGGCACCTTCCTTGTGGGAGAAAGAACCAGACGTTTGCCTTTTCAGAAAAAGTTTCTGCCGAGAACGAGCACCGTGAGATGCTGAGTCTCTGGGAAAGCAGAGATCCCCAGTGCTGCTGCGGCTAAAGGATCCCCAGTGCTGTTGTGCCTGTGGATAGGCTGCAGGGGGCGGTGAAGACCACAAAATCTTTTTAGGCCTGGCACTTGCCTTGCAGGAGAAGGAGCCAGACGTTTGCTTTTTCAGAAAAAGTTTCTGCCGAGAACGAGCACCGTGAGATGCTGAGTCTCTGGGAAAGCAGAGATCCCCAGTGCTGTTGTGCCTGTGGATAGGCAGCAGAGGGATAGTGAAGACCTGCAAGAGCTTTCAGGGCTGGCAGCTTCCTTGTGGGAGAAGGAGCCGGGTGTTTGCCTTTTCAGAAAAAGTTACTGCCGCGAACAAGCACCGTGACATGCTGAATCTCTGGGAAAGCAGAGATCCCCAGTGCTGTTGCGGCTAAAGATAAGCTGCAGGGGGACGGTTAAGCCCAGCAAGATCTTTCAGGGCTGGCAGCTTCCTTGTGGGAGAAGGAGCCGGCCGTTTGCCTTTTCAGAAAAAGGTTCTGCGGAGAACACGCACCGTGACATGCTGAGTCTCTGGGAAAGCAGAGATCCCCAGTGCTGTTGCAGCTTAAAGATAGGCTGCGGAGGGATAGTGCAGACGTGCAAGAGCTTTCAGGGCTGGCAGCTTCCTTGTGGGAGAAGGAGCCGGGTGTTTGCCTTTTCAGAAAAAGTTACTGCCGCGAACAAGCACCGTGACATGCTGAATCTCTGGGAAAGCAGAGATCCCCAGTGCTCTTGCGCCTAAAGATAAGCTGCAGAGGGACGTTGAAGACCAGCAATATCTTTCAGGGCTGGCACCTTCCTTGTGGGAGAAGGAGCCGGCCGTTTGCCTTTTCAGAAAACGTTTCTGCCGAGAACAAGCACAGTGACATGCTGAGTCTCTGGGAAAGCAGAGATCCCCAGTACTCTTGCGCCTAAAGATAGGCTGCAGGGGGACGGTTAAGCCCAGCAAGATCTTTCAGGGCTGGCAGCTTCCTTGTGGGAGAAGGAGCCGTAAGTTTGCCTTTTCAGAAAACGTTTCTGCCGAGAACAAGCACCGTGACATGCTGAGTCTCTGGGAAAGCAGAGATCCCCAGTGCTCTTGCGCCTAAACATACGCTGCAGGGGGATAGTGCAGACCTGCAAGAGCTTTCAGGGCTGGCAGCTTCCTTGTGGGAGAAGGAGCCGGCCGTTTGCCTTTTCAGAAAAAGGCTCTGCCGAGAACGAGCTGCGTCAGATGCTGAGTCTCTGGGAAAGCTGAGATGCCCAGCTCTGGTGTGCCTGTGCATAGGCTGCAGGGGGACGGTTAAGCCCAGCAAGACCTTTCAGGGCTGGCAGCTTCCTTGTGGGAGAAGGAGCCGAGTGTTTGCCTTTTTAGAAAAAGTTTCTGCCGCGAACAAGCACAGTGACATGCTGAGTCTCTGGGAAAGCAGAGATCCCCAGTGCTGCTGCGGCTAAAGGATCCCCAGTGCTGTTGTGCCTGTGGGTAGGCTGCAGGGGGCGGTGAAGACCACAAAATCTTTCAGGCCTGGCACTTGCCTTGCAGGAGAAGGAGCCAGACGTTTGCTTTTTCAGAAAAAGTTTCTGCCGAGAACGAGCACCGTGAGATGCTGAGTCTCTGGGAAAGCAGAGATCCCCAGTGCTGTTGTGCCTGTGGATAGGCAGCAGAGGGATAGTGAAGACCTGCAAGAGCTTTCAGGGCTGGAACCTTCCTTGTGGGAGAAGAAGCCGGACTTTTGCCTTTTCAGAAAATGTTTCTGCCGAGAGCGAGCAGCATGAGATGCTGAGTCTCTGGGAAAGCAGAGATCTCCAGTGCTGTTGCGGCTAAAGATAAGCTGCAGGGGGACGGTTAAGCCCAGCAAGATCTTTCAGGGCTGGCAGCTTCCTTGTGGGAGAAGGAGCCGGCCGTTTGCCTTTTCAGAAAAAGATTCTGCGGAGAACACGCACCGTGACATGCTGAGTCTCTGGGAAAGCAGAGATCCCCAGTGCTGTTGCAGCTAAAGATAGGCTGCAGAGGGATAGTGCAGACCTGCAAGAGCTTTCAGGGCTGGCAGCTTCCTTGTGGGAGAAGGAGCCGGGTGTTTGCCTTTTCAGAAAAAGTTACTGCCGCGAACAAGCACCGTGACATGCTGAGTCTCTGGGAAAGCAGAGATCCCCAGTGCTCTTGCGCCTAAACATACGCTGCAGGGGGATAGTGCAGACCTGCAAGAGCTTTCAGGGCTGGCAGCTTCCTTGTGGGAGAAGGAGCCGGACGTTTGCCTTTTCAGAAAAAGGCTCTGCCGAGAACGACCTGCGTCAGATGCTGAGTCTCTGGGAAAGCTGAGATGCCCAGCTCTGGTGTGCCTGTGCATAGGCTGCAGGGGGACGGTTAAGCCCAGCAAGATCTTTCAGGGCTGGCACCTTCCTTGTGGGAGAAAGAACCAGACGTTTGCCTTTTCAGAAAAAGTTTCTGCCGAGAACGAGCACCGTGACATGCTGAGTCTCTGGGAAAGCAGAGATCCCCAGTGCTGCTGCGGCTAAAGGATCCCCAGTGCTGTTGTGCCTGTGGATAGGCTGCAGGGGGCGGTGAAGACCACAAAATCTTTCAGGCCTGGCACTTGCCTTGCAGGAGAAGGAGCCAGACGTTTGCTTTTTCAGAAAAAGTTTCTGCCGAGAACGAGCACCGTGAGATGCTGAGTCTCTGGGAAAGCAGAGATCCCCAGTGCTGTTGTGCCTGTGGATAGGCAGCAGAGGGATAGTGAAGACCTGCAAGAGCTTTCAGGGCTGGAACCTTCCTTGTGGGAGAAGGAGCCGGGTGTTTGCCTTTTCAGAAAAAGTTACTGCCGCGAACAAGCACCGTGACATGCTGAATCTCTGGGAAAGCAGAGATCCCCAGTGCTGTTGCGGCTAAAGATAAGCTGCAGGGGGACGGTTAAGCCCAGCAAGATCTTTCAGGGCTGGCAGCTTCCTTGTGGGAGAAGGAGCCGGCCGTTTGCCTTTTCAGAAAAAGGTTCTGCGGAGAACACGCACCGTGACATGCTGAGTCTCTGGGAAAGCAGAGATCCCCAGTGCTGTTGCAGCTTAAAGATAGGCTGCAGAGGGATAGTGCAGACGTGCAAGAGCTTTCAGGGCTGGCAGCTTCCTTGTGGGAGAAGGAGCCGGCCGTTTGCCTTTTCAGAAAAAGTTACTGCCGCGAACAAGCACCGTGACATGCTGAATCTCTGGGAAAGCAGAGATCCCCAGTGCTCTTGCGCCTAAAGATAAGCTGCAGAGGGACGTTGAAGACCAGCAATATCTTTCAGGGCTGGCACCTTCCTTGTGGGAGAAGGAGCCGGCCGTTTGCCTTTTCAGAAAACGTTTCTGCCGAGAACAAGCACAGTGACATGCTGAGTCTCTGGGAAAGCAGAGATCCCCAGTGCTCTTGCGCCTAAAGATAGGCTGCAGGGGGACGGTTAAGCCCAGCAAGATCTTTCAGGGCTGGCAGCTTCCTTGTGGGAGAAGGAGCCGTAAGTTTGCCTTTTCAGAAAACGTTTCTGCCGAGAACAAGCACCGTGACATGCTGAGTCTCTGGGAAAGCAGAGATCCCCAGTGCTCTTGCGCCTAAACATACGCTGCAGGGGGATAGTGCAGACCTGCAAGAGCTTTCAGGGCTGGCAGCTTCCTTGTGGGAGAAGGAGCCGGCCGTTTGCCTTTTCAGAAAAAGGCTCTGCCGAGAACGAGCTGCGTCAGATGCTGAGTCTCTGGGAAAGCTGAGATGCCCAGCTCTGGTGTGCCTGTGCATAGGCTGCAGGGGGACGGTTAAGCCCAGCAAGATCTTTCAGGGCTGGCAGCTTCCTTGTGGGAGAAGGAGCCGGGTGTTTGCCTTTTCAGAAAAAGTTTCTGCCGCGAACAAGCACCGTGACATGCTGAATCTCTGGGAAAGCAGAGATCCCCAGTGCTGTTGCGGCTAAAGATAAGCTGCAGGGGGACTGTGAAGACCAGCAAGATCTTTCAGGGCTGGCACCTTCCTTGTGGGAGAAAGAACCAGACGTTTGCCTTTTCAGAAAAAGTTTCTGCCGAGAACGAGCACCGTGACATGCTGAGTCTCTGGGAAAGCAGAGATCCCCAGTGCTGCTGCGGCTAAAGGATCCCCAGTGCTGTTGTGCCTGTGGATAGGCTGCAGGGGGCGGTGAAGACCACAAAATCTTTCAGGCCTGGCACTTGCCTTGCAGGAGAAGGAGCCAGACGTTTGCTTTTTCAGAAAAAGTTTCTGCCGAGAACGAGCACCGTGAGATGCTGAGTCTCTGGGAAAGCAGAGATCCCCAGTGCTGTTGTGCCTGTGGATAGGCAGCAGAGGGATAGTGAAGACCTGCAAGAGCTTTCAGGGCTGGAACCTTCCTTGTGGGAGAAGGAGCCGGGTGTTTGCCTTTTCAGAAAAAGTTACTGCCGCTAACAAGCACCGTGACATGCTGAATCTCTGGGAAAGCAGAGATCCCCAGTGCTGTTGCGGCTAAAGATAAGCTGCAGGGGGACGGTTAAGCCCAGCAAGATCTTTCAGGGCTGGCAGCTTCCTTGTGGGAGAAGGAGCCGGCCGTTTGCCTTTTCAGAAAAAGGTTCTGCGGAGAACACGCACCGTGACATGCTGAGTCTCTGGGAAAGCAGAGATCCCCAGTGCTGTTGCAGCTTAAAGATAGGCTGCAGAGGGATAGTGCAGACGTGCAAGAGCTTTCAGGGCTGGCAGCTTCCTTGTGGGAGAAGGAGCCGGGTGTTTGCCTTTTCAGAAAAAGTTACTGCCGCGAACAAGCACCGTGACATGCTGAATCTCTGGGAAAGCAGAGATCCCCAGTGCTCTTGCGCCTAAAGATAAGCTGCAGAGGGACGGTTAAGCCCAGCAAGATCTTTCAGGGCTGGCACCTTCCTTGTGGGAGAAGGAGCCGGCCGTTTGCCTTTTCAGAAAACGTTTCTGCCGAGAACAAGCACAGTGACATGCTGAGTCTCTGGGAAAGCAGAGATCCCCAGTACTCTTGCGCCTAAAGATAGGCTGCAGGGGGACGGTTAAGCCCAGCAAGATCTTTCAGGGCTGGCAGCTTCCTTGTGGGAGAAGGAGCCGTAAGTTTGCCTTTTCAGAAAAAGCTTCTGCCGAGAACAAGCACCGTGAGATGCTGAGTCTCTGGGAAAGCAGAGATCCCCAGTGCTCTTGCGCCTAAACATACGCTGCAGGGGGATAGTGCAGACCTGCAAGAGCTTTCAGGGCTGGCAGCTTCCTTGTGGGAGAAGGAGCCGGCCGTTTGCCTTTTCAGAAAAAGGCTCTGCCGAGAACGAGCTGCGTCAGATGCTGAGTCTCTGGGAAAGCTGAGATGCCCAGCTCTGGTGTGCCTGTGCATAGGCTGCAGGGGGACGGTTAAGCCCAGCAAGATCTTTCAGGGCTGGCAGCTTCCTTGTGGGAGAAGGAGCCGGGTGTTTGCCTTTTCAGAAAAAGTTTCTGCCGCGAACAAGCACCGTGACATGCTGAATCTCTGGGAAAGCAGAGATCCCCAGTGCTGTTGCGGCTAAAGATAAGCTGCAGGAGGACTGTGAAGACCAGCAAGATCTTTCAGGGCTGGCACCTTCCTTGTGGGAGAAAGAACCAGACGTTTGCCTTTTCAGAAAAAGTTTCTGCCGAGAACGAGCACCGTGACATGCTGAGTCTCTGGGAAAGCAGAGATCCCCAGTGCTGCTGCGGCTAAAGGATCCCCAGTGCTGTTGTGCCTGTGGATAGGCTGCAGGGGGCGGTGAAGACCACAAAATCTTTCAGGCCTGGCACTTGCCTTGCAGGAGAAGGAGCCAGACGTTTGCTTTTTCAGAAAAAGTTTCTGCCGAGAACGAGCACCGTGAGATGCTGAGTCTCTGGGAAAGCAGAGATCCCCAGTGCTGTTGTGCCTGTGGATAGGCAGCAGAGGGATAGTGAAGACCTGCAAGAGCTTTCAGGGCTGGAACCTTCCTTGTGGGAGAAGAAGCCGGACTTTTGCCTTTTCAGAAAATGTTTCTGCCGAGAGCGAGCAGCATGAGATGCTGAGTCTCTGGGAAAGCAGAGATCCCCAGTGCTGTTGCGGCTAAAGATAGGCTGCAGGGGGATAGTGAAGACCAGCAAGATCTTTCAGGGCTGGCAGCTTCTCTGTGGGAGAAGGAGCCAGACGTTTGCCTTTTCAGAAAAAGTTTCTACCGAGAACGAGCACCGTGACATGCTGAGTCTCTGGGAAAGCAGAGATCCCCACTGCTGCTTTCCCTGAAGATAGGCTGCAGGGAGACGGTGAACACCAGCAAGATCTTCCAGGGCTGGCACCAGAGCTGGCACTTTCCTTGTAGAAGAATTAGCTGGACGTTTGCCTTTTCAGGAAAAGTTTCTGCCGAGAACGAGCACTGTGAGATGCTGAGTCTCTGGGAAAGCAGAGATCCCCAGTGCTGTTGCGGCTAAAGATACGCTGCAGGGGGATAGTGCAGACCTGCATTAGCTTTCAGGGCTGGCAGCTTCCTTGTGGGAGAAGGAGACGTAAGTTTGCCTTTTCAGAAAAAGGCTCTGCCGAGAACGAGCTGCGTCAGATGCTGAGTCTCTGGGAAAGCTGAGATGCCCAGCTCTGCTGTGCCTGTGCATAGGCTGCAGGGGGACGGTTAAGCCCAGCAAGATCTTTCAGGGCTGGCAGCTTCCTTGTGGGAGAAGGAGCCGGGTGTTTGCCTTTTTAGAAAAAGTTTCTGCCGCGAACAAGCACCGTGACATGCTGAATCTCTGGGAAAGCAGAGATCCCCAGTGCTGTTGCGCCTAAAGATAAGCTTCAGGGGGACGGTTAAGCCCAGCAAGATCTTTCAGGGCTGGCAGCTTCCTTGTGGGAGAAGGAGCCGGCCGTTTGCCTTTTCAGAAAAAGGTTCTGCGGAGAACACGCACCGTGACATGCTGAGTCTCTGGGAAAGCAGAGATCCCCAGTGCTGCTGCGGCTAAAGGATCTCCAGTGCTGTTGTGCCTGTGGGTAGGCTGCAGGGGGCGGTGAAGACCAAAAAATCTTTCAGGCCTGGCACTTGCCTTGCAGGAGAAGGAGCCAGACGTTTGCTTTTTCAGAAAAAGTTTCTGCCGAGAACGAGCACCGTGAGATGCTGAGTCTCTGGGAAAGCAGAGATCCCCAGTGCTGTTGTGCCTGTGGATAGGCAGCAGAGGGATAGTGAAGACCTGCAAGAGCTTTCAGGGCTGGAACCTTCCTTGTGGGAGAAGAACCCGGACTTTTGCCTTTTCAGAAAATGTTTCTTCTGAGAGCGAGCAGCATGAGATGCTGAGTCTCTGGGAAAGCAGAGATCTCCAGTGCTGTTGCGGCTAAAGATAAGCTGCAGGGGGACGGTTAAGCCCAGCAAGATCTTTCAGGGCTGGCAGCTTCCTTGTGGGAGAATGAGCCGGCTGTTTGCCTTTTCAGAAAAAGGTTCTGCGGAGAACACGCACCGTGACATGCTGAGTCTCTGGGAAAGCAGAGATCCCCAGTGCTGTTGCAGCTAAAGATAGGCTGCAGAGGGATAGTGCAGACGTGCAAGAGCTTTCAGGGCTGGCAGCTTCCTTGTGGGAGAAGGAGCCGGGTGTTTGCCTTTTCAGAAAAAGTTACTGCCGCGAACAAGCACCGTGACATGCTGAATCTCTGGGAAAGCAGAGATCCCCAGTGCTCTTGCGCCTAAAGATAAGCTGCAGAGGGACGTTGAAGACCAGCAATATCTTTCAGGGCTGGCACCTTCCTTGTGGGAGAAGGAGCCGGCCGTTTGCCTTTTCAGAAAACGTTTCTGCCGAGAACAAGCACAGTGACATGCTGAGTCTCTGGGAAAGCAGAGATCCCCAGTACTCTTGCGCCTAAAGATAGGCTGCAGGGGGACGGTTAAGCCTAGCAAGATCTTTCAGGGCTGGCAGCTTCCTTGTGGGAGAAGGAGCCGTAAGTTTGCCTTTTCAGAAAACGTTTCTGCCGAGAACAAGCACCGTGACATGCTGAGTCTCTGGGAAAGCAGAGATCCCCAGTGCTCTTGCGCCTAAACATACGCTGCTGGGGAATAGTGCAGACCTGCAAGAGCTTTCAGGGCTGGCAGCTTCCTTGTGGGAGAAGGAGCCGGACGTTTGCCTTTTCAGAAAAAGGCTCTGCTGAGAACGAGCTGCGTCAGATGCCGAGTCTCTGGGAAAGCTGAGATGCCCAGATCTGGTGTGCCTGTGCATAGGCTGCAGGGGGACGGTTAAGCCCAGCAAGATCTTTCAGGGCTGGCAGCTTCCTTGTGGGAGAAGGAGCCGGGTGTTTGCCTTTTCAGAAAAAGTTTCTGCCGCGAACAAGCACCGTGACATGCTGAATCTCTGGGAAAGCAGAGATCCCCAGTGCTGTTGCGGCTAAAGATAAGCTGCAGGGGGACTGTGAAGACCAGCAAGATCTTTCAGGGCTGGCACCTTCCTTGTGGGAGAAAGAACCAGACGTTTGCCTTTTCAGAAAAAGTTTCTGCCGAGAACGAGCACCGTGACATGCTGAGTCTCTGGGAAAGCAGAGATCCCCAGTGCTGCTGCGGCTAAAGGATCCCCAGTGCTGTTGTGCCTGTGGATAGGCTGCAGGGGGCGGTGAAGACCACAAAATCTTTCAGGCCTGGCACTTGCCTTGCAGGAGAAGGAGCCAGACGTTTGCTTTTTCAGAAAAAGTTTCTGCCGAGAACGAGCACCGTGAGATGCTGAGTCTCTGGGAAAGCAGAGATCCCCAGTGCTGTTGTGCCTGTGGATAGGCAGCAGAGGGATAGTGAAGACCTGCAAGAGCTTTCAGGGCTGGAACCTTCCTTGTGGGAGAAGAAGCCGGACTTTTGCCTTTTCAGAAAAAGGTTCTGCGGAGAACACGCACCGTGACATGCTGAGTCTCTGGGAAAGCAGAGATCCCCAGTGCTGTTGCAGCTAAAGATAGGCTGCAGAGGGATAGTGCAGACGTGCAAGAGCTTTCAGGGCTGGCAGCTTCCTTGTGGGAGAAGGAGCCGGGTGTTTGCCTTTTCAGAAAAAGTTACTGCCGCGAACAAGCAGCAGTAACTTCACAAGCTTGAAGACCAGGGTGCCAGCTTCGTGTCCTATTTCTGTCACCTAGTTTTTACGTACCGTTTCTTGCTAATCAAAATGCCCAGTGATTCCTCCTCACACATCACATTTGAGTTAGTACATCTAAGCATTATTTCTGCAGCGCTACATTTGCACGGATTAGCTGCTGAACCCTCCAGATGATGTACTGCTTTTCAAGAAGGGTGTAGTATAACTGGTGAGGGTCTACAGTAAGTCCAAGAGGGTGCTCAGCGATGTACAGGAGTCTGACTTCAAAGCATAAATTGAAAAACAGCTGCTTAACCTGGAAAGGGCAATACTGAAGAGAAATAACAATGTTTAAACTCTAAAGGGTAGCTATAAGGAAGAGCTTTTGTGTGCATCCACTGCACACAGTTACACGGAATTGTGGGGCTTAAATTACAACCTGAAAAACTTAGGGTATGTGGCAATCTTTGCAACAGTAGCAATAATTACAGGAAATGTTTAAGAATAAATTAGGCAAGCATTTGTCAAGAATGGTACAGAACGTTGATCATTTACCTCTAGAATGAGAGCAACGCTAGACTATCTTCAAAGGTTCTTCTTTCCCCACTGCTGTCCCTCTCCGTATTTCTACCCTCAAACACAAGCATCATCCCCAGCTGTGCACTTACAATTCTATCTGCATATGCACATGTCTAGAGATGCACATTTATTTCTTCGTTACACACAGCTGAAGGAGAGTACTCATAGGTAAGCCAATTTACATAAACAGCTTTTGAAAGTTAAACACCTCAGCTTCTTGCAAAGCATTAGCCCAACAGAACACCAGGAGCGGCATGTAAATCCTTATGCCAAAACTGCGTTCTCTTAAATCTTATGAAAACCAGTTCTAACATAAAGCCTGACTTGTCTATTTTCTGACACTCCCCTTCTCTGTCATCAGGTACTTATTAGATAGTAAAACAACTGACGGGGCAAACACCATAACTAGCACAATAGCTGACTTCCGTAGCAGTTGCATATCATGTCTGAATAAATGTGAGTTTAGTAGGTGTATAGGTAGATACACATTCAGAAATGCACAAGAACTGAAAGGAGTAATCTGTAACTGGTAGACTAAGAACGCTGCAATAGCATGCAATGTAAATCAACATGCAACTACCTATAGGGAAGGGAAGTACAGAAACATTCTTCTAGATTAAAAAAAAAAAACAAACGCAGCAATGGTAGGAAAAGGTACTTGGAACGTTCCACTTTCAATCCACTGAAACGACATCTGCAACAGCAGTAAGAACACTGGCAAACTACCTTCTCTGTTCCACAGGGCCTTGAAACCCATACGCATTGTCTGTTGCCACTTGCCGTTAGGAAACAAAGGCGCTGCGATCAGTAGAAGCGTGTAGAACACCAAAAATGAAACTTTTGAGTATGTCACATGCAAGATCCTCATTCTCCGTACAGTCTACAAGGTTACACAATTGTAAAATACTTTGTAAGAATGAGAATCCTGAAGTTTGCCTTGGATTAAAAAAGTTTTAAAACTCCGTTTTGAGGTTTTTTTCCAAGGGTTTTAGAAATAAAAGCATCTTGGTAAAGTGATTTTCACACACTGCACAGACACGAGCAGTGTTTCTCCCACTGCGAGAGGAGTATCAAAATACTCTTATCTAATATGTTATAGACAAGGGTGACCAAGCTCACAGGAGAATCTGTACTTTCCCACTGATTACAAGGAACGGGCCAGGTGCTTTGTGCCTCCTATGCAGCTGGAGCATGCAGTTGCCTGGTAACTTGTGCTGAGCTATTGCATCTTAATCACATATACATGGAGGAATACCAAGCTGACCGCTTAGGTTTATCAGCCAAAACAGTTTACAGCAACACAATAGTTTAGAGCAATTCAGGAAGTTTAACACTGAATTTAGGTATGTGCTTATATGGTTTGATGAACAGAACTTTTATAAATGAAAGGGAAACAACAGATGACTTTAGAGCATACAAAAGGTATAGTCTACAAACCAAATATCAATTATTAGCAATGTTTACCTGTTCAAAGGGCATCATTTAATGTCTCAGACTCAACAAGCATAAACTGACAGACTGTTACGATTTGAAAATTTTAAAAAAGTTCTAATAGCGTGCCCAAAACGGAGGTGTTTCAGTGTTCAGGCTAGACTCGTTGTCTCCAGTAAATACATATCTTAATTCTAACACAGGATAAAAAACAATTTATAAATTTCCTCTTGTAAAAATGAAACTGTTCCAATCACCCTGTTCACTCCTATTTAAGATATTAAATAGGGCAAATCAGAAGTAACTCGAACCAATCCCTCCCACCCAGCTATAAACCAGGACCATATACAGCCCTTGCAGACTACACAAGATCCTGTCTCATTCCAGCCATATCATTAGCATAAGCTGTGCAAACCCATGCAAATCAACAGGTTTTTCAGGCAGAAAAGCAGACTCCAACAGCAGTTAAGCCACTTCTTACAACTGACAATGTCATACTTCCATCACTGATTATAGCACAAGAACAAAAAAGAATGGGTCTTTATTGTCCTTCATGAACTTGAGGGGCTGCAAGAAACCAGTGAAGTTACAAGCCTGGATTCTGTAACGTCGCTATCAGCATAATTTCCAGATCAAAGATCCGGCCTCCTTGTTAAGATCATCAAACATAATTTTGAGTTCGGAGGACATGTCATCACAACACTATGTTAGGTGGAGTATAAAACCTTATCATCAGATTCTCAGCTAGTTTAAGTCAATGTATTCTGTGTGTTCCGCTGAAGTCAATGAAACTAAACACGCTATCATAGGAAAGAGATATTTCAGCACGCCTCAGACCTGGAAAACTATCTTGAAAAATGCCCGTCACTTTTAACACAAATTCTCTGCACTTCCCACGATCTCTCAACAGCGAGCAGTAGAGTAGTAAGACCCTAACAGTTACTTGCAACCTATTTCTTGCATAGCATTCATTTTTATTTTAATTTTAAAAGGGGCAACTAATAAACGAGATTTTTGCAGCTACTCACAAAAATCAATAAGCAAAGACATTTGTTCCAAGACTTAAATTACTTGTATAATTTTAAAAACTATCAAAGCTCTGTAAAGTAAAATAGATACATTTACCTACTCATGTAGGAAACCACAGACAAACTTCAGGAAATGACCAAAGGTGCAGAGGATAGGCTAATGCCTATTCGCATTAGGTAGAAAAACAAGGTAGAAAAGGTAGAAATGCCTGTGAGAAACTATGAATATGATATTGTTTATTAAGATTTATGTTAAACCCAGTGTAAAGATTAAACTGCAAAAAGACATGAGATCGCTTATGTAATAAACGGGTTAAATTTGTTCAGGAAATCAAGAAGGGGGAAGAGATGTTGAGAGTTAACATATGCCTTGTGTAAATGACAAGACTTGCTCGAATTATGTGTGGAGGTCCCGGGAAGAGGGCACTTGCTATAACTTACTAGATAAGGGGGAAAAAGTAATGGCTATGACTCCCTAGATAAGGAAAGGAAGAACAACAGCTGCATTTCTCCACATCAAAAGACATTCCATATCAAAGGACAGTCATCCTTGAGAAGATCTACTGAATCTACATGGTAACAGACCTACACCAGTGAAGAAAGAAGAAACAAGACAAGGCGGAGACTTACAAGAAAAGGGTACATGAAATGTATATAAGGAATGTAACTGTAACCTAAAGTTACGGCAGTTGGTGGAGCGCAGACTCCCCTGCCGTCCAGCGCTGTATTTGCTCATATTCTACTTGCTATAATTAATAAAATTTTAATTGGATTATGATCCCTTGTGGTCGCAATTTATGACAATTCTTGGTGCCGTGACTCGGATAAGGAACGGTGGGCTTCTGTCCTCCGGGGAGGCGCCCCGCGGCAATCCGCGGCCCCGTGACCGACAGCCTACCTCAACCTTACCGACGAACCTAAATTCTAGAATAGTGAGCAAAGGAGAAACCGGTAAAATCCCATAAAAATTCTGTGCACGGGAGTCCGGACGAAGACGCAGGACGCGTAAGTATATTGCGAATTTGTTCGCGGGTTTGCCGTTCGGGCGGGATTGGGTTTCCTGGATTATAACAAATGAGAGGTTCGATATACTGAACCAAGCGAGCGTGGACTCTTAAGTACTGCGTTTCCCATCTCCTGCGAGGGACTGGGCCAGGAACAAGGGGAACGAGTGAGTGTGTGTGTGGATAATCCAGAAGATGGGGGCGAAGGGCAGCAAGCCTTCGACTCCCATGGGAAGGGTACCCACTGTACCTAAGAATACCCCTCTGGCATATATCTTAGACAATTGGAGATATTTCCCTGGAACATTAGGGAAAGATAAGCAGAAAATGATAGAATATTGTACTAAGGTATGGGGAGGGAAGAAGATTTCTAAAAATGTCTTTTGGCCAGTCTATGGGTCAGAAGAAGATTGGGTAAGACAGCAATTAAACCTCTGGGTTAATAATAAAAAACCCCTTAACCTGGAGGAGAGTCAGTATGCGGAAGTGTGGCTAGAAAGACCGGGAGCTAGACTTTACCCACTGAATGAAGTAAAAACTAAACAAAAGAAAAAGAAGGAAGAGTTAGACGAAACCCTTCTAACCCCCCCCCCCTTACATTCCTCCTCCTGCTCCCGCAGCCCCTCCAGAGGTCCCCAGAGCGCCCACTCCCCAACCAGAGTCGGAACAAGGGTCCCCCCTTCCTCCTAGACGCGTGACTAGGAGCCAAAAAGGGGCAGCTCAGATATATCCTCTAAGGGAAATGCCCATGGGGGGACCTCAACCTGTGATTGGATATATTTCTGTACCCCTAAGCTCGGCTGACCTGCGAGATTTTAAAAGAACCGAGATGGGAAACTTAATTGAGGACCCACTCGGAGTGGCAGAAAGATTAGATCAATTTTTGGGACCAAACCTTTATACTTGGGATGAGATGCAATCTATCCTTGGTCAATTATTTACTACCGAGGAAAGAGATATGATTAGACGAGCAGGAATGAGACTGTGGGATGCTCAGCATGCCCAGGGACCCCAAGCAGATATTAAATGGCCACTCCAAAGACCTAATTGGGATAATCAGGATCCGGTGCATAGAACTCATATGCAGGACCTGAGAACTATAGTAATTCAGGGGATTAGAGAAGCAGTACCCCGTGGCCAGAATATCAATAAAGCATTTAATGAAATGCAAAAGAAAGATGAGAGCCCTACTGAGTGGCTAGAACGACTGAGGAAAGCCCTTCAGCTGTACTCTGGGGTAAATCCAGACGATCCTTTAGGACAAGCACTCCTCAAAACTCAGTTTGTGGCAAAATCATGGGAAGATATCAGAAAGAAAATTGAAAAGTTAGAAGACTGGCAGAATAGAGGGTTGGATGAATTATTAAGGGAAGCTCAGAAAATCTACATAAGGCGGGAAGAAGAGAGCAGCAAGCGACAAGTAAAAATGATGGTAGCAGTGGTTAGAGAGGGTCGCAAAGGGCAGATCGGTGAACATAAATCTGCTGGAACGAAACAAGGGAACGTAGTAGTAAGGAAGGAACAGAGATGTTGTTTTTACTGTGGAAAGAAGGGACATATAAAGAAGAATTGCAGAGAAAGGATCAGGGATGAGGAAATATTGAAAACAGAATAGGAGAGTCAGGGGCTCTATATCTTAGGGGACCGGAGTCATCATGAGCCCTTAATAAAATTAAAAATAGGTCCCCATAAACAAGAGTTCACCTTTTTAGTAGACACTGGGGCTGAGAAATCGACTATTAGGCAAATACCTGAGGGATGTAAAGTTTCCCCTGAAAAAGTACAAGTAATTGGAGCAAAAGGGGAACCCTTTAAAGTAAGCAAAATCAAAAATGTGGTGTTCGAAACTGAAAATAAATTTGGAATGGGTGAACTCTTGCTCGTCCCTGAAGCAGAATTTAATCTGTTAGGACGGGATTTAATTGTCGAATTACAATTAGAAATTAAAGCAAAAAAACAAGAGCTAATGGTGTCTGCTTATCCTTTAACTGTGGACGATCAAAAACAAATTAACCCTGATGTCTGGTACTCTCCGGACACAATAAGTAAACTGGAAATCCCACCGATTAAAATTCAAATCTCCGAACCCCACATACCTGTGAGGGTGAGGCAATATCCCATATCCCTAGAAGGA
This sequence comes from Astur gentilis, assembly GCF_929443795.1. Lineage (NCBI taxonomy): Eukaryota > Metazoa > Chordata > Aves > Accipitriformes > Accipitridae > Astur > Astur gentilis. Next base: position 256,793 of record NC_064911.1, on the reverse strand, counting down.
CGGAGAGGATTAAAACCAGAAATTGATCGATTGTTAGCACAAGGAATCTTAGAGCCTTGTATATCACCCTTTAACACCCCCATTTTGCCTGTAAGGAAGCCAAATGGGAAATATCGGCTTATACATGATTTAAGGGAAATAAACAAAAGAACTATCACCCGGTTCCCTGTAGTAGCAAATCCATACACACTGCTAAGCAAGCTAGGACCCCATAACTCCTGGTATAGTGTGACTGATTTAAAGGATGCCTTTTGGGCCTGTCCACTGGCAGAAGAATGCCGTGATTATTTTGCATTTGAATGGGAAGACATAGAGACAGGCCGTAGACAGCAATTGAGATGGACCGTGCTCCCCCAAGGGTTCACTGAATCCCCTAATCTGTTTGGACAAGCCCTGGAAGAGCTCTTAAAAGAATACCAGGCACAAACAGGAAATGTACTGTTACAGTATGTAGATGATCTGCTCATAGCAGGGAATAATAAGGAGGATGTAAGAAAAGAAAGCATTCGACTCCTAAACTTTCTTGTACAAAAGGGACTGCGGGTATCACAAGAAAAGTTGCAATTTGTGGAGGAAAAAGTGAAATATTTGAGGCATTATTTGTTTAACGGCAAGAAGATATTAGATCCAGAGCGCATTAAAGGAATTTTAGAATTACCTATGCCTGTCACTAAGAGGCAAATTCGGCAGGCATTAGGGCTATTTGGGTATTGGAGACAATGAATAGAGAACTAGAGTTTTAAAGTTAAATTTTTATATGAACAACTGTCTAAAGACAAAATACCCAAGTGGACCCCTCAGGATCAAGAGCAGTTTGCCAGTCTCAAAAGGGAGCTAAGTCAAGCACCGGTTTTAAGCCTCCCAGATTTAAAGCGGCCATTCCATTTATTCGTTAACATACATGAAGGAACGGCATTCGGAGTATTAACTCAGGAATGGGCCGGACAAAAGAAACCGGTGGCATACTTATCAAAGCTGTTGGATCCTGTGAGCAGGGGTTGGCCAAGTTGTTTACAAATCATTGTTGCTGCTGCCTTATTACTTGAGGAAACGAATCGCATTACCTTTAATGGAGAAGTTGTCTTATATACACCTCATAACATCAGGGGAGTGCTACAACAAAAAGCAGAAAAGTGGCTTACAGATAGCCGATTATTAAAGTATGAAGGAATACTTATAGAATCCCCTAAACTATCTTTAAAAACTATTGGAGCAGTTAATCCCGCTGAATTTTTATACCCAGGAGAAGGCAATGAACTATTGCACAATTGTTTTCAAACAATTGAACAGCAGACACGCATTAGGCCAGACTTAGAAGAAGAAGAACTACAATGTGGAGAAGTATTATTTATAGATGGGTCATCACGAATAGTGGAAGGTAAACGATTATCCGGATATGCCATCGTTAAATTGGAAAAAGGAGAATTTAAAACAATAGAATCAGGCCCCCTGAGTGCCAGCTGGTCGGCTCAAGCCTGTGAGCTGTATGCATTGTGGAAAGCATTAGTGTCACTGAAGGGAAAGGATGGAACTATATATACAGACTCACGCTATGCGTTTGGAGTGGTACATACCTTTGGAAAAATATGGGAGGAAAGAGGATTTATTAACTCACAGGGAAAAGAACTGATACACCCGGGATTAATTCGGCGAGTTCTGGGGGCATTGAAAATGCCGAATAAAATAGCAGTTGTACATATAAAGGGACACCAGCGAGGTACAAGTTATCAAGTTAGGGGAAATAATGCAGCTGATACAGAAGCAAAACGAGTGGCAGGCAATTATAATACGATTTTGACTATGCAACAAATACCTGTTAGTAAAAATTTGAGCTTTGAGTCTGCAGAAAAGGAAAAATTAGAGCAAATGGGAGCTAAGGAACAGGATGGTAAGTACATAATTGCCAGATGGGAGAGAAGTCTTGCCAAAGGGCATAGCACTCGAAATATTTTCAAAAATACACAGCAAAACACACTGGGGAACCCAGGCGTTAGTTGATCATTTCAATCAACAGTTTGCCTGTATAGGCGTATATAACATAGCAAAGACAGTCACGACAGCCTGCGAGACCTGTCAAAAGGTTAATCGAAACAACATGAGACAAAAACCTCTTGGAGGACGTTCCCCAGCATACAGACCTTTTTCACACATACAAGTAGATTTTACTGAACTACCCAGGGTGGGGCGTTACAAATATTTATTGGTAATGGTGGATCATTTAACACATTATGTTGAGGCTTTTCCTACCTCCAAGGCAACTGCTAACCAAGTTACTAAGGTATTACTTGAATACATTATACCTTGATATGGTGTACCTGATGTAATTGACTCAGACAGAGGAACACACTTTGTGTCAAAAATTGTCAGAGATCTAACAGAAAGCTTAGGTATTAAGTGGGAATACCATACGCCATGGCATCCACAAAGTTCGGGAAAAGTTGAAAGGATGAATGGGGAAATCAAAACTATTTTGACTAAATTAATGATAGAAACTAAATTATCATGGATTAAGTGCCTACCCATGGCACTATTAATTCTCAGAACCAGACCCCGAGCAGATGTAGGAATATCAGCGTTTGAAATGGTGTATGGGATGCCCTATAGAATTGAAAGTCCACAAACAAATGTTTTGATTCCAGATCGTGTGATTAATGAATATGTTTCACAATTAGCAGAACATCATAACAAGCTTTGGGAACATGGACTGATTGTGCAACGACCTCCGTTGGACTTAAAAATTCACAATTTTAAACCTGGGGACTGGATATTGGTTAAAACGTGGAAAGAAGAAACCCTAAAACCCAATTGGGAGGGACCTTATCTTGTTTTGCTTACAACAGAAACAGCTGTCCGGACTGCTGAACGTGGATGGACTCATGCTAGTCGCATTAAAGGCCCAGTGACGAGACCCCACTGGAAAGTAATCAGTACTCCAGGTGACACCAAAATAACCCTGAAAAGATAACGTCATGATAGAGACTTTATTTGATTATTTTGCCGCATTACCTTTTAGTGTAAAGTGTATATTGCTGTTTATATTTGCTATAATTACTTCTTTTTTTATCTACTATATATGGAAACATACAAAGTGTGCTAAAGGAAATTGCTAAACCTATGCAACCATACAATATTGAATATACACAAATGTAAATAATTTGAGCACTCTAGATGTATGAATTAGGTGTAATAATTTGAACTGTAATTATTATCCATTTGCTTGTTTCAGGTGTAAGGTATGCCAGAATAAATGGTGGACACACTGTGAATATGAATACCCTCCGATAGGAGTTTGCACACAGTGTTGGAAAAATCCAAAGAACTCTCACTGAATGGAAACTAAAACAATTAGAGTCTAAACAAGAAATTATTTGAAAATCCCATGAATGGTGGGAAATTTTTGCTAAAGGAATAAACCCACAATATTATTGTTACCATTCCAACAAACCAGTCCCCTTTGTAGCTGAAATCTTGGCTATAAAGTGCAGAAGGGAAATACTAACTGTGTCTTGCTTTGTCCCATTAATCAAAGCTGCAAGGTGGGAAGCCTATGTAAACAGGCAGAAAGCCCCAAACAGCTGTTCTCCTGAAGAATTCCCTTGCTGCCGAGAAGATGATATACCCCGTGGCTCGAAGCAACCGAGTCGACGGGCAAGGCAGAGGAGGAACAAACTGTGGAGAAAAGAACCAGAACAATGGGACACAAAAGCAACAATGGCCGAACTTCCCCAGGACTGGTAAAAATATACTTAAATTGGCAAAATTGACGGACTCCTTTTTTTCTGGTATACCGTTAGCCTTGTTATTGATAATAACACAAGCAAGTGGGAACCCTCATCAACCTATGAATTAGACAATAACAAACATAAGATATCCAAGTAATCCAATCCAAGCACGAACTACACCGGGCATAGTTAGTTTTAATGTGAGTTTACATGATTTAATTACTGAAGAAGATCGCAAAGATGAAGCAGATATATGTAAACCAATTTATATATGCCCAACATCAAACCCTGGTAAAAGTTACTGTAATTCTCCAGGTCATTATTACTGTGCATATTGGGGATGCGAAACATGAGCTTCTGAGTGGTCCGCATCTGGAGACCAGTATCTAGAAATAAAATGGTCACCGGAAGGATACAAAAGACCTAAATTAACCAGAGACCGATGGGGCCATTGCTTAAGACAAACGATTCCTTGTGTGGGCATCAATATAACTGTAAGAAATCCTGCACAGGACTTTTGGCTGGCAGGAAAATATTGGGGAATTAGATATTGGGAAACAGGTGCGGACAGAGGAGGAATTTTTCAAATAATGAAAAGTCCAATGCCTCATGATCCCTTACCAGTAGGACCAAACTTAGTCCTGAATCCACCCACTTCTTCTGAAGAAAAGGTTGCCCCCGTAATTGTTGTAACCCCTCCTCCAGACTCTCTTTCGGAAACAACTAGTGACACTATGACTGAATCATCCCTGTCCAGGGACCTAGAGTTGTCAGAATCCAAAGACCCCTTATGGAATCTAATACAAGTCTCTTATCGTGCTCTTAATGAAAACAAACCAAATTTAACTGAGGAATGCTGGTTATGTTATAATGTTAGACCACCATATTTTAAGACAATTGGAAAACCAGGTAAGATTCAATGGTCTAATGGTTCAAACCCACGAGAATGTCCATGGGATGACCGGAGGAATCATACGCAAGGAATCACTATTCAATTAGTAACAGGCCAAGGAAAATGTATAAGTACAGTGCCCAAAAAGTACCAGCCTTTGTGCAACCGAACAGTCACTAACACCAACATAGAGAAACATAAGAATCAAAGGGACAAATGGGCTATCCCAACACCAGGAGCTAAATGGGTTTGTTCAGACATCGGAGTAACGCCCTGCCTATCCCTAAACGTGTTTAATCAATCTCAGTTTTGCATACAGGTGATTATTGTTCCTCGTCTGATCTATCATACCTCTGAGGAAGTGCTACGCCACTTTGAAGGAGACCTGAATAGACAAAAACAAGAGCCAATTACAGTGGTAACCCTGGCTACACTGCTGATAGCGGGCGGAGTTGGAGCAGGTACAGGCATAGCCTCCCTAGTAAAAGGCCAGGAATTACAAAGTTTACAGATGGCTGTAGATGAGGATTTAGCAAAAATAGAACAATCTATCCAAAATTTAGCCACTTCAGTAAAGTCTTTATCAGAGGTAGTACTGCAAAATAGAAGAGGATTAGATCTATTGTTTTTAAAGGAGGGAGGGTTATGTGTAGCTCTCAATGAAGAGTGTTGTTCTTTTACTGATCACACGAGAGTAGTCCAGGACACCATGTCTAAACTCCGAAAAAGATTGGACAAACGTAAAAAGGATCGCGAAGCGAACAAATCATGGTATGAAAACTGGTTTAATGTTTCACCTTGGCTAACCACTTTGTTGTCTGCTTTAGCAGGACCGCTTATTATGTTGATTTTAGGACTTGTATTTGGGCCTTTTATATTACGCTATATTTTACACTTTATTAAAGAACGGTTAGACATGGCTAAACTGCTTATTTTAACTACGAGGTCTGGAGCAAAATATAAGAGTGTACCTATTAATGAGGATGAAGATTGTTGTGAAGACGTTATGCCACGTGAAAACTATACCTATTGTAATTGTGAAATATTACCTTGTGAATGTTATGATAAATGTTAGGATTATGAGAAAAGTTTGGCTTACAGTACCGAAAGTGAAAGTAACGTCTAATAAACAATAATAGGACAAAAAGAAAAAGGGGGGATTGTGAGAAACTATGAATATGATATTGTTTATTAAGATTTATGTTAAACCCAGTGTAAAGATTAAACTGCAAAAAGACATGAGATCGCTTATGTAATAAACGGGTTAAATTTGTTCAGGAAATCAAGAAGGGGGAAGAGATGTTGAGAGTTAACATATGCCTTGTGTAAATGACAAGACTTGCTCGAATTATGTGTGGAGGTCCCGGGAAGAGGGCACTTGCTATAACTTACTAGATAAGGGGGAAAAAGTAATGGCTATGACTCCCTAGATAAGGAAAGGAAGAACAACAGCTGCATTTCTCCACATCAAAAGACATTCCATATCAAAGGACAGTCATCCTTGAGAAGATCTACTGAATCTACATGGTAACAGACCTACACCAGTGAAGAAAGAAGAAACAAGACAAGGCGGAGACTTACAAGAAAAGGGTACATGAAATGTATATAAGGAATGTAACTGTAACTAAAGTTACGGCAGTTGGTGGAGCGCAGACTCCCCTGCCGTCCAGCGCTGTATTTGCTCATATTCTACTTGCTATAATTAATAAAATTTTAATTGGATTATGATCCCTTGTGGTCGCAATTTATGACATGCCTATAAGCATTAAGGTAGAAGAAGAAGAACAACAACAACAACAAACCCCCAGGAGTTCTACAGAAAAATGAGTGAGCAGCCCACAGCACTGGCAGACAACAGATTTTTTTATCCCCACTTCCTCCACCCCTTCTTCTCCCACCCCTCCCCCCCTTGTTTTTAAAGGAAATAATTTTTCTATTGTGAAACATATTGTCAGTGATGCAGTTGAAGCCAAAAGTTTAAATGAGTTCAGGAGAGGATTAACCGAATTCTAAGACACGGGCCAACACAACTGCTATAGAAAGCATCTGCATCATGGTGAAATGCAAACAGCTACTCCGAGAACGACACATTATTATTCACTAAATTGACCTTTTACCCTGTTGTATAGTTACTAATGTTGGAAAGAGTCACTGCTGTGCAAGAAACTAAAACTTACAGCGCTTCATGCTCGGAGAGAACTGTGGCCCATCAGCTCGTGGCTGTGAAGTCTTACAACTTAACACGTTTCAGTTGCACACCAACAAGTTCTGAGGCGCACTGCTGACTGTATTCAATAGTCACAGCTTATGTAGGAGGATATGATAAACTTTACTTATTTGCCTTTAACCGATGCTCCAAATATTTTAAAGTCGTTCTTAAAGTAGGTTACCGGTTTGATTACCCTTCATACAAAATCCTCCTTCAAATGGAGGTTTCTCTTCTCTTCTTTTCAGATTTAAGGCATGAACAGAAACCACACCTGCATCATCACTGAAATCAGTGCCTATTTTTCAATAAACTTTAGCAGCATCAGAATTCGTCCTCAAGTACCGTTCATAAAGCAAATGCTTCATTCTTCAAAACTTTTTTAAGCAAATGTTAGTAATGCTGTGCCACAGACTCTCACGCCCAGTCACACATGTTCTTCCCGAGACTGTTACGCAGCTTCGTATTTTAAAAATCACCATCCTAACGGCGTACCTGATACCGGTTCTCCCCTTTTTAAAGTCCGATGTTAAGGAAAAGCTGCAAGTCCTACAAAACCAGGCAGACTTGCTTGTTCTTGCCAAAGAGAAAAAGGTTAAGCATTATTAAAAAATAAGACTATTGCCTACCTTTAAGTATCCATAAAGCTATCAACATGAACCGTATGGTGGCTTGTCAGCATCGATATTTGAACACGGGCATGCAAAACGTCCTTCAGTTAAATTCCAAACTCTATGAATTAATTGGTGGGCAATTCCCCAAGGATAAAACATCTATCAAAAGCCAACAGTAAGCCAGAAATCTCTTTCCGTTTCATAGGGTAAAAAAAAAATAAAATACAGTGAATCCTGAAAAAAGAAATCGATATTAGACAGGGAACGCCTATATAGTTATAGGGCAAGTAATAAAACATTTAGTGTTTTGATTTTTTTTTTTTTATTTCTGTCATCACAATAGTTAGACAAACATGGAAACATTTGCAACAGCAATACTTGGGTCACTTTAAAATCTTGGTAACACTGAAATACAGGTCAGCAAAAACTAATGATGTGGGGAGGGGGCTTTAGGTCTTCTTATTTTCATACACATTCACACACACACACACACACACACACACACATATATCTATATACACACGCACACTCCACAACTCCAAAGAGCTATCTTAACTATGTCTGCCAGTAAACGGAAATAGTAGGCAGAAAGGAACCATATCTATACTAAGACAGTTAGCTGTGTCGTAAAACTGAAGATCACTGCAACCAGTGCCATCTTAAAGAAGAAAAAAAACCAAACAACAACAACAACCAAAAAACCTGAAAGGAACCATCACTGTGCATGTCATAAGCATGAAGTTATTTTAACCTGATGACTACTCTGCACTATACTTTAAGCATCATTAAGTTTTTATGTCTTTTTAAAGTCTAAGGTTATTATTTTAAGTGGCCTACTTGTAGTGGCAGCCCAAGTAGCATTCTGGAGAACACCACAGTGCCCACAACTTCTACAGGTCAGTGCAGTATGATCAAGCACTACATTTCTAGGGGAGGAAAACAAAAAACCACTACCACTCATTTATTCAGTTGAAAAGCTTGTTACCTGCACCTTCCAAAGCAACAGGCTACAGGAACACTGAAAGCAAAGTAAACCTGCCTGTAGTGCAAAGAATAGCAATCTCTTGGCCCACGATTTGGGTTTTATATAGACTTGGGCCATAAACAAATGCAACAGATGTAGAAAAACTGAAGACCGACAGCAACTGGAACGTAACTATTCTTTTTCCACTCCATCAACCCGTTGGAAAACTCACTCACTCGTGCACTTACATAACTGAGCACAAAGAGAACAAAAAGAAAGGCTTTTACTCAGAACAAATTAGTGTGTCTTTACAGGAAAGTAACGGTTTCAACTTACAAAACCAGCATCATCATCATTAGTGATGCACCTTTCCTGAAGGGGAAATCCTTCTCTTTTATCAAATGTCAATTCCAAGAGTCTGTAAACAAAACAAACAAGCAACCCACACCATTACCCCAAAAGCTCTGTTTAGATTACATACACACACACATACATAAAAACCATGTCTTCACAGATGACAACTGTATCAACTTATACTTCAGGTCCTTCTCCTTCAGGAACCACCTATAAAAGACGACGACAATTTTGTGTTTGTGCCATAGATCTGAGTTTTACAAACCTACACATGACAGTTCTTGCTTTACAACAATTGAGCAGATGGAGACTTCACCGGCAGACCACAAAAGCGGTTTTTCGATTCAATATTATCTTCCTCTCCCAACAGTAGAAGCCAGTTATTGCCAGAGAAGCACAGGACAGAACCTCCAAAACACAAAGAATGTTTAACAAAACACAAAGCAGTTCCTAGGTAACAAACATTTTGGGTTTTGTCTTTGGTATTCAACTCAAGGAAATGATTCTGTCTAGAAACACTACAGTTCATTTTTAAAAGGACAAAGAACACCCTTCCTTTCGTGAATAATTTCTCCAATTGCCGATTCCTCCCCAGACTGTCACGAGACTGGGAAGCTGGTTTCCTCTTTCCAACTTCTATCAGTAAGCAGAGCTCAAAAACTGATAAAGAGCCTGAACTCTTCTACAGGCAGCAGGGAGTAATTTTCCAGGGAAGAAAGTAAAGAGCTGAACAACAGAGAAAGAAATACAAAAGGAAAAACATGAATAAGGGAAAAAAGAAGAGGATAACCATTGCTTTTACTGATACATTCTTAATAATTAGCTGAGCACTTCTAGAGAGGAAAAACTTTGCTGCTTTCAGGACCAAAGTAAGAAAAAGTCTAAAGCATAGTCTTCCTGACATGGGAAGATGTGTCTGCAAGAGAGGCACAAGATCCGATACAGAAATGTATCTACGTCTCGCTGAAAATTTGCACTCTAAGCATCACCAGCTTCTGCTTCAAGGACAGTATACCACCAGCTTAGCTGGATGGTAGCAATTTTACCCCATACAAGAAGTCAGAACATGCACTATCCTTTAAGGAGGCAGAACAATAACCAAAGCAGAAAGGGGCTTAGAAATTAAGGCAAGATGGCACTTGCTCAGACACACGGTGAGGAGATGCAAGGTGGGTAAGACAGCAAAATGGAGATTGTTCCTCGTTCACACAGAGCTCATTTCGACTCGAGTTGGTCTTCCTCTCCTCTTCCCACAAAATTAGGAATGCTTTTACGTAGGAAGTCCTGACTTTGTAGCCATCTATGCCGACAAACAAAAAGCTATTCTAGGTCTGCTCTTGTGGTATTTAGGAAGTTGCAGAATTCAGCTTAGGGATGCATAATCACAGTATTTAATTACTGTTGCAGTACTGACCTACATACACCAGCAGATAATAAACTAAAAATCATAGTGCTTCTGATTTGGTATAAGCCAACAGACCTCTGGATTTTTTTCAGAGCACGTAAAGGTACAGCTCTCTGGGCAGCACACGGTAATCGTAACTGCCAAATGACTTGACAAGCTTGTAAACATCCAAACTGCTGCAAACACATCTATACATACAATAATGGATAAAACGTAGATGCATTCCACCTACACGCTTATGCAGGCAAACACTCGTGAGTTAAAAGCCACTGTATGAACCAGCTTACGGAGCGCTTAACAAAGCCAGCGATTCCCTTGCACACCTGAAGACCAGAAAAACATTCACCAAAATAAAGTTAGGGACATGCTCTTTTTTTTTTTTTTTTTTCTTTTTTTTTTTTAAACTGTAACGTGTACTAAGACAGCAAGATCACTTTTCCAGCATCGTTCATACACACATATGCCCCAGAAGCTACTTGAAATTACCTTGTGTAATGGAATTGTCTGGAAAGCTCAGCTTAAAGTAGTTGAGCTCAGTTACTGATTGATTTACAGGTACAGAAAATAAATGCATGCAGCATTTTAACAATGATGACTTACCAGTGCTATGTTATTTCCATTTAGCAAAATCTGGTCTAGCTTTGCGATTCTTCTGCCCTCAGACGGAATCTCACTGAAGCAGCATTAAAAAAAAAATAAGTAAGAACAGATAACCAGGGACAACAATTCCAGTTTTGATTACAGAATAAATCTCTACATTAAGATGGCAGCTGTTGGAACTAAGAAATAAATGGGCCACGCTGCAGCCCGATCTTGACAAATTGACCGCCTGGATAAAGAAAGCTATCTGGCAACTAAAAAGATCCATTGTCCTTTTCTGCTCAGTACACGTAAAGATACAGATTCACCCTCTAAATCGCGGCAATTTCTTGAATACCACCAATACTCAGCACAGGTTTCAAATAGCAACGTGGCAGGACAAAGTAATAAATACTTATCCTTAAGTCTGCTAACTTTCTAAACCTTTGCCTAGACCTTAAGGAAATGTAAAAACAAACAAACTACTGGAATGTTCAAGGCGCAATCCACGCAAAGTTAAGGCTATCGAGTAGGAACCTGATTACAAGTATAAGTCATGCAACAGCTACTCTATGACATGGATGTCCTGAACAGATCATCCTCTACAGTGTAAGTCCAAGGTACAAACCCTTCAGCTGGCAAGTATTCCAAAAATATAAAACCTCTTCGCTTACAGAGCTTACACAGTATTTTTCCCCAGGAAACCAAATGTTCAAGAGGAACAGGAGGCAGAAACAACACTTACAATTCTGTAACGTCTTCTAGCACCGTATCTGAAAATCCAGTTTCAAGGAAAATAAGGCCCCGAATTTAAAAATAAAACTATTTCCAGTTATTTCCATGTCACACTGAGCTGTGATTTTACCTGTAAAATAAAAAAATCAGAACAAGACAACTGATCCCTACAAAAAAGGCTCTCCTATCCGGTGAACTCAAACCTCTCAAAAGCAGTAACATCACTGAGCTGGAGCATAAACTGGACGGCCTTAAACACCTCCATCAGAGGATACGGACAAAGTCATCAAGTCCTACAAGCGGTCCCACAATTTCTGATCGCTCTGCATCACAACATGAACGCGTGCGTGGACCTACGCATTTGTCCACAAGTTCTGTAGATTGAAAGGCACGAGAGATTGCTTTGTAGAACATACCTGTTTTCCAGCAAAAACCTTAACATTGTGGCGGCAAAAAAAGTCATTGCCGCGGGCACTGGTAAAAAGCACAGAAAGAAGGGGGAAAAAAGAGACAGGAAAAAAAAACCCACAGTAAAAAAAACGCTTCCTCAACTGCTGCCGGTAGGTACCTCCACAAGTTCCTGTGGCCGCAGGAACACGTTCCCTCCGCCGAGAGCCTCCCTCCACCTCGGTGCCGCCGGGCCGCAGCACATCACCGCGGGTCTGCCGAGCGCCGACGCTCGTCCCCAGCCGGCCTTTGCAAACCTCCTTTGCCCGGAGCCACCCCCCCCGCTCGCTGCCCGCGCCGGAGACCGGGACGCCCCAGCGCCTCTCCGCCGCCGCGGGCAGGGGCCGCGCCGCTGACAGGCCCGGCCGCGGCTCCCGAGCGGCGGGAAGCCCCGCGGCCTCAGGCGGACGCCTGACTGACGAGCCGGGAGGCCCGCCGCACCCGCAGCCCCGGCCCCTCAGCCCGGCCCGCCGAGGATTTTTCCCTCGCCGGCCAACAACGCCGGACGCTGCGGCCAGACCCGCGCACTTCACCGCGGCTGCGAAGGCGACGGGCTTCGCCGCCCGCCACCGCGCCGACGCGGGGGGGTGGCGCGGGGCCGCCCGGCCCGGCCCGGCCCGGCCCCTGCCTCTGCGCGCCGGCCCCCTCGCCCCATCCAGCCGAGCCGCTCGCCCTCCCTCGCCTCCCGCCACCTCCGCACAGCCCCGCACCCCCGGGGTGAGCTGAGCTGATGGGCTGAGCTACAGCCTCCCCAGAAACCTCTGCCCTGACACCAGAGTCTCTGAAAACAGTTTCTGACCTCTTTTGGCACGTCACAGGATAGTAACCCAAACCACAAGACCATGTCTCTCCTACTTTGCTCTGTGGCAGAAGATTCTCAGCTTGCAAAGCACATCAGTTTTCCGTAACACCGATAACCAGGGTTCACACAGTCAGACTTTTCAGTTAGAAGGCCACAGAAAGAATCATAAAGAGACCGAGTATCTTTTCCTTAAACATCCTGTTTACAGACAGCTATGTTACCTCCAAGTGCTATGAAAGTTACTTTCTCTAAAATTATCTTCCATTTAGTTTTCCTTCCCCCCCCCCCCCCCCCTTGAAAACAATCTCATAGCTTAATCCTTATAGGATTTTTTTCAAGTTTTGGTTTTTTCTAACGAGTATCAACACATGAAAACTCTAAATAGTTTCAGGAAGGTCAGTATTTGCTACAGTTGCACTTGATCCAACATCCCACTTTTTTTTCCAACAAGCAAACCAGTTCAACCAAGTTTCTTTCAAGAGCCATACAGGAGAAAGTACAGATTCTGCTCCGTCTGCTAACAAGCAGGCAAAGGTGCTGCTACCAATTTGAAAACTATAGAGGCTCTGCTGTGCCCATTTTGAACTGGGGAACAAAAATAGCCCTTCCCGTTTCAATATGTAGGTCCACTTTTTCTCATTTGCAAAGCAGATCCACTGCCTTGGGAGACTGACCAGAATTACCTGGAACAAACATTATTTTTGACTAGGATCTGTTTGTTAGTTGAGAAAACAGTCACTATGTCTCTGTGATAATATGACACGATTTCATCACTACATTTCTGTCTCAAGGGGCCCAGTTGTATTTTATTTTCTAGTAACACAGTATCTGTCCAATTCCAGTCTCTGACTTAAGAGATGAGCAACATGCAATTTCTTCAATGTCTACTTATCACGTGAGGAAGTCAACAAACCTCTTTTCACAGTTACAATCACTTTTCAAAGACCTGACAGTTCGCTCCGGTCATCAACTGACCCTGAACAAGTTGCAAAATGTAAAAGGATCAATAAATGTGAGAAAGACCTTTGGTATGAGGGAACCCAGACAAACCGGTGCAGCAGCTTTCTTCCCTATTGATTGGAAGGGAATGCTGTTTGGCTGCTGCTTATACGGATAATCCACAAATTATTTGCTATTCTTCTTAGCCAAAGGGCTAAGGCAGTGCCATCAGCAACTTCATAATATACCCTGAAACAAGAAGCAGATATTACGGCTCCAAGTCTGAGCAAACGGCATCAATGATTAAGACAGCTCTAACATGGAAGGCCTGGGAAGTGGCAGTGGTATAAGGCACTAGCAATTTATCAGGGCTCTCTTTTAAATGCTGGCATTTTCTGTGACTTGGATTTTGACTATTATTATGAGATCATTACATCACCTATCACACAAGTGTAGCTTTGTTAACTTTGAAAGAAAAGCTGCTAGACAATATACAACACAAAGTTAGACAAGCGAGGGAAGTACACAGTGATTTCACAGGCAATCTGGAATCGGGCACCCGACTTGAATTCCTGGCTTTGAAAACCTCTCTCCAGATGACTTACCATCCTTTCACTAAGATCCAGCAGCAGTTCTCTCCGGGGCCTCATGCTCTTCTGTAGCCAGCCAAAGCCCACGGAGCTGCACTGTAAGCTTGAAGACCAGGGTGCCAGCTTCGTGTCCTATTTCTGTCACCTAGTTTTTACGTACCGTTTCTTGCTAATCAAAATGCCCAGTGATTCCTCCTCACACATCACATTTGAGTTAGTACATCTAAGCATTATTTCTGCAGCGCTACATTTGCACGGATTAGCTGCTGAACCCTCCAGATGATGTACTGCTTTTCAAGAAGGGTGTAGTATAACTGGTGAGGGTCTACAGTAAGTCCAAGAGGGTGCTCAGCGATGTACAGGAGTCTGACTTCAAAGCATAAATTGAAAAACAGCTGCTTAACCTGGAAAGGGCAATACTGAAGAGAAATAACAATGTTTAAACTCTAAAGGGTAGCTATAAGGAAGAGCTTTTGTGTGCATCCACTGCACACAGTTACACGGAATTGTGGGGCTTAAATTACAACCGGAAAAACTTAGGGTATGTGGCAATCTTTGCAACAGTAGCAATAATTACAGGAAATGTTTAAGAATAAATTAGGCAAGCATTTGTCAAGAATGGTACAGAACGTTGATCATTTACCTCTAGAATGAGAGCAACGCTAGACTATCTTCAAAGGTTCTTCTTTCCCCACTGCTGTCCCTCTCCGTATTTCTACCCTCAAACACAAGCATCATCCCCAGCTGTGCACTTACAATTCTATCTGCATATGCACATGTCTAGAGATGCACATTTATTTCTTCGTTACACACAGCTGAAGGAGAGTACTCATAGGTAAGCCAATTTACATAAACAGCTTTTGAAAGTTAAACACCTCAGCTTCTTGCAAAGCATTAGCCCAACAGAACACCAGGAGCGGCATGTAAATCCTTATGCCAAAACTGCGTTCTCTTAAATCTTATGAAAACCAGTTCTAACATAAAGCCTGACTTGTCTATTTTCTGACACTCCCCTTCTCTGTCATCAGGTACTTATTAGATAGTAAAACAACTGACGGGGCAAACACCATAACTAGCACAATAGCTGACTTCCGTAGCAGTTGCATATCATGTCTGAATAAATGTGAGTTTAGTAGGTGTATAGGTAGATACACATTCAGAAATGCACAAGAACTGAAAGGAGTAATCTGTAACTGGTAGACTAAGAACGCTGCAATAGCATGCAATGTAAATCAACATGCAACTACCTATAGGGAAGGGAAGTACAGAAACATTCTTCTAGATTAAAAAAAAAAAACAAACGCAGCAATGGTAGGAAAAGGTACTTGGAACGTGCCACTTTCAATCCACTGAAACGACATCTGCAACAGCAGTAAGAACACTGGCAAACTACCTTCTCTGTTCCACAGGGCCTTGAAACCCATACGCATTGTCTGTTGCCACTTGCCGTTAGGAAACAAAGGCGCTGCGATCAGTAGAAGCGTGTAGAACACCAAAAATGAAACTTTTGAGTATGTCACATGCAAGATCCTCATTCTCCGTACAGTCTACAAGGTTACACAATTGTAAAATACTTTGTAAGAATGAGAATCCTGAAGTTTGCCTTGGATTAAAAAAGTTTTAAAACTCCGTTTTGAGGTTTTTTTCCAAGGGTTTTAGAAATAAAAGCATCTTGGTAAAGTGATTTTCACACACTGCACAGACACGAGCAGTGTTTCTCCCACTGCGAGAGGAGTATCAAAATACTCTTATCTAATATGTTATAGACAAGGGTGACCAAGCTCACAGGAGAATCTGTACTTTCCCACTGATTACAAGGAACGGGCCAGGTGCTTTGTGCCTCCTATGCAGCTGGAGCATGCAGTTGCCTGGTAACTTGTGCTGAGCTATTGCATCTTAATCACATATACATGGAGGAATACCAAGCTGACCGCTTAGGTTTATCAGCCAAAACAGTTTACAGCAACACAATAGTTTAGAGCAATTCAGGAAGTTTAACACTGAATTTAGGTATGTGCTTATATGGTTTGATGAACAGAACTTTTATAAATGAAAGGGAAACAACAGATGACTTTAGAGCATACAAAAGGTATAGTCTACAAACCAAATATCAATTATTAGCAATGTTTACCTGTTCAAAGGGCATCATTTAATGTCTCAGACTCAACAAGCATAAACTGACAGACTGTTACGATTTGAAAATTTTAAAAAAGTTCTAATAGCGTGCCCAAAACGGAGGTGTTTCAGTGTTCAGGCTAGACTCGTTGTCTCCAGTAAATACATATCTTAATTCTAACACAGGATAAAAAACAATTTATAAATTTCCTCTTGTAAAAATGAAACTGTTCCAATCACCCTGTTCACTCCTATTTAAGATATTAAATAGGGCAAATCAGAAGTAACTCGAACCAATCCCTCCCACCCAGCTATAAACCAGGACCATATACAGCCCTTGCAGACTACACAAGATCCTGTCTCATTCCAGCCATATCATTAGCATAAGCTGTGCAAACCCATGCAAATCAACAGGTTTTTCAGGCAGAAAAGCAGACTCCAACAGCAGTTAAGCCACTTCTTACAACTGACAATGTCATACTTCCATCACTGATTATAGCACAAGAACAAAAAAGAATGGGTCTTTATTGTCCTTCATGAACTTGAGGGGCTGCAAGAAACCAGTGAAGTTACAAGCCTGGATTCTGTAACGTCGCTATCAGCATAATTTCCAGATCAAAGATCCGGCCTCCTTGTTAAGATCATCAAACATAATTTTGAGTTCGGAGGACATGTCATCACAACACTATGTTAGGTGGAGTATAAAACCTTATCATCAGATTCTCAGCTAGTTTAAGTCAATGTATTCTGTGTGTTCCGCTGAAGTCAATGAAACTAAACACGCTATCATAGGAAAGAGATATTTCAGCACGCCTCAGACCTGGAAAACTATCTTGAAAAATGCCCTTCACTTTTAACACAAATTCTCTGCACTTCCCACGATCTCTCAACAGCGAGCAGTAGTAAGACCCTAACAGTTACTTGCAACCTATTTCTTGCATAGCATTCATTTTTATTTTAATTTTAAAAGGGGCAACTAATAAACGAGATTTTTGCAGCTACTCACAAAAATCAATAAGCAAAGACATTTGTTCCAAGACTTAAATTACTTGTATAATTTTAAAAACTATCAAAGCTCTGTAAAGTAAAATAGATACATTTACCTACTCATGTAGGAAACCACAGACAAACTTCAGGAAATGACCAAAGGTGCAGAGGATAGGCTAATGCCTATTCGCATTAGGTAGAAAAACAAGGTAGAAAAGGTAGAAATGCCTGTGAGAAACTATGAATATGATATTGTTTATTAAGATTTATGTTAAACCCAGTGTAAAGATTAAACTGCAAAAAGACATGAGATCGCTTATGTAATAAACGGGTTAAATTTGTTCAGGAAATCAAGAAGGGGGAAGAGATGTTGAGAGTTAACATATGCCTTGTGTAAATGACAAGACTTGCTCGAATTATGTGTGGAGGTCCCGGGAAGAGGGCACTTGCTATAACTTACTAGATAAGGGGGAAAAAGTAATGGCTATGACTCCCTAGATAAGGAAAGGAAGAACAACAGCTGCATTTCTCCACATCAAAAGACATTCCATATCAAAGGACAGTCATCCTTGAGAAGATCTACTGAATCTACATGGTAACAGACCTACACCAGTGAAGAAAGAAGAAACAAGACAAGGCGGAGACTTACAAGAAAAGGGTACATGAAATGTATATAAGGAATGTAACTGTAACCTAAAGTTACGGCAGTTGGTGGAGCGCAGACTCCCCTGCCGTCCAGCGCTGTATTTGCTCATATTCTACTTGCTATAATTAATAAAATTTTAATTGGATTATGATCCCTTGTGGTCGCAATTTATGACAATTCTTGGTGCCGTGACTCGGATAAGGAACGGTGGGCTTCTGTCCTCCGGGGAGGCGCCCCGCGGCAATCCGCGGCCCCGTGACCGACAGCCTACCTCAACCTTACCGACGAACCTAAATTCTAGAATAGTGAGCAAAGGAGAAACCGGTAAAATCCCATAAAAATTCTGTGCACGGGAGTCCGGACGAAGACGCAGGACGCGTAAGTATATTGCGAATTTGTTCGCGGGTTTGCCGTTCGGGCGGGATTGGGTTTCCTGGATTATAACAAATGAGAGGTTCGATATACTGAACCAAGCGAGCGTGGACTCTTAAGTACTGCGTTTCCCATCTCCTGCGAGGGACTGGGCCAGGAACAAGGGGAACGAGTGAGTGTGTGTGTGGATAATCCAGAAGATGGGGGCGAAGGGCAGCAAGCCTTCGACTCCCATGGGAAGGGTACCCACTGTACCTAAGAATACCCCTCTGGCATATATCTTAGACAATTGGAGATATTTCCCTGGAACATTAGGGAAAGATAAGCAGAAAATGATAGAATATTGTACTAAGGTATGGGGAGGGAAGAAGATTTCTAAAAATGTCTTTTGGCCAGTCTATGGGTCAGAAGAAGATTGGGTAAGACAGCAATTAAACCTCTGGGTTAATAATAAAAAACCCCTTAACCCGGAGGAGAGTCAGTATGCGGAAGTGTGGCTAGAAAGACCGGGAGCTAGACTTTACCCACTGAATGAAGTAAAAACTAAACAAAAGAAAAAGAAGGAAGAGTTAGACGAAACCCTTCTAACCCCCCCCCCTTACATTCCTCCTCCTGCTCCCGCAGCCCCTCCAGAGGTCCCCAGAGCGCCCACTCCCCAACCAGAGTCGGAACAAGGGTCCCCCCTTCCTCCTAGACGCGTGACTAGGAGCCAAAAAGGGGCAGCTCAGATATATCCTCTAAGGGAAATGCCCATGGGGGGACCTCAACCTGTGATTGGATATATTTCTGTACCCCTAAGCTCGGCTGACCTGCGAGATTTTAAAAGAACCGAGATGGGAAACTTAATTGAGGACCCACTCGGAGTGGCAGAAAGATTAGATCAATTTTTGGGACCAAACCTTTATACTTGGGATGAGATGCAATCTATCCTTGGTCAATTATTTACTACCGAGGAAAGAGATATGATTAGACGAGCAGGAATGAGACTGTGGGATGCTCAGCATGCCCAGGGACCCCAAGCAGATATTAAATGGCCACTCCAAAGACCTAATTGGGATAATCAGGATCCGGTGCATAGAACTCATATGCAGGACCTGAGAACTATAGTAATTCAGGGGATTAGAGAAGCAGTACCCCGTGGCCAGAATATCAATAAAGCATTTAATGAAATGCAAAAGAAAGATGAGAGCCCTACTGAGTGGCTAGAACGACTGAGGAAAGCCCTTCAGCTGTACTCTGGGGTAAATCCAGACGATCCTTTAGGACAAGCACTCCTCAAAACTCAGTTTGTGGCAAAATCATGGGAAGATATCAGAAAGAAAATTGAAAAGTTAGAAGACTGGCAGAATAGAGGGTTGGATGAATTATTAAGGGAAGCTCAGAAAATCTACATAAGGCGGGAAGAAGAGAGCAGCAAGCGACAAGTAAAAATGATGGTAGCAGTGGTTAGAGAGGGTCGCAAAGGGCAGATCGGTGAACATAAATCTGCTGGAACGAAACAAGGGAACGTAGTAGTAAGGAAGGAACAGAGATGTTGTTTTTACTGTGGAAAGAAGGGACATATAAAGAAGAATTGCAGAGAAAGGATCAGGGATGAGGAAATATTGAAAACAGAATAGGAGAGTCAGGGGCTCTATATCTTAGGGGACCGGAGTCATCATGAGCCCTTAATAAAATTAAAAATAGGTCCCCATAAACAAGAGTTCACCTTTTTAGTAGACACTGGGGCTGAGAAATCGACTATTAGGCAAATACCTGAGGGATGTAAAGTTTCCCCTGAAAAAGTACAAGTAATTGGAGCAAAAGGGGAACCCTTTAAAGTAAGCAAAATCAAAAATGTGGTGTTCGAAACTGAAAATAAATTTGGAATGGGTGAACTCTTGCTCGTCCCTGAAGCAGAATTTAATCTGTTAGGACGGGATTTAATTGTCGAATTACAATTAGAAATTAAAGCAAAAAAACAAGAGCTAATGGTGTCTGCTTATCCTTTAACTGTGGACGATCAAAAACAAATTAACCCTGATGTCTGGTACTCTCCGGACACAATAAGTAAACTGGAAATCCCACCGATTAAAATTCAAATCTCCGAACCCCACATACCTGTGAGGGTGAGGCAATATCCCATATCCCTAGAAGGACGGAGAGGATTAAAACCAGAAATTGATCGATTGTTAGCACAAGGAATCTTAGAGCCTTGTATATCACCCTTTAACACCCCCATTTTGCCTGTAAGGAAGCCAAATGGGAAATATCGGCTTATACATGATTTAAGGGAAATAAACAAAAGAACTATCACCCGGTTCCCTGTAGTAGCAAATCCATACACACTGCTAAGCAAGCTAGGACCCCATAACTCCTGGTATAGTGTGACTGATTTAAAGGATGCCTTTTGGGCCTGTCCACTGGCAGAAGAATGCCGTGATTATTTTGCATTTGAATGGGAAGACATAGAGACAGGCCGTAGACAGCAATTGAGATGGACCGTGCTCCCCCAAGGGTTCACTGAATCCCCTAATCTGTTTGGACAAGCCCTGGAAGAGCTCTTAAAAGAATACCAGGCACAAACAGGAAATGTACTGTTACAGTATGTAGATGATCTGCTCATAGCAGGGAATAATAAGGAGGATGTAAGAAAAGAAAGCATTCGACTCCTAAACTTTCTTGTACAAAAGGGACTGCGGGTATCACAAGAAAAGTTGCAATTTGTGGAGGAAAAAGTGAAATATTTGAGGCATTATTTGTTTAACGGCAAGAAGATATTAGATCCAGAGCGCATTAAAGGAATTTTAGAATTACCTATGCCTGTCACTAAGAGGCAAATTCGGCAGGCATTAGGGCTATTTGGGTATTGGAGACAATGAATAGAGAACTAGAGTTTTAAAGTTAAATTTTTATATGAACAACTGTCTAAAGACAAAATACCCAAGTGGACCCCTCAGGATCAAGAGCAGTTTGCCAGTCTCAAAAGGGAGCTAAGTCAAGCACCGGTTTTAAGCCTCCCAGATTTAAAGCGGCCATTCCATTTATTCGTTAACATACATGAAGGAACGGCATTCGGAGTATTAACTCAGGAATGGGCCGGACAAAAGAAACCGGTGGCATACTTATCAAAGCTGTTGGATCCTGTGAGCAGGGGTTGGCCAAGTTGTTTACAAATCATTGTTGCTGCTGCCTTATTACTTGAGGAAACGAATCGCATTACCTTTAATGGAGAAGTTGTCTTATATACACCTCATAACATCAGGGGAGTGCTACAACAAAAAGCAGAAAAGTGGCTTACAGATAGCCGATTATTAAAGTATGAAGGAATACTTATAGAATCCCCTAAACTATCTTTAAAAACTATTGGAGCAGTTAATCCCGCTGAATTTTTATACCCAGGAGAAGGCAATGAACTATTGCACAATTGTTTTCAAACAATTGAACAGCAGACACGCATTAGGCCAGACTTAGAAGAAGAAGAACTACAATGTGGAGAAGTATTATTTATAGATGGGTCATCACGAATAGTGGAAGGTAAACGATTATCCGGATATGCCATCGTTAAATTGGAAAAAGGAGAATTTAAAACAATAGAATCAGGCCCCCTGAGTGCCAGCTGGTCGGCTCAAGCCTGTGAGCTGTATGCATTGTGGAAAGCATTAGTGTCACTGAAGGGAAAGGATGGAACTATATATACAGACTCACGCTATGCGTTTGGAGTGGTACATACCTTTGGAAAAATATGGGAGGAAAGAGGATTTATTAACTCACAGGGAAAAGAACTGATACACCCGGGATTAATTCGGCGAGTTCTGGGGGCATTGAAAATGCCGAATAAAATAGCAGTTGTACATATAAAGGGACACCAGCGAGGTACAAGTTATCAAGTTAGGGGAAATAATGCAGCTGATACAGAAGCAAAACGAGTGGCAGGCAATTATAATACGATTTTGACTATGCAACAAATACCTGTTAGTAAAAATTTGAGCTTTGAGTCTGCAGAAAAGGAAAAATTAGAGCAAATGGGAGCTAAGGAACAGGATGGTAAGTACATATTGCCAGATGGGAGAGAAGTCTTGCCAAAGGGCATAGCACTCGAAATATTTTCAAAAATACACAGCAAAACACACTGGGGAACCCAGGCGTTAGTTGATCATTTCAATCAACAGTTTGCCTGTATAGGCGTATATAACATAGCAAAGACAGTCACGACAGCCTGCGAGACCTGTCAAAAGGTTAATCGAAACAACATGAGACAAAAACCTCTTGGAGGACGTTCCCCAGCATACAGACCTTTTTCACACATACAAGTAGATTTTACTGAACTACCCAGGGTGGGGCGTTACAAATATTTATTGGTAATGGTGGATCATTTAACACATTATGTTGAGGCTTTTCCTACCTCCAAGGCAACTGCTAACCAAGTTACTAAGGTATTACTTGAATACATTATACCTCGATATGGTGTACCTGATGTAATTGACTCAGACAGAGGAACACACTTTGTGTCAAAAATTGTCAGAGATCTAACAGAAAGCTTAGGTATTAAGTGGGAATACCATACGCCATGGCATCCACAAAGTTCGGGAAAAGTTGAAAGGATGAATGGGGAAATCAAAACTATTTTGACTAAATTAATGATAGAAACTAAATTATCATGGATTAAGTGCCTACCCATGGCACTATTAATTCTCAGAACCAGACCCCGAGCAGATGTAGGAATATCAGCGTTTGAAATGGTGTATGGGATGCCCTATAGAATTGAAAGTCCACAAACAAATGTTTTGATTCCAGATCGTGTGATTAATGAATATGTTTCACAATTAGCAGAACATCATAACAAGCTTTGGGAACATGGACTGATTGTGCAACGACCTCCGTTGGACTTAAAAATTCACAATTTTAAACCTGGGGACTGGATATTGGTTAAAACGTGGAAAGAAGAAACCCTAAAACCCAATTGGGAGGGACCTTATCTTGTTTTGCTTACAACAGAAACAGCTGTCCGGACTGCTGAACGTGGATGGACTCATGCTAGTCGCATTAAAGGCCCAGTGACGAGACCCCACTGGAAAGTAATCAGTACTCCAGGTGACACCAAAATAACCCTGAAAAGATAACGTCATGATAGAGACTTTATTTGATTATTTTGCCGCATTACCTTTTAGTGTAAAGTGTATATTGCTGTTTATATTTGCTATAATTACTTCTTTTTTTATCTACTATATATGGAAACATACAAAGTGTGCTAAAGGAAATTGCTAAACCTATGCAACCATACAATATTGAATATACACAAATGTAAATAATTTGAGCACTCTAGATGTATGAATTAGGTGTAATAATTTGAACTGTAATTATTATCCATTTGCTTGTTTCAGGTGTAAGGTATGCCAGAATAAATGGTGGACACACTGTGAATATGAATACCCTCCGATAGGAGTTTGCACACAGTGTTGGAAAAATCCAAAGAACTCTCACTGAATGGAAACTAAAACAATTAGAGTCTAAACAAGAAATTATTTGAAAATCCCATGAATGGTGGGAAATTTTTGCTAAAGGAATAAACCCACAATATTATTGTTACCATTCCAACAAACCAGTCCCCTTTGTAGCTGAAATCTTGGCTATAAAGTGCAGAAGGGAAATACTAACTGTGTCTTGCTTTGTCCCATTAATCAAAGCTGCAAGGTGGGAAGCCTATGTAAACAGGCAGAAAGCCCCAAACAGCTGTTCTCCTGAAGAATTCCCTTGCTGCCGAGAAGATGATATACCCCGTGGCTCGAAGCAACCGAGTCGACGGGCAAGGCAGAGGAGGAACAAACTGTGGAGAAAAGAACCAGAACAATGGGACACAAAAGCAACAATGGCCGAACTTCCCCAGGACTGGTAAAAATATACTTAAATTGGCAAAATTGACGGACTCCTTTTTTTCTGGTATACCGTTAGCCTTGTTATTGATAATAACACAAGCAAGTGGGAACCCTCATCAACCTATGAATTAGACAATAACAAACATAAGATATCCAAGTAATCCAATCCAAGCACGAACTACACCGGGCATAGTTAGTTTTAATGTGAGTTTACATGATTTAATTACTGAAGAAGATCGCAAAGATGAAGCAGATATATGTAAACCAATTTATATATGCCCAACATCAAACCCTGGTAAAAGTTACTGTAATTCTCCAGGTCATTATTACTGTGCATATTGGGGATGCGAAACATGAGCTTCTGAGTGGTCCGCATCTGGAGACCAGTATCTAGAAATAAAATGGTCACCGGAAGGATACAAAAGACCTAAATTAACCAGAGACCGATGGGGCCATTGCTTAAGACAAACGATTCCTTGTGTGGGCATCAATATAACTGTAAGAAATCCTGCACAGGACTTTTGGCTGGCAGGAAAATATTGGGGAATTAGATATTGGGAAACAGGTGTGGACAGAGGAGGAATTTTTCAAATAATGAAAAGTCCAATGCCTCATGATCCCTTACCAGTAGGACCAAACTTAGTCCTGAATCCACCCACTTCTTCTGAAGAAAAGGTTGCCCCCGTAATTGTTGTAACCCCTCCTCCAGACTCTCTTTCGGAAACAACTAGTGACACTATGACTGAATCATCCCTGTCCAGGGACCTAGAGTTGTCAGAATCCAAAGACCCCTTATGGAATCTAATACAAGTCTCTTATCGTGCTCTTAATGAAAACAAACCAAATTTAACTGAGGAATGCTGGTTATGTTATAATGTTAGACCACCATATTTTAAGACAATTGGAAAACCAGGTAAGATTCAATGGTCTAATGGTTCAAACCCACGAGAATGTCCATGGGATGACCGGAGGAATCATACGCAAGGAATCACTATTCAATTAGTAACAGGCCAAGGAAAATGTATAAGTACAGTGCCCAAAAAGTACCAGCCTTTGTGCAACCGAACAGTCACTAACACCAACATAGAGAAACATAAGAATCAAAGGGACAAATGGGCTATCCCAACACCAGGAGCTAAATGGGTTTGTTCAGACATCGGAGTAACGCCCTGCCTATCCCTAAACGTGTTTAATCAATCTCAGTTTTGCATACAGGTGATTATTGTTCCTCGTCTGATCTATCATACCTCTGAGGAAGTGCTACGCCACTTTGAAGGAGACCTGAATAGACAAAAACAAGAGCCAATTACAGTGGTAACCCTGGCTACACTGCTGATAGCGGGCGGAGTTGGAGCAGGTACAGGCATAGCCTCCCTAGTAAAAGGCCAGGAATTACAAAGTTTACAGATGGCTGTAGATGAGGATTTAGCAAAAATAGAACAATCTATCCAAAATTTAGCCACTTCAGTAAAGTCTTTATCAGAGGTAGTACTGCAAAATAGAAGAGGATTAGATCTATTGTTTTTAAAGGAGGGAGGGTTATGTGTAGCTCTCAATGAAGAGTGTTGTTCTTTTACTGATCACACGAGAGTAGTCCAGGACACCATGTCTAAACTCCGAAAAAGATTGGACAAACGTAAAAAGGATCGCGAAGCGAACAAATCATGGTATGAAAACTGGTTTAATGTTTCACCTTGGGTAACCACTTTGTTGTCTGCTTTAGCAGGACCGCTTATTATGTTGATTTTAGGACTTGTATTTGGGCCTTTTATATTACGCTATATTTTACACTTTATTAAAGAACGGTTAGACATGGCTAAACTGCTTATTTTAACTACGAGGTCTGGAGCAAAATATAAGAGTGTACCTATTAATGAGGATGAAGATTGTTGTGAAGACGTTATGCCACGTGAAAACTATACCTATTGTAATTGTGAAATATTACCTTGTGAATGTTATGATAAATGTTAGGATTATGAGAAAAGTTTGGCTTACAGTACCGAAAGTGAAAGTAACGTCTAATAAACAATAATAGGACAAAAAGAAAAAGGGGGGATTGTGAGAAACTATGAATATGATATTGTTTATTAAGATTTATGTTAAACCCAGTGTAAAGATTAAACTGCAAAAAGACATGAGATCGCTTATGTAATAAACGGGTTAAATTTGTTCAGGAAATCAAGAAGGGGGAAGAGATGTTGAGAGTTAACATATGCCTTGTGTAAATGACAAGACTTGCTCGAATTATGTGTGGAGGTCCCGGGAAGAGGGCACTTGCTATAACTTACTAGATAAGGGGGAAAAAGTAATGGCTATGACTCCCTAGATAAGGAAAGGAAGAACAACAGCTGCATTTCTCCACATCAAAAGACATTCCATATCAAAGGACAGTCATCCTTGAGAAGATCTACTGAATCTACATGGTAACAGACCTACACCAGTGAAGAAAGAAGAAACAAGACAAGGCGGAGACTTACAAGAAAAGGGTACATGAAATGTATATAAGGAATGTAACTGTAACTAAAGTTACGGCAGTTGGTGGAGCGCAGACTCCCCTGCCGTCCAGCGCTGTATTTGCTCATATTCTACTTGCTATAATTAATAAAATTTTAATTGGATTATGATCCCTTGTGGTCGCAATTTATGACATGCCTATAAGCATTAAGGTAGAAGAAGAAGAACAACAACAACAACAAACCCCCAGGAGTTCTACAGAAAAATGAGTGAGCAGCCCACAGCACTGGCAGACAACAGATTTTTTTAACCCCACTTCCTCCACCCCTTCTTCTCCCACCCCTCCCCCCCTTGTTTTTAAAGGAAATAATTTTTCTATTGTGAAACATATTGTCAGTGATGCAGTTGAAGCCAAAAGTTTAAATGAGTTCAGGAGAGGATTAACCGAATTCTAAGACACGGGCCAACACAACTGCTATAGAAAGCATCTGCATCATGGTGAAATGCAAACAGCTACTCCGAGAACGACACATTATTATTCACTAAATTGACCTTTTACCCTGTTGTATAGTTACTAATGTTGGAAAGAGTCACTGCTGTGCAAGAAACTAAAACTTACAGCGCTTCATGCTCGGAGAGAACTGTGGCCCATCAGCTCGTGGCTGTGAAGTCTTACAACTTAACACGTTTCAGTTGCACACCAACAAGTTCTGAGGCGCACTGCTGACTGTATTCAATAGTCACAGCTTATGTAGGAGGATATGATAAACTTTACTTATTTGCCTTTAACCGATGCTCCAAATATTTTAAAGTCGTTCTTAAAGTAGGTTACCGGTTTGATTACCCTTCATACAAAATCCTCCTTCAAATGGAGGTTTCTCTTCTCTTCTTTTCAGATTTAAGGCATGAACAGAAACCACACCTGCATCATCACTGAAATCAGTGCCTATTTTTCAATAAACTTTAGCAGCATCAGAATTCGTCCTCAAGTACCGTTCATAAAGCAAATGCTTCATTCTTCAAAACTTTTTTAAGCAAATGTTAGTAATGCTGTGCCACAGACTCTCACGCCCAGTCACACATGTTCTTCCCGAGACTGTTACGCAGCTTCGTATTTTAAAAATCACCATCCTAACGGCGTACCTGATACCGGTTCTCCCCTTTTTAAAGTCCGATGTTAAGGAAAAGCTGCAAGTCCTACAAAACCAGGCAGACTTGCTTGTTCTTGCCAAAGAGAAAAAGGTTAAGCATTATTAAAAAATAAGACTATTGCCTACCTTTAAGTATCCATAAAGCTATCAACATGAACCGTATGGTGGCTTGTCAGCATCGATATTTGAACACGGGCATGCAAAACGTCCTTCAGTTAAATTCCAAACTCTATGAATTAATTGGTGGGCAATTCCCCAAGGATAAAACATCTATCAAAAGCCAACAGTAAGCCAGAAATCTCTTTCCGTTTCATAGGGTAAAAAAAAAATAAAATACAGTGAATCCTGAAAAAAGAAATCGATATTAGACAGGGAACGCCTATATAGTTATAGGGCAAGTAATAAAACATTTAGTGTTTTGATTTTTTTTTTTTTATTTCTGTCATCACAATAGTTAGACAAACATGGAAACATTTGCAACAGCAATACTTGGGTCACTTTAAAATCTTGGTAACACTGAAATACAGGTCAGCAAAAACTAATGATGTGGGGAGGGGGCTTTAGGTCTTCTTATTTTCATACACATTCACACACACACACACACACACACACACACATATATCTATATACACACGCACACTCCACAACTCCAAAGAGCTATCTTAACTATGTCTGCCAGTAAACGGAAATAGTAGGCAGAAAGGAACCATATCTATACTAAGACAGTTAGCTGTGTCGTAAAACTGAAGATCACTGCAACCAGTGCCATCTTAAAGAAGAAAAAAAACCAAACAACAACAACAACCAAAAAACCTGAAAGGAACCATCACTGTGCATGTCATAAGCATGAAGTTATTTTAACCTGATGACTACTCTGCACTATACTTTAAGCATCATTAAGTTTTTATGTCTTTTTAAAGTCTAAGGTTATTATTTTAAGTGGCCTACTTGTAGTGGCAGCCCAAGTAGCATTCTGGAGAACACCACAGTGCCCACAACTTCTACAGGTCAGTGCAGTATGATCAAGCACTACATTTCTAGGGGAGGAAAACAAAAAACCACTACCACTCATTTATTCAGTTGAAAAGCTTGTTACCTGCACCTTCCAAAGCAACAGGCTACAGGAACACTGAAAGCAAAGTAAACCTGCCTGTAGTGCAAAGAATAGCAATCTCTTGGCCCACGATTTGGGTTTTATATAGACTTGGGCCATAAACAAATGCAACAGATGTAGAAAAACTGAAGACCGACAGCAACTGGAACGTAACTATTCTTTTTCCACTCCATCAACCCGTTGGAAAACTCACTCACTCGTGCACTTACGTAACTGAGCACAAAGAGAACAAAAAGAAAGGCTTTTACTCAGAACAAATTAGTGTGTCTTTACAGGAAAGTAACGGTTTCAACTTACAAAACCAGCATCATCATCATTAGTGATGCACCTTTCCTGAAGGGGAAATCCTTCTCTTTTATCAAATGTCAATTCCAAGAGTCTGTAAACAAAACAAACAAGCAACCCACACCATTACCCCAAAAGCTCTGTTTAGATTACATACACACACACATACATAAAAACCATGTCTTCACAGATGACAACTGTATCAACTTATACTTCAGGTCCTTCTCCTTCAGGAACCACCTATAAAAGACGACGACAATTTTGTGTTTGTGCCATAGATCTGAGTTTTACAAACCTACACATGACAGTTCTTGCTTTACAACAATTGAGCAGATGGAGACTTCACCGGCAGACCACAAAAGTGGTTTTTCGATTCAATATTATCTTCCTCTCCCAACAGTAGAAGCCAGTTATTGCCAGAGAAGCACAGGACAGAACCTCCAAAACACAAAGAATGTTTAACAAAACACAAAGCAGTTCCTAGGTAACAAACATTTTGGGTTTTGTCTTTGGTATTCAACTCAAGGAAATGATTCTGTCTAGAAACACTACAGTTCATTTTTAAAAGGACAAAGAACACCCTTCCTTTCGTGAATAATTTCTCCAATTGCCGATTCCTCCCCAGACTGTCACGAGACTGGGAAGCTGGTTTCCTCTTTCCAACTTCTATCAGTAAGCAGAGCTCAAAAACTGATAAAGAGCCTGAACTCTTCTACAGGCAGCAGGGAGTAATTTTCCAGGGAAGAAAGTAAAGAGCTGAACAACAGAGAAAGAAATACAAAAGGAAAAACATGAATAAGGGAAAAAAGAAGAGGATAACCATTGCTTTTACTGATACATTCTTAATAATTAGCTGAGCACTTCTAGAGAGGAAAAACTTTGCTGCTTTCAGGACCAAAGTAAGAAAAAGTCTAAAGCATAGTCTTCCTGACATGGGAAGATGTGTCTGCAAGAGAGGCACAAGATCCGATACAGAAATGTATCTACGTCTCGCTGAAAATTTGCACTCTAAGCATCACCAGCTTCTGCTTCAAGGACAGTATACCACCAGCTTAGCTGGATGGTAGCAATTTTACCCCATACAAGAAGTCAGAACATGCACTATCCTTTAAGGAGGCAGAACAATAACCAAAGCAGAAAGGGGCTTAGAAATTAAGGCAAGATGGCACTTGCTCAGACACACGGTGAGGAGATGCAAGGTGGGTAAGACAGCAAAATGGAGATTGTTCCTCGTTCACACAGAGCTCATTTCGACTCGAGTTGGTCTTCCTCTCCTCTTCCCACAAAATTAGGAATGCTTTTACGTAGGAAGTCCTGACTTTGTAGCCATCTATGCCGACAAACAATAAGCTATTCTAGGTCTGCTCTTGTGGTATTTAGGAAGTTGCAGAATTCAGCTTAGGGATGCATAATCACAGTATTTAATTACTGTTGCAGTACTGACCTACATACACCAGCAGATAATAAACTAAAAATCATAGTGCTTCTGATTTGGTATAAGCCAACAGACCTCTGGATTTTTTTCAGAGCACGTAAAGGTACAGCTCTCTGGGCAGCACACGGTAATCGTAACTGCCAAATGACTTGACAAGCTTGTAAACATCCAAACTGCTGCAAACACATCTATACATACAATAATGGATAAAACGTAGATGCATTCCACCTACACGCTTATGCAGGCAAACACTCGTGAGTTAAAAGCCACTGTATGAACCAGCTTACGGAGCGCTTAACAAAGCCAGCGATTCCCTTGCACACCTGAAGACCAGAAAAACATTCACCAAAATAAAGTTAGGGACATGCTCTTTTTTTTTTTTTTTTTTCTTTTTTTTTTTTAAACTGTAACGTGTACTAAGACAGCAAGATCACTTTTCCAGCATCGTTCATACACACATATGCCCCAGAAGCTACTTGAAATTACCTTGTGTAATGGAATTGTCTGGAAAACTCAGCTTAAAGTAGTTGAGCTCAGTTACTGATTGATTTACAGGTACAGAAAATAAATGCATGCAGCATTTTAACAATGATGACTTACCAGTGCTATGTTATTTCCATTTAGCAAAATCTGGTCTAGCTTTGCGATTCTTCTGCCCTCAGACGGAATCTCACTGAAGCAGCATTAAAAAAAAAATAAGTAAGAACAGATAACCAGGGACAACAATTCCAGTTTTGATTACAGAATAAATCTCTACATTAAGATGGCAGCTGTTGGAACTAAGAAATAAATGGGCCACGCTGCAGCCCGATCTTGACAAATTGACCGCCTGGATAAAGAAAGCTATCTGGCAACTAAAAAGATCCATTGTCCTTTTCTGCTCAGTACACGTAAAGATACAGATTCACCCTCTAAATCGCGGCAATTTCTTGAATACCACCAATACTCAGCACAGGTTTCAAATAGCAACGTGGCAGGACAAAGTAATAAATACTTATCCTTAAGTCTGCTAACTTTCTAAACCTTTGCCTAGACCTTAAGGAAATGTAAAAACAAACAAACTACTGGAATGTTCAAGGCGCAATCCACGCAAAGTTAAGGCTATCGAGTAGGAACCTGATTACAAGTATAAGTCATGCAACAGCTACTCTATGACATGGATGTCCTGAACAGATCATCCTCTACAGTGTAAGTCCAAGGTACAAACCCTTCAGCTGGCAAGTATTCCAAAAATATAAAACCTCTTCGCTTACAGAGCTTACACAGTATTTTTCCCCAGGAAACCAAATGTTCAAGAGGAACAGGAGGCAGAAACAACACTTACAATTCTGTAACGTCTTCTAGCACCGTATCTGAAAATCCAGTTTCAAGGAAAATAAGGCCCCGAATTTAAAAATAAAACTATTTCCAGTTATTTCCATGTCACACTGAGCTGTGATTTTACCTGTAAAATAAAAAAATCAGAACAAGACAACTGATCCCTACAAAAAAGGCTCTCCTATCCGGTGAACTCAAACCTCTCAAAAGCAGTAACATCACTGAGCTGGAGCATAAACTGGACGGCCTTAAACACCTCCATCAGAGGATACGGACAAAGTCATCAAGTCCTACAAGCGGTCCCACAATTTCTGATCGCTCTGCATCACAACATGAACGCGTGCGTGGACCTACGCATTTGTCCACAAGTTCTGTAGATTGAAAGGCACGAGAGATTGCTTTGTAGAACATACCTGTTTTCCAGCAAAAACCTTAACATTGTGGCGGCAAAAAAAGTCATTGCCGCGGGCACTGGTAAAAAGCACAGAAAGAAGGGGGAAAAAAGAGACAGGAAAAAAAAACCCACAGTAAAAAAAACGCTTCCTCAACTGCTGCCGGTAGGTACCTCCACAAGTTCCTGTGGCCGCAGGAACACGTTCCCTCCGCCGAGAGCCTCCCTCCACCTCGGTGCCGCCGGGCCGCAGCACATCACCGCGGGTCTGCCGAGCGCCGACGCTCGTCCCCAGCCGGCCTTTGCAAACCTCCTTTGCCCGGAGCCACCCCCCCCGCTCGCTGCCCGCGCCGGAGACCGGGACGCCCCAGCGCCTCTCCGCCGCCGCGGGCAGGGGCCGCGCCGCTGACAGGCCCGGCCGCGGCTCCCGAGCGGCGGGAAGCCCCGCGGCCTCAGGCGGACGCCTGACTGACGAGCCGGGAGGCCCGCCGCACCCGCAGCCCCGGCCCCTCAGCCCGGCCCGCCGAGGATTTTTCCCTCGCCGGCCAACAACGCCGGACGCTGCGGCCAGACCCGCGCACTTCACCGCGGCTGCGAAGGCGACGGGCTTCGCCGCCCGCCACCGCGCCGACGCGGGGGGGTGGCGCGGGGCCGCCCGGCCCGGCCCGGCCCGGCCCCTGCCTCTGCGCGCCGGCCCCCTCGCCCCATCCAGCCGAGCCGCTCGCCCTCCCTCGCCTCCCGCCACCTCCGCACAGCCCCGCACCCCCGGGGTGAGCTGAGCTGATGGGCTGAGCTACAGCCTCCCCAGAAACCTCTGCCCTGACACCAGAGTCTCTGAAAACAGTTTCTGACCTCTTTTGGCACGTCACAGGATAGTAACCCAAACCACAAGACCATGTCTCTCCTACTTTGCTCTGTGGCAGAAGATTCTCAGCTTGCAAAGCACATCAGTTTTCCGTAACACCGATAACCAGGGTTCACACAGTCAGACTTTTCAGTTAGAAGGCCACAGAAAGAATCATAAAGAGACCGAGTATCTTTTCCTTAAACATCCTGTTTACAGACAGCTATGTTACCTCCAAGTGCTATGAAAGTTACTTTCTCTAAAATTATCTTCCATTTAGTTTTCCTTCCCCCCCCCCCCCCCCCCCTTGAAAACAATCTCATAGCTTAATCCTTATAGGATTTTTTTCAAGTTTTGGTTTTTTCTAACGAGTATCAACACATGAAAACTCTAAATAGTTTCAGGAAGGTCAGTATTTGCTACAGTTGCACTTGATCCAACATCCCACTTTTTTTTCCAACAAGCAAACCAGTTCAACCAAGTTTCTTTCAAGAGCCATACAGGAGAAAGTACAGATTCTGCTCCGTCTGCTAACAAGCAGGCAAAGGTGCTGCTACCAATTTGAAAACTATAGAGGCTCTGCTGTGCCCATTTTGAACTGGGGAACAAAAATAGCCCTTCCCGTTTCAATATGTAGGTCCACTTTTTCTCATTTGCAAAGCAGATCCACTGCCTTGGGAGACTGACCAGAATTACCTGGAACAAACATTATTTTTGACTAGGATCTGTTTGTTAGTTGAGAAAACAGTCACTATGTCTCTGTGATAATATGACACGATTTCATCACTACATTTCTGTCTCAAGGGGCCCAGTTGTATTTTATTTTCTAGTAACACAGTATCTGTCCAATTCCAGTCTCTGACTTAAGAGATGAGCAACATGCAATTTCTTCAATGTCTACTTATCACGTGAGGAAGTCAACAAACCTCTTTTCACAGTTACAATCACTTTTCAAAGACCTGACAGTTCGCTCCGGTCATCAACTGACCCTGAACAAGTTGCAAAATGTAAAAGGATCAATAAATGTGAGAAAGACCTTTGGTATGAGGGAACCCAGACAAACCGGTGCAGCAGCTTTCTTCCCTATTGATTGGAAGGGAATGCTGTTTGGCTGCTGCTTATACGGATAATCCACAAATTATTTGCTATTCTTCTTAGCCAAAGGGCTAAGGCAGTGCCATCAGCAACTTCATAATATACCCTGAAACAAGAAGCAGATATTACGGCTCCAAGTCTGAGCAAACGGCATCAATGATTAAGACAGCTCTAACATGGAAGGCCTGGGAAGTGGCAGTGGTATAAGGCACTAGCAATTTATCAGGGCTCTCTTTTAAATGCTGGCATTTTCTGTGACTTGGATTTTGACTATTATTATGAGATCATTACATCACCTATCACACAAGTGTAGCTTTGTTAACTTTGAAAGAAAAGCTGCTAGACAATATACAACACAAAGTTAGACAAGCGAGGGAAGTACACAGTGATTTCACAGGCAATCTGGAATCGGGCACCCGACTTGAATTCCTGGCTTTGAAAACCTCTCTCCAGATGACTTACCATCCTTTCACTAAGATCCAGCAGCAGTTCTCTCCGGGGCCTCATGCTCTTCTGTAGCCAGCCAAAGCCCACGGAGCTGCACTGTAAGCTTGAAGACCAGGGTGCCAGCTTCGTGTCCTATTTCTGTCACCTAGTTTTTACGTACCGTTTCTTGCTAATCAAAATGCCCAGTGATTCCTCCTCACACATCACATTTGAGTTAGTACATCTAAGCATTATTTCTGCAGCGCTACATTTGCACGGATTAGCTGCTGAACCCTCCAGATGATGTACTGCTTTTCAAGAAGGGTGTAGTATAACTGGTGAGGGTCTACAGTAAGTCCAAGAGGGTGCTCAGCGATGTACAGGAGTCTGACTTCAAAGCATAAATTGAAAAACAGCTGCTTAACCTGGAAAGGGCAATACTGAAGAGAAATAACAATGTTTAAACTCTAAAGGGTAGCTATAAGGAAGAGCTTTTGTGTGCATCCACTGCACACAGTTACACGGAATTGTGGGGCTTAAATTACAACCTGAAAAACTTAGGGTATGTGGCAATCTTTGCAACAGTAGCAATAATTACAGGAAATGTTTAAGAATAAATTAGGCAAGCATTTGTCAAGAATGGTACAGAACGTTGATCATTTACCTCTAGAATGAGAGCAACGCTAGACTATCTTCAAAGGTTCTTCTTTCCCCACTGCTGTCCCTCTCCGTATTTCTACCCTCAAACACAAGCATCATCCCCAGCTGTGCACTTACAATTCTATCTGCATATGCACATGTCTAGAGATGCACATTTATTTCTTCGTTACACACAGCTGAAGGAGAGTACTCATAGGTAAGCCAATTTACATAAACAGCTTTTGAAAGTTAAACACCTCAGCTTCTTGCAAAGCATTAGCCCAACAGAACACCAGGAGCGGCATGTAAATCCTTATGCCAAAACTGCGTTCTCTTAAATCTTATGAAAACCAGTTCTAACATAAAGCCTGACTTGTCTATTTTCTGACACTCCCCTTCTCTGTCATCAGGTACTTATTAGATAGTAAAACAACTGACGGGGCAAACACCATAACTAGCACAATAGCTGACTTCCGTAGCAGTTGCATATCATGTCTGAATAAATGTGAGTTTAGTAGGTGTATAGGTAGATACACATTCAGAAATGCACAAGAACTGAAAGGAGTAATCTGTAAGTGGTAGACTAAGAACGCTGCAATAGCATGCAATGTAAATCAACATGCAACTACCTATAGGGAAGGGAAGTACAGAAACATTCTTCTAGATTAAAAAAAAAAAACAAACGCAGCAATGGTAGGAAAAGGTACTTGGAACGTGCCACTTTCAATCCACTGAAACGACATCTGCAACAGCAGTAAGAACACTGGCAAACTACCTTCTCTGTTCCACAGGGCCTTGAAACCCATACGCATTGTCTGTTGCCACTTGCCGTTAGGAAACAAAGGCGCTGCGATCAGTAGAAGCGTGTAGAACACCAAAAATGAAACTTTTGAGTATGTCACATGCAAGATCCTCATTCTCCGTACAGTCTACAAGGTTACACAATTGTAAAATACTTTGTAAGAATGAGAATCCTGAAGTTTGCCTTGGATTAAAAAAGTTTTAAAACTCCGTTTTGAGGTTTTTTTCCAAGGGTTTTAGAAATAAAAGCATCTTGGTAAAGTGATTTTCACACACTGCACAGACACGAGCAGTGTTTCTCCCACTGCGAGAGGAGTATCAAAATACTCTTATCTAATATGTTATAGACAAGGGTGACCAAGCTCACAGGAGAATCTGTACTTTCCCACTGATTACAAGGAACGGGCCAGGTGCTTTGTGCCTCCTATGCAGCTGGAGCATGCAGTTGCCTGGTAACTTGTGCTGAGCTATTGCATCTTAATCACATATACATGGAGGAATACCAAGCTGACCGCTTAGGTTTATCAGCCAAAACAGTTTACAGCAACACAATAGTTTAGAGCAATTCAGGAAGTTTAACACTGAATTTAGGTATGTGCTTATATGGTTTGATGAACAGAACTTTTATAAATGAAAGGGAAACAACAGATGACTTTAGAGCATACAAAAGGTATAGTCTACAAACCAAATATCAATTATTAGCAATGTTTACCTGTTCAAAGGGCATCATTTAATGTCTCAGACTCAACAAGCATAAACTGACAGACTGTTACGATTTGAAAATTTTAAAAAAGTTCTAATAGCGTGCCCAAAACGGAGGTGTTTCAGTGTTCAGGCTAGACTCGTTGTCTCCAGTAAATACATATCTTAATTCTAACACAGGATAAAAAACAATTTATAAATTTCCTCTTGTAAAAATGAAACTGTTCCAATCACCCTGTTCACTCCTATTTAAGATATTAAATAGGGCAAATCAGAAGTAACTCGAACCAATCCCTCCCACCCAGCTATAAACCAGGACCATATACAGCCCTTGCAGACTACACAAGATCCTGTCTCATTCCAGCCATATCATTAGCATAAGCTGTGCAAACCCATGCAAATCAACAGGTTTTTCAGGCAGAAAAGCAGACTCCAACAGCAGTTAAGCCACTTCTTACAACTGACAATGTCATACTTCCATCACTGATTATAGCACAAGAACAAAAAAGAATGGGTCTTTATTGTCCTTCATGAACTTGAGGGGCTGCAAGAAACCAGTGAAGTTACAAGCCTGGATTCTGTAACGTCGCTATCAGCATAATTTCCAGATCAAAGATCCGGCCTCCTTGTTAAGATCATCAAACATAATTTTGAGTTCGGAGGACATGTCATCACAACACTATGTTAGGTGGAGTATAAAACCTTATCATCAGATTCTCAGCTAGTTTAAGTCAATGTATTCTGTGTGTTCCGCTGAAGTCAATGAAACTAAACACGCTATCATAGGAAAGAGATATTTCAGCACGCCTCAGACCTGGAAAACTATCTTGAAAAATGCCCTTCACTTTTAACACAAATTCTCTGCACTTCCCACGATCTCTCAACAGCGAGCAGTAGTAAGACCCTAACAGTTACTTGCAACCTATTTCTTGCATAGCATTCATTTTTATTTTAATTTTAAAAGGGGCAACTAATAAACGAGATTTTTGCAGCTACTCACAAAAATCAATAAGCAAAGACATTTGTTCCAAGACTTAAATTACTTGTATAATTTTAAAAACTATCAAAGCTCTGTAAAGTAAAATAGATACATTTACCTACTCATGTAGGAAACCACAGACAAACTTCAGGAAATGACCAAAGGTGCAGAGGATAGGCTAATGCCTATTCGCATTAGGTAGAAAAACAAGGTAGAAAAGGTAGAAATGCCTGTGAGAAACTATGAATATGATATTGTTTATTAAGATTTATGTTAAACCCAGTGTAAAGATTAAACTGCAAAAAGACATGAGATCGCTTATGTAATAAACGGGTTAAATTTGTTCAGGAAATCAAGAAGGGGGAAGAGATGTTGAGAGTTAACATATGCCTTGTGTAAATGACAAGACTTGCTCGAATTATGTGTGGAGGTCCCGGGAAGAGGGCACTTGCTATAACTTACTAGATAAGGGGGAAAAAGTAATGGCTATGACTCCCTAGATAAGGAAAGGAAGAACAACAGCTGCATTTCTCCACATCAAAAGACATTCCATATCAAAGGACAGTCATCCTTGAGAAGATCTACTGAATCTACATGGTAACAGACCTACACCAGTGAAGAAAGAAGAAACAAGACAAGGCGGAGACTTACAAGAAAAGGGTACATGAAATGTATATAAGGAATGTAACTGTAACCTAAAGTTACGGCAGTTGGTGGAGCGCAGACTCCCCTGCCGTCCAGCGCTGTATTTGCTCATATTCTACTTGCTATAATTAATAAAATTTTAATTGGATTATGATCCCTTGTGGTCGCAATTTATGACAATTCTTGGTGCCGTGACTCGGATAAGGAACGGTGGGCTTCTGTCCTCCGGGGAGGCGCCCCGCGGCAATCCGCGGCCCCGTGACCGACAGCCTACCTCAACCTTACCGACGAACCTAAATTCTAGAATAGTGAGCAAAGGAGAAACCGGTAAAATCCCATAAAAATTCTGTGCACGGGAGTCCGGACGAAGACGCAGGACGCGTAAGTATATTGCGAATTTGTTCGCGGGTTTGCCGTTCGGGCGGGATTGGGTTTCCTGGATTATAACAAATGAGAGGTTCGATATACTGAACCAAGCGAGCGTGGACTCTTAAGTACTGCGTTTCCCATCTCCTGCGAGGGACTGGGCCAGGAACAAGGGGAACGAGTGAGTGTGTGTGTGGATAATCCAGAAGATGGGGGCGAAGGGCAGCAAGCCTTCGACTCCCATGGGAAGGGTACCCACTGTACCTAAGAATACCCCTCTGGCATATATCTTAGACAATTGGAGATATTTCCCTGGAACATTAGGGAAAGATAAGCAGAAAATGATAGAATATTGTACTAAGGTATGGGGAGGGAAGAAGATTTCTAAAAATGTCTTTTGGCCAGTCTATGGGTCAGAAGAAGATTGGGTAAGACAGCAATTAAACCTCTGGGTTAATAATAAAAAACCCCTTAACCCGGAGGAGAGTCAGTATGCGGAAGTGTGGCTAGAAAGACCGGGAGCTAGACTTTACCCACTGAATGAAGTAAAAACTAAACAAAAGAAAAAGAAGGAAGAGTTAGACGAAACCCTTCTAACCCCCCCCCCTTACATTCCTCCTCCTGCTCCCGCAGCCCCTCCAGAGGTCCCCAGAGCGCCCACTCCCCAACCAGAGTCGGAACAAGGGTCCCCCCTTCCTCCTAGACGCGTGACTAGGAGCCAAAAAGGGGCAGCTCAGATATATCCTCTAAGGGAAATGCCCATGGGGGGACCTCAACCTGTGATTGGATATATTTCTGTACCCCTAAGCTCGGCTGACCTGCGAGATTTTAAAAGAACCGAGATGGGAAACTTAATTGAGGACCCACTCGGAGTGGCAGAAAGATTAGATCAATTTTTGGGACCAAACCTTTATACTTGGGATGAGATGCAATCTATCCTTGGTCAATTATTTACTACCGAGGAAAGAGATATGATTAGACGAGCAGGAATGAGACTGTGGGATGCTCAGCATGCCCAGGGACCCCAAGCAGATATTAAATGGCCACTCCAAAGACCTAATTGGGATAATCAGGATCCGGTGCATAGAACTCATATGCAGGACCTGAGAACTATAGTAATTCAGGGGATTAGAGAAGCAGTACCCCGTGGCCAGAATATCAATAAAGCATTTAATGAAATGCAAAAGAAAGATGAGAGCCCTACTGAGTGGCTAGAACGACTGAGGAAAGCCCTTCAGCTGTACTCTGGGGTAAATCCAGACGATCCTTTAGGACAAGCACTCCTCAAAACTCAGTTTGTGGCAAAATCATGGGAAGATATCAGAAAGAAAATTGAAAAGTTAGAAGACTGGCAGAATAGAGGGTTGGATGAATTATTAAGGGAAGCTCAGAAAATCTACATAAGGCGGGAAGAAGAGAGCAGCAAGCGACAAGTAAAAATGATGGTAGCAGTGGTTAGAGAGGGTCGCAAAGGGCAGATCGGTGAACATAAATCTGCTGGAACGAAACAAGGGAACGTAGTAGTAAGGAAGGAACAGAGATGTTGTTTTTACTGTGGAAAGAAGGGACATATAAAGAAGAATTGCAGAGAAAGGATCAGGGATGAGGAAATATTGAAAACAGAATAGGAGAGTCAGGGGCTCTATA
Source organism: Astur gentilis (assembly GCF_929443795.1). Taxonomy (NCBI): domain Eukaryota; kingdom Metazoa; phylum Chordata; class Aves; order Accipitriformes; family Accipitridae; genus Astur; species Astur gentilis. Next base: position 216,278 of record NC_064911.1, on the reverse strand, counting down.
TCTTAGGGGACCGGAGTCATCATGAGCCCTTAATAAAATTAAAAATAGGTCCCCATAAACAAGAGTTCACCTTTTTAGTAGACACTGGGGCTGAGAAATCGACTATTAGGCAAATACCTGAGGGATGTAAAGTTTCCCCTGAAAAAGTACAAGTAATTGGAGCAAAAGGGGAACCCTTTAAAGTAAGCAAAATCAAAAATGTGGTGTTCGAAACTGAAAATAAATTTGGAATGGGTGAACTCTTGCTCGTCCCTGAAGCAGAATTTAATCTGTTAGGACGGGATTTAATTGTCGAATTACAATTAGAAATTAAAGCAAAAAAACAAGAGCTAATGGTGTCTGCTTATCCTTTAACTGTGGACGATCAAAAACAAATTAACCCTGATGTCTGGTACTCTCCGGACACAATAAGTAAACTGGAAATCCCACCGATTAAAATTCAAATCTCCGAACCCCACATACCTGTGAGGGTGAGGCAATATCCCATATCCCTAGAAGGACGGAGAGGATTAAAACCAGAAATTGATCGATTGTTAGCACAAGGAATCTTAGAGCCTTGTATATCACCCTTTAACACCCCCATTTTGCCTGTAAGGAAGCCAAATGGGAAATATCGGCTTATACATGATTTAAGGGAAATAAACAAAAGAACTATCACCCGGTTCCCTGTAGTAGCAAATCCATACACACTGCTAAGCAAGCTAGGACCCCATAACTCCTGGTATAGTGTGACTGATTTAAAGGATGCCTTTTGGGCCTGTCCACTGGCAGAAGAATGCCGTGATTATTTTGCATTTGAATGGGAAGACATAGAGACAGGCCGTAGACAGCAATTGAGATGGACCGTGCTCCCCCAAGGGTTCACTGAATCCCCTAATCTGTTTGGACAAGCCCTGGAAGAGCTCTTAAAAGAATACCAGGCACAAACAGGAAATGTACTGTTACAGTATGTAGATGATCTGCTCATAGCAGGGAATAATAAGGAGGATGTAAGAAAAGAAAGCATTCGACTCCTAAACTTTCTTGTACAAAAGGGACTGCGGGTATCACAAGAAAAGTTGCAATTTGTGGAGGAAAAAGTGAAATATTTGAGGCATTATTTGTTTAACGGCAAGAAGATATTAGATCCAGAGCGCATTAAAGGAATTTTAGAATTACCTATGCCTGTCACTAAGAGGCAAATTCGGCAGGCATTAGGGCTATTTGGGTATTGGAGACAATGAATAGAGAACTAGAGTTTTAAAGTTAAATTTTTATATGAACAACTGTCTAAAGACAAAATACCCAAGTGGACCCCTCAGGATCAAGAGCAGTTTGCCAGTCTCAAAAGGGAGCTAAGTCAAGCACCGGTTTTAAGCCTCCCAGATTTAAAGCGGCCATTCCATTTATTCGTTAACATACATGAAGGAACGGCATTCGGAGTATTAACTCAGGAATGGGCCGGACAAAAGAAACCGGTGGCATACTTATCAAAGCTGTTGGATCCTGTGAGCAGGGGTTGGCCAAGTTGTTTACAAATCATTGTTGCTGCTGCCTTATTACTTGAGGAAACGAATCGCATTACCTTTAATGGAGAAGTTGTCTTATATACACCTCATAACATCAGGGGAGTGCTACAACAAAAAGCAGAAAAGTGGCTTACAGATAGCCGATTATTAAAGTATGAAGGAATACTTATAGAATCCCCTAAACTATCTTTAAAAACTATTGGAGCAGTTAATCCCGCTGAATTTTTATACCCAGGAGAAGGCAATGAACTATTGCACAATTGTTTTCAAACAATTGAACAGCAGACACGCATTAGGCCAGACTTAGAAGAAGAAGAACTACAATGTGGAGAAGTATTATTTATAGATGGGTCATCACGAATAGTGGAAGGTAAACGATTATCCGGATATGCCATCGTTAAATTGGAAAAAGGAGAATTTAAAACAATAGAATCAGGCCCCCTGAGTGCCAGCTGGTCGGCTCAAGCCTGTGAGCTGTATGCATTGTGGAAAGCATTAGTGTCACTGAAGGGAAAGGATGGAACTATATATACAGACTCACGCTATGCGTTTGGAGTGGTACATACCTTTGGAAAAATATGGGAGGAAAGAGGATTTATTAACTCACAGGGAAAAGAACTGATACACCCGGGATTAATTCGGCGAGTTCTGGGGGCATTGAAAATGCCGAATAAAATAGCAGTTGTACATATAAAGGGACACCAGCGAGGTACAAGTTATCAAGTTAGGGGAAATAATGCAGCTGATACAGAAGCAAAACGAGTGGCAGGCAATTATAATACGATTTTGACTATGCAACAAATACCTGTTAGTAAAAATTTGAGCTTTGAGTCTGCAGAAAAGGAAAAATTAGAGCAAATGGGAGCTAAGGAACAGGATGGTAAGTACATATTGCCAGATGGGAGAGAAGTCTTGCCAAAGGGCATAGCACTCGAAATATTTTCAAAAATACACAGCAAAACACACTGGGGAACCCAGGCGTTAGTTGATCATTTCAATCAACAGTTTGCCTGTATAGGCGTATATAACATAGCAAAGACAGTCACGACAGCCTGCGAGACCTGTCAAAAGGTTAATCGAAACAACATGAGACAAAAACCTCTTGGAGGACGTTCCCCAGCATACAGACCTTTTTCACACATACAAGTAGATTTTACTGAACTACCCAGGGTGGGGCGTTACAAATATTTATTGGTAATGGTGGATCATTTAACACATTATGTTGAGGCTTTTCCTACCTCCAAGGCAACTGCTAACCAAGTTACTAAGGTATTACTTGAATACATTATACCTCGATATGGTGTACCTGATGTAATTGACTCAGACAGAGGAACACACTTTGTGTCAAAAATTGTCAGAGATCTAACAGAAAGCTTAGGTATTAAGTGGGAATACCATACGCCATGGCATCCACAAAGTTCGGGAAAAGTTGAAAGGATGAATGGGGAAATCAAAACTATTTTGACTAAATTAATGATAGAAACTAAATTATCATGGATTAAGTGCCTACCCATGGCACTATTAATTCTCAGAACCAGACCCCGAGCAGATGTAGGAATATCAGCGTTTGAAATGGTGTATGGGATGCCCTATAGAATTGAAAGTCCACAAACAAATGTTTTGATTCCAGATCGTGTGATTAATGAATATGTTTCACAATTAGCAGAACATCATAACAAGCTTTGGGAACATGGACTGATTGTGCAACGACCTCCGTTGGACTTAAAAATTCACAATTTTAAACCTGGGGACTGGATATTGGTTAAAACGTGGAAAGAAGAAACCCTAAAACCCAATTGGGAGGGACCTTATCTTGTTTTGCTTACAACAGAAACAGCTGTCCGGACTGCTGAACGTGGATGGACTCATGCTAGTCGCATTAAAGGCCCAGTGACGAGACCCCACTGGAAAGTAATCAGTACTCCAGGTGACACCAAAATAACCCTGAAAAGATAACGTCATGATAGAGACTTTATTTGATTATTTTGCCGCATTACCTTTTAGTGTAAAGTGTATATTGCTGTTTATATTTGCTATAATTACTTCTTTTTTTATCTACTATATATGGAAACATACAAAGTGTGCTAAAGGAAATTGCTAAACCTATGCAACCATACAATATTGAATATACACAAATGTAAATAATTTGAGCACTCTAGATGTATGAATTAGGTGTAATAATTTGAACTGTAATTATTATCCATTTGCTTGTTTCAGGTGTAAGGTATGCCAGAATAAATGGTGGACACACTGTGAATATGAATACCCTCCGATAGGAGTTTGCACACAGTGTTGGAAAAATCCAAAGAACTCTCACTGAATGGAAACTAAAACAATTAGAGTCTAAACAAGAAATTATTTGAAAATCCCATGAATGGTGGGAAATTTTTGCTAAAGGAATAAACCCACAATATTATTGTTACCATTCCAACAAACCAGTCCCCTTTGTAGCTGAAATCTTGGCTATAAAGTGCAGAAGGGAAATACTAACTGTGTCTTGCTTTGTCCCATTAATCAAAGCTGCAAGGTGGGAAGCCTATGTAAACAGGCAGAAAGCCCCAAACAGCTGTTCTCCTGAAGAATTCCCTTGCTGCCGAGAAGATGATATACCCCGTGGCTCGAAGCAACCGAGTCGACGGGCAAGGCAGAGGAGGAACAAACTGTGGAGAAAAGAACCAGAACAATGGGACACAAAAGCAACAATGGCCGAACTTCCCCAGGACTGGTAAAAATATACTTAAATTGGCAAAATTGACGGACTCCTTTTTTTCTGGTATACCGTTAGCCTTGTTATTGATAATAACACAAGCAAGTGGGAACCCTCATCAACCTATGAATTAGACAATAACAAACATAAGATATCCAAGTAATCCAATCCAAGCACGAACTACACCGGGCATAGTTAGTTTTAATGTGAGTTTACATGATTTAATTACTGAAGAAGATCGCAAAGATGAAGCAGATATATGTAAACCAATTTATATATGCCCAACATCAAACCCTGGTAAAAGTTACTGTAATTCTCCAGGTCATTATTACTGTGCATATTGGGGATGCGAAACATGAGCTTCTGAGTGGTCCGCATCTGGAGACCAGTATCTAGAAATAAAATGGTCACCGGAAGGATACAAAAGACCTAAATTAACCAGAGACCGATGGGGCCATTGCTTAAGACAAACGATTCCTTGTGTGGGCATCAATATAACTGTAAGAAATCCTGCACAGGACTTTTGGCTGGCAGGAAAATATTGGGGAATTAGATATTGGGAAACAGGTGCGGACAGAGGAGGAATTTTTCAAATAATGAAAAGTCCAATGCCTCATGATCCCTTACCAGTAGGACCAAACTTAGTCCTGAATCCACCCACTTCTTCTGAAGAAAAGGTTGCCCCCGTAATTGTTGTAACCCCTCCTCCAGACTCTCTTTCGGAAACAACTAGTGACACTATGACTGAATCATCCCTGTCCAGGGACCTAGAGTTGTCAGAATCCAAAGACCCCTTATGGAATCTAATACAAGTCTCTTATCGTGCTCTTAATGAAAACAAACCAAATTTAACTGAGGAATGCTGGTTATGTTATAATGTTAGACCACCATATTTTAAGACAATTGGAAAACCAGGTAAGATTCAATGGTCTAATGGTTCAAACCCACGAGAATGTCCATGGGATGACCGGAGGAATCATACGCAAGGAATCACTATTCAATTAGTAACAGGCCAAGGAAAATGTATAAGTACAGTGCCCAAAAAGTACCAGCCTTTGTGCAACCGAACAGTCACTAACACCAACATAGAGAAACATAAGAATCAAAGGGACAAATGGGCTATCCCAACACCAGGAGCTAAATGGGTTTGTTCAGACATCGGAGTAACGCCCTGCCTATCCCTAAACGTGTTTAATCAATCTCAGTTTTGCATACAGGTGATTATTGTTCCTCGTCTGATCTATCATACCTCTGAGGAAGTGCTACGCCACTTTGAAGGAGACCTGAATAGACAAAAACAAGAGCCAATTACAGTGGTAACCCTGGCTACACTGCTGATAGCGGGCGGAGTTGGAGCAGGTACAGGCATAGCCTCCCTAGTAAAAGGCCAGGAATTACAAAGTTTACAGATGGCTGTAGATGAGGATTTAGCAAAAATAGAACAATCTATCCAAAATTTAGCCACTTCAGTAAAGTCTTTATCAGAGGTAGTACTGCAAAATAGAAGAGGATTAGATCTATTGTTTTTAAAGGAGGGAGGGTTATGTGTAGCTCTCAATGAAGAGTGTTGTTCTTTTACTGATCACACGAGAGTAGTCCAGGACACCATGTCTAAACTCCGAAAAAGATTGGACAAACGTAAAAAGGATCGCGAAGCGAACAAATCATGGTATGAAAACTGGTTTAATGTTTCACCTTGGCTAACCACTTTGTTGTCTGCTTTAGCAGGACCGCTTATTATGTTGATTTTAGGACTTGTATTTGGGCCTTTTATATTACGCTATATTTTACACTTTATTAAAGAACGGTTAGACATGGCTAAACTGCTTATTTTAACTACGAGGTCTGGAGCAAAATATAAGAGTGTACCTATTAATGAGGATGAAGATTGTTGTGAAGACGTTATGCCACGTGAAAACTATACCTATTGTAATTGTGAAATATTACCTTGTGAATGTTATGATAAATGTTAGGATTATGAGAAAAGTTTGGCTTACAGTACCGAAAGTGAAAGTAACGTCTAATAAACAATAATAGGACAAAAAGAAAAAGGGGGGATTGTGAGAAACTATGAATATGATATTGTTTATTAAGATTTATGTTAAACCCAGTGTAAAGATTAAACTGCAAAAAGACATGAGATCGCTTATGTAATAAACGGGTTAAATTTGTTCAGGAAATCAAGAAGGGGGAAGAGATGTTGAGAGTTAACATATGCCTTGTGTAAATGACAAGACTTGCTCGAATTATGTGTGGAGGTCCCGGGAAGAGGGCACTTGCTATAACTTACTAGATAAGGGGGAAAAAGTAATGGCTATGACTCCCTAGATAAGGAAAGGAAGAACAACAGCTGCATTTCTCCACATCAAAAGACATTCCATATCAAAGGACAGTCATCCTTGAGAAGATCTACTGAATCTACATGGTAACAGACCTACACCAGTGAAGAAAGAAGAAACAAGACAAGGCGGAGACTTACAAGAAAAGGGTACATGAAATGTATATAAGGAATGTAACTGTAACTAAAGTTACGGCAGTTGGTGGAGCGCAGACTCCCCTGCCGTCCAGCGCTGTATTTGCTCATATTCTACTTGCTATAATTAATAAAATTTTAATTGGATTATGATCCCTTGTGGTCGCAATTTATGACATGCCTATAAGCATTAAGGTAGAAGAAGAAGAACAACAACAACAACAAACCCCCAGGAGTTCTACAGAAAAATGAGTGAGCAGCCCACAGCACTGGCAGACAACAGATTTTTTTATCCCCACTTCCTCCACCCCTTCTTCTCCCACCCCTCCCCCCCTTGTTTTTAAAGGAAATAATTTTTCTATTGTGAAACATATTGTCAGTGATGCAGTTGAAGCCAAAAGTTTAAATGAGTTCAGGAGAGGATTAACCGAATTCTAAGACACGGGCCAACACAACTGCTATAGAAAGCATCTGCATCATGGTGAAATGCAAACAGCTACTCCGAGAACGACACATTATTATTCACTAAATTGACCTTTTACCCTGTTGTATAGTTACTAATGTTGGAAAGAGTCACTGCTGTGCAAGAAACTAAAACTTACAGCGCTTCATGCTCGGAGAGAACTGTGGCCCATCAGCTCGTGGCTGTGAAGTCTTACAACTTAACACGTTTCAGTTGCACACCAACAAGTTCTGAGGCGCACTGCTGACTGTATTCAATAGTCACAGCTTATGTAGGAGGATATGATAAACTTTACTTATTTGCCTTTAACCGATGCTCCAAATATTTTAAAGTCGTTCTTAAAGTAGGTTACCGGTTTGATTACCCTTCATACAAAATCCTCCTTCAAATGGAGGTTTCTCTTCTCTTCTTTTCAGATTTAAGGCATGAACAGAAACCACACCTGCATCATCACTGAAATCAGTGCCTATTTTTCAATAAACTTTAGCAGCATCAGAATTCGTCCTCAAGTACCGTTCATAAAGCAAATGCTTCATTCTTCAAAACTTTTTTAAGCAAATGTTAGTAATGCTGTGCCACAGACTCTCACGCCCAGTCACACATGTTCTTCCCGAGACTGTTACGCAGCTTCGTATTTTAAAAATCACCATCCTAACGGCGTACCTGATACCGGTTCTCCCCTTTTTAAAGTCCGATGTTAAGGAAAAGCTGCAAGTCCTACAAAACCAGGCAGACTTGCTTGTTCTTGCCAAAGAGAAAAAGGTTAAGCATTATTAAAAAATAAGACTATTGCCTACCTTTAAGTATCCATAAAGCTATCAACATGAACCGTATGGTGGCTTGTCAGCATCGATATTTGAACACGGGCATGCAAAACGTCCTTCAGTTAAATTCCAAACTCTATGAATTAATTGGTGGGCAATTCCCCAAGGATAAAACATCTATCAAAAGCCAACAGTAAGCCAGAAATCTCTTTCCGTTTCATAGGGTAAAAAAAAAATAAAATACAGTGAATCCTGAAAAAAGAAATCGATATTAGACAGGGAACGCCTATATAGTTATAGGGCAAGTAATAAAACATTTAGTGTTTTGATTTTTTTTTTTTTATTTCTGTCATCACAATAGTTAGACAAACATGGAAACATTTGCAACAGCAATACTTGGGTCACTTTAAAATCTTGGTAACACTGAAATACAGGTCAGCAAAAACTAATGATGTGGGGAGGGGGCTTTAGGTCTTCTTATTTTCATACACATTCACACACACACACACACACACACACACACATATATCTATATACACACGCACACTCCACAACTCCAAAGAGCTATCTTAACTATGTCTGCCAGTAAACGGAAATAGTAGGCAGAAAGGAACCATATCTATACTAAGACAGTTAGCTGTGTCGTAAAACTGAAGATCACTGCAACCAGTGCCATCTTAAAGAAGAAAAAAAACCAAACAACAACAACAACCAAAAAACCTGAAAGGAACCATCACTGTGCATGTCATAAGCATGAAGTTATTTTAACCTGATGACTACTCTGCACTATACTTTAAGCATCATTAAGTTTTTATGTCTTTTTAAAGTCTAAGGTTATTATTTTAAGTGGCCTACTTGTAGTGGCAGCCCAAGTAGCATTCTGGAGAACACCACAGTGCCCACAACTTCTACAGGTCAGTGCAGTATGATCAAGCACTACATTTCTAGGGGAGGAAAACAAAAAACCACTACCACTCATTTATTCAGTTGAAAAGCTTGTTACCTGCACCTTCCAAAGCAACAGGCTACAGGAACACTGAAAGCAAAGTAAACCTGCCTGTAGTGCAAAGAATAGCAATCTCTTGGCCCACGATTTGGGTTTTATATAGACTTGGGCCATAAACAAATGCAACAGATGTAGAAAAACTGAAGACCGACAGCAACTGGAACGTAACTATTCTTTTTCCACTCCATCAACCCGTTGGAAAACTCACTCACTCGTGCACTTACGTAACTGAGCACAAAGAGAACAAAAAGAAAGGCTTTTACTCAGAACAAATTAGTGTGTCTTTACAGGAAAGTAACGGTTTCAACTTACAAAACCAGCATCATCATCATTAGTGATGCACCTTTCCTGAAGGGGAAATCCTTCTCTTTTATCAAATGTCAATTCCAAGAGTCTGTAAACAAAACAAACAAGCAACCCACACCATTACCCCAAAAGCTCTGTTTAGATTACATACACACACACATACATAAAAACCATGTCTTCACAGATGACAACTGTATCAACTTATACTTCAGGTCCTTCTCCTTCAGGAACCACCTATAAAAGACGACGACAATTTTGTGTTTGTGCCATAGATCTGAGTTTTACAAACCTACACATGACAGTTCTTGCTTTACAACAATTGAGCAGATGGAGACTTCACCGGCAGACCACAAAAGTGGTTTTTCGATTCAATATTATCTTCCTCTCCCAACAGTAGAAGCCAGTTATTGCCAGAGAAGCACAGGACAGAACCTCCAAAACACAAAGAATGTTTAACAAAACACAAAGCAGTTCCTAGGTAACAAACATTTTGGGTTTTGTCTTTGGTATTCAACTCAAGGAAATGATTCTGTCTAGAAACACTACAGTTCATTTTTAAAAGGACAAAGAACACCCTTCCTTTCGTGAATAATTTCTCCAATTGCCGATTCCTCCCCAGACTGTCACGAGACTGGGAAGCTGGTTTCCTCTTTCCAACTTCTATCAGTAAGCAGAGCTCAAAAACTGATAAAGAGCCTGAACTCTTCTACAGGCAGCAGGGAGTAATTTTCCAGGGAAGAAAGTAAAGAGCTGAACAACAGAGAAAGAAATACAAAAGGAAAAACATGAATAAGGGAAAAAAGAAGAGGATAACCATTGCTTTTACTGATACATTCTTAATAATTAGCTGAGCACTTCTAGAGAGGAAAAACTTTGCTGCTTTCAGGACCAAAGTAAGAAAAAGTCTAAAGCATAGTCTTCCTGACATGGGAAGATGTGTCTGCAAGAGAGGCACAAGATCCGATACAGAAATGTATCTACGTCTCGCTGAAAATTTGCACTCTAAGCATCACCAGCTTCTGCTTCAAGGACAGTATACCACCAGCTTAGCTGGATGGTAGCAATTTTACCCCATACAAGAAGTCAGAACATGCACTATCCTTTAAGGAGGCAGAACAATAACCAAAGCAGAAAGGGGCTTAGAAATTAAGGCAAGATGGCACTTGCTCAGACACACGGTGAGGAGATGCAAGGTGGGTAAGACAGCAAAATGGAGATTGTTCCTCGTTCACACAGAGCTCATTTCGACTCGAGTTGGTCTTCCTCTCCTCTTCCCACAAAATTAGGAATGCTTTTACGTAGGAAGTCCTGACTTTGTAGCCATCTATGCCGACAAACAAAAAGCTATTCTAGGTCTGCTCTTGTGGTATTTAGGAAGTTGCAGAATTCAGCTTAGGGATGCATAATCACAGTATTTAATTACTGTTGCAGTACTGACCTACATACACCAGCAGATAATAAACTAAAAATCATAGTGCTTCTGATTTGGTATAAGCCAACAGACCTCTGGATTTTTTTCAGAGCACGTAAAGGTACAGCTCTCTGGGCATCACACGGTAATCGTAACTGCCAAATGACTTGACAAGCTTGTAAACATCCAAACTGCTGCAAACACATCTATACATACAATAATGGATAAAACGTAGATGCATTCCACCTACACGCTTATGCAGGCAAACACTCGTGAGTTAAAAGCCACTGTATGAACCAGCTTACGGAGCGCTTAACAAAGCCAGCGATTCCCTTGCACACCTGAAGACCAGAAAAACATTCACCAAAATAAAGTTAGGGACATGCTCTTTTTTTTTTTTTTTTTCTTTTTTTTTTTTAAACTGTAACGTGTACTAAGACAGCAAGATCACTTTTCCAGCATCGTTCATACACACATATGCCCCAGAAGCTACTTGAAATTACCTTGTGTAATGGAATTGTCTGGAAAGCTCAGCTTAAAGTAGTTGAGCTCAGTTACTGATTGATTTACAGGTACAGAAAATAAATGCATGCAGCATTTTAACAATGATGACTTACCAGTGCTATGTTATTTCCATTTAGCAAAATCTGGTCTAGCTTTGCGATTCTTCTGCCCTCAGACGGAATCTCACTGAAGCAGCATTAAAAAAAAAATAAGTAAGAACAGATAACCAGGGACAACAATTCCAGTTTTGATTACAGAATAAATCTCTACATTAAGATGGCAGCTGTTGGAACTAAGAAATAAATGGGCCACGCTGCAGCCCGATCTTGACAAATTGACCGCCTGGATAAAGAAAGCTATCTGGCAACTAAAAAGATCCATTGTCCTTTTCTGCTCAGTACACGTAAAGATACAGATTCACCCTCTAAATCGCGGCAATTTCTTGAATACCACCAATACTCAGCACAGGTTTCAAATAGCAACGTGGCAGGACAAAGTAATAAATACTTATCCTTAAGTCTGCTAACTTTCTAAACCTTTGCCTAGACCTTAAGGAAATGTAAAAACAAACAAACTACTGGAATGTTCAAGGCGCAATCCACGCAAAGTTAAGGCTATCGAGTAGGAACCTGATTACAAGTATAAGTCATGCAACAGCTACTCTATGACATGGATGTCCTGAACAGATCATCCTCTACAGTGTAAGTCCAAGGTACAAACCCTTCAGCTGGCAAGTATTCCAAAAATATAAAACCTCTTCGCTTACAGAGCTTACACAGTATTTTTCCCCAGGAAACCAAATGTTCAAGAGGAACAGGAGGCAGAAACAACACTTACAATTCTGTAACGTCTTCTAGCACCGTATCTGAAAATCCAGTTTCAAGGAAAATAAGGCCCCGAATTTAAAAATAAAACTATTTCCAGTTATTTCCATGTCACACTGAGCTGTGATTTTACCTGTAAAATAAAAAAATCAGAACAAGACAACTGATCCCTACAAAAAAGGCTCTCCTATCCGGTGAACTCAAACCTCTCAAAAGCAGTAACATCACTGAGCTGGAGCATAAACTGGACGGCCTTAAACACCTCCATCAGAGGATACGGACAAAGTCATCAAGTCCTACAAGCGGTCCCACAATTTCTGATCGCTCTGCATCACAACATGAACGCGTGCGTGGACCTACGCATTTGTCCACAAGTTCTGTAGATTGAAAGGCACGAGAGATTGCTTTGTAGAACATACCTGTTTTCCAGCAAAAACCTTAACATTGTGGCGGCAAAAAAAGTCATTGCCGCGGGCACTGGTAAAAAGCACAGAAAGAAGGGGGAAAAAAGAGACAGGAAAAAAAAACCCACAGTAAAAAAAACGCTTCCTCAACTGCTGCCGGTAGGTACCTCCACAAGTTCCTGTGGCCGCAGGAACACGTTCCCTCCGCCGAGAGCCTCCCTCCACCTCGGTGCCGCCGGGCCGCAGCACATCACCGCGGGTCTGCCGAGCGCCGACGCTCGTCCCCAGCCGGCCTTTGCAAACCTCCTTTGCCCGGAGCCACCCCCCCCGCTCGCTGCCCGCGCCGGAGACCGGGACGCCCCAGCGCCTCTCCGCCGCCGCGGGCAGGGGCCGCGCCGCTGACAGGCCCGGCCGCGGCTCCCGAGCGGCGGGAAGCCCCGCGGCCTCAGGCGGACGCCTGACTGACGAGCCGGGAGGCCCGCCGCACCCGCAGCCCCGGCCCCTCAGCCCGGCCCGCCGAGGATTTTTCCCTCGCCGGCCAACAACGCCGGACGCTGCGGCCAGACCCGCGCACTTCACCGCGGCTGCGAAGGCGACGGGCTTCGCCGCCCGCCACCGCGCCGACGCGGGGGGGTGGCGCGGGGCCGCCCGGCCCGGCCCGGCCCGGCCCCTGCCTCTGCGCGCCGGCCCCCTCGCCCCATCCAGCCGAGCCGCTCGCCCTCCCTCGCCTCCCGCCACCTCCGCACAGCCCCGCACCCCCGGGGTGAGCTGAGCTGATGGGCTGAGCTACAGCCTCCCCAGAAACCTCTGCCCTGACACCAGAGTCTCTGAAAACAGTTTCTGACCTCTTTTGGCACGTCACAGGATAGTAACCCAAACCACAAGACCATGTCTCTCCTACTTTGCTCTGTGGCAGAAGATTCTCAGCTTGCAAAGCACATCAGTTTTCCGTAACACCGATAACCAGGGTTCACACAGTCAGACTTTTCAGTTAGAAGGCCACAGAAAGAATCATAAAGAGACCGAGTATCTTTTCCTTAAACATCCTGTTTACAGACAGCTATGTTACCTCCAAGTGCTATGAAAGTTACTTTCTCTAAAATTATCTTCCATTTAGTTTTCCTTCCCCCCCCCCCCCCCCCCTTGAAAACAATCTCATAGCTTAATCCTTATAGGATTTTTTTCAAGTTTTGGTTTTTTCTAACGAGTATCAACACATGAAAACTCTAAATAGTTTCAGGAAGGTCAGTATTTGCTACAGTTGCACTTGATCCAACATCCCACTTTTTTTTCCAACAAGCAAACCAGTTCAACCAAGTTTCTTTCAAGAGCCATACAGGAGAAAGTACAGATTCTGCTCCGTCTGCTAACAAGCAGGCAAAGGTGCTGCTACCAATTTGAAAACTATAGAGGCTCTGCTGTGCCCATTTTGAACTGGGGAACAAAAATAGCCCTTCCCGTTTCAATATGTAGGTCCACTTTTTCTCATTTGCAAAGCAGATCCACTGCCTTGGGAGACTGACCAGAATTACCTGGAACAAACATTATTTTTGACTAGGATCTGTTTGTTAGTTGAGAAAACAGTCACTATGTCTCTGTGATAATATGACACGATTTCATCACTACATTTCTGTCTCAAGGGGCCCAGTTGTATTTTATTTTCTAGTAACACAGTATCTGTCCAATTCCAGTCTCTGACTTAAGAGATGAGCAACATGCAATTTCTTCAATGTCTACTTATCACGTGAGGAAGTCAACAAACCTCTTTTCACAGTTACAATCACTTTTCAAAGACCTGACAGTTCGCTCCGGTCATCAACTGACCCTGAACAAGTTGCAAAATGTAAAAGGATCAATAAATGTGAGAAAGACCTTTGGTATGAGGGAACCCAGACAAACCGGTGCAGCAGCTTTCTTCCCTATTGATTGGAAGGGAATGCTGTTTGGCTGCTGCTTATACGGATAATCCACAAATTATTTGCTATTCTTCTTAGCCAAAGGGCTAAGGCAGTGCCATCAGCAACTTCATAATATACCCTGAAACAAGAAGCAGATATTACGGCTCCAAGTCTGAGCAAACGGCATCAATGATTAAGACAGCTCTAACATGGAAGGCCTGGGAAGTGGCAGTGGTATAAGGCACTAGCAATTTATCAGGGCTCTCTTTTAAATGCTGGCATTTTCTGTGACTTGGATTTTGACTATTATTATGAGATCATTACATCACCTATCACACAAGTGTAGCTTTGTTAACTTTGAAAGAAAAGCTGCTAGACAATATACAACACAAAGTTAGACAAGCGAGGGAAGTACACAGTGATTTCACAGGCAATCTGGAATCGGGCACCCGACTTGAATTCCTGGCTTTGAAAACCTCTCTCCAGATGACTTACCATCCTTTCACTAAGATCCAGCAGCAGTTCTCTCCGGGGCCTCATGCTCTTCTGTAGCCAGCCAAAGCCCACGGAGCTGCACTGTAAGCTTGAAGACCAGGGTGCCAGCTTCGTGTCCTATTTCTGTCACCTAGTTTTTACGTACCGTTTCTTGCTAATCAAAATGCCCAGTGATTCCTCCTCACACATCACATTTGAGTTAGTACATCTAAGCATTATTTCTGCAGCGCTACATTTGCACGGATTAGCTGCTGAACCCTCCAGATGATGTACTGCTTTTCAAGAAGGGTGTAGTATAACTGGTGAGGGTCTACAGTAAGTCCAAGAGGGTGCTCAGCGATGTACAGGAGTCTGACTTCAAAGCATAAATTGAAAAACAGCTGCTTAACCTGGAAAGGGCAATACTGAAGAGAAATAACAATGTTTAAACTCTAAAGGGTAGCTATAAGGAAGAGCTTTTGTGTGCATCCACTGCACACAGTTACACGGAATTGTGGGGCTTAAATTACAACCTGAAAAACTTAGGGTATGTGGCAATCTTTGCAACAGTAGCAATAATTACAGGAAATGTTTAAGAATAAATTAGGCAAGCATTTGTCAAGAATGGTACAGAACGTTGATCATTTACCTCTAGAATGAGAGCAACGCTAGACTATCTTCAAAGGTTCTTCTTTCCCCACTGCTGTCCCTCTCCGTATTTCTACCCTCAAACACAAGCATCATCCCCAGCTGTGCACTTACAATTCTATCTGCATATGCACATGTCTAGAGATGCACATTTATTTCTTCGTTACACACAGCTGAAGGAGAGTACTCATAGGTAAGCCAATTTACATAAACAGCTTTTGAAAGTTAAACACCTCAGCTTCTTGCAAAGCATTAGCCCAACAGAACACCAGGAGCGGCATGTAAATCCTTATGCCAAAACTGCGTTCTCTTAAATCTTATGAAAACCAGTTCTAACATAAAGCCTGACTTGTCTATTTTCTGACACTCCCCTTCTCTGTCATCAGGTACTTATTAGATAGTAAAACAACTGACGGGGCAAACACCATAACTAGCACAATAGCTGACTTCCGTAGCAGTTGCATATCATGTCTGAATAAATGTGAGTTTAGTAGGTGTATAGGTAGATACACATTCAGAAATGCACAAGAACTGAAAGGAGTAATCTGTAACTGGTAGACTAAGAACGCTGCAATAGCATGCAATGTAAATCAACATGCAACTACCTATAGGGAAGGGAAGTACAGAAACATTCTTCTAGATTAAAAAAAAAAAACAAACGCAGCAATGGTAGGAAAAGGTACTTGGAACGTGCCACTTTCAATCCACTGAAACGACATCTGCAACAGCAGTAAGAACACTGGCAAACTACCTTCTCTGTTCCACAGGGCCTTGAAACCCATACGCATTGTCTGTTGCCACTTGCCGTTAGGAAACAAAGGCGCTGCGATCAGTAGAAGCGTGTAGAACACCAAAAATGAAACTTTTGAGTATGTCACATGCAAGATCCTCATTCTCCGTACAGTCTACAAGGTTACACAATTGTAAAATACTTTGTAAGAATGAGAATCCTGAAGTTTGCCTTGGATTAAAAAAGTTTTAAAACTCCGTTTTGAGGTTTTTTTCCAAGGGTTTTAGAAATAAAAGCATCTTGGTAAAGTGATTTTCACACACTGCACAGACACGAGCAGTGTTTCTCCCACTGCGAGAGGAGTATCAAAATACTCTTATCTAATATGTTATAGACAAGGGTGACCAAGCTCACAGGAGAATCTGTACTTTCCCACTGATTACAAGGAACGGGCCAGGTGCTTTGTGCCTCCTATGCAGCTGGAGCATGCAGTTGCCTGGTAACTTGTGCTGAGCTATTGCATCTTAATCACATATACATGGAGGAATACCAAGCTGACCGCTTAGGTTTATCAGCCAAAACAGTTTACAGCAACACAATAGTTTAGAGCAATTCAGGAAGTTTAACACTGAATTTAGGTATGTGCTTATATGGTTTGATGAACAGAACTTTTATAAATGAAAGGGAAACAACAGATGACTTTAGAGCATACAAAAGGTATAGTCTACAAACCAAATATCAATTATTAGCAATGTTTACCTGTTCAAAGGGCATCATTTAATGTCTCAGACTCAACAAGCATAAACTGACAGACTGTTACGATTTGAAAATTTTAAAAAAGTTCTAATAGCGTGCCCAAAACGGAGGTGTTTCAGTGTTCAGGCTAGACTCGTTGTCTCCAGTAAATACATATCTTAATTCTAACACAGGATAAAAAACAATTTATAAATTTCCTCTTGTAAAAATGAAACTGTTCCAATCACCCTGTTCACTCCTATTTAAGATATTAAATAGGGCAAATCAGAAGTAACTCGAACCAATCCCTCCCACCCAGCTATAAACCAGGACCATATACAGCCCTTGCAGACTACACAAGATCCTGTCTCATTCCAGCCATATCATTAGCATAAGCTGTGCAAACCCATGCAAATCAACAGGTTTTTCAGGCAGAAAAGCAGACTCCAACAGCAGTTAAGCCACTTCTTACAACTGACAATGTCATACTTCCATCACTGATTATAGCACAAGAACAAAAAAGAATGGGTCTTTATTGTCCTTCATGAACTTGAGGGGCTGCAAGAAACCAGTGAAGTTACAAGCCTGGATTCTGTAACGTCGCTATCAGCATAATTTCCAGATCAAAGATCCGGCCTCCTTGTTAAGATCATCAAACATAATTTTGAGTTCGGAGGACATGTCATCACAACACTATGTTAGGTGGAGTATAAAACCTTATCATCAGATTCTCAGCTAGTTTAAGTCAATGTATTCTGTGTGTTCCGCTGAAGTCAATGAAACTAAACACGCTATCATAGGAAAGAGATATTTCAGCACGCCTCAGACCTGGAAAACTATCTTGAAAAATGCCCTTCACTTTTAACACAAATTCTCTGCACTTCCCACGATCTCTCAACAGCGAGCAGTAGTAAGACCCTAACAGTTACTTGCAACCTATTTCTTGCATAGCATTCATTTTTATTTTAATTTTAAAAGGGGCAACTAATAAACGAGATTTTTGCAGCTACTCACAAAAATCAATAAGCAAAGACATTTGTTCCAAGACTTAAATTACTTGTATAATTTTAAAAACTATCAAAGCTCTGTAAAGTAAAATAGATACATTTACCTACTCATGTAGGAAACCACAGACAAACTTCAGGAAATGACCAAAGGTGCAGAGGATAGGCTAATGCCTATTCGCATTAGGTAGAAAAACAAGGTAGAAAAGGTAGAAATGCCTGTGAGAAACTATGAATATGATATTGTTTATTAAGATTTATGTTAAACCCAGTGTAAAGATTAAACTGCAAAAAGACATGAGATCGCTTATGTAATAAACGGGTTAAATTTGTTCAGGAAATCAAGAAGGGGGAAGAGATGTTGAGAGTTAACATATGCCTTGTGTAAATGACAAGACTTGCTCGAATTATGTGTGGAGGTCCCGGGAAGAGGGCACTTGCTATAACTTACTAGATAAGGGGGAAAAAGTAATGGCTATGACTCCCTAGATAAGGAAAGGAAGAACAACAGCTGCATTTCTCCACATCAAAAGACATTCCATATCAAAGGACAGTCATCCTTGAGAAGATCTACTGAATCTACATGGTAACAGACCTACACCAGTGAAGAAAGAAGAAACAAGACAAGGCGGAGACTTACAAGAAAAGGGTACATGAAATGTATATAAGGAATGTAACTGTAACCTAAAGTTACGGCAGTTGGTGGAGCGCAGACTCCCCTGCCGTCCAGCGCTGTATTTGCTCATATTCTACTTGCTATAATTAATAAAATTTTAATTGGATTATGATCCCTTGTGGTCGCAATTTATGACAATTCTTGGTGCCGTGACTCGGATAAGGAACGGTGGGCTTCTGTCCTCCGGGGAGGCGCCCCGCGGCAATCCGCGGCCCCGTGACCGACAGCCTACCTCAACCTTACCGACGAACCTAAATTCTAGAATAGTGAGCAAAGGAGAAACCGGTAAAATCCCATAAAAATTCTGTGCACGGGAGTCCGGACGAAGACGCAGGACGCGTAAGTATATTGCGAATTTGTTCGCGGGTTTGCCGTTCGGGCGGGATTGGGTTTCCTGGATTATAACAAATGAGAGGTTCGATATACTGAACCAAGCGAGCGTGGACTCTTAAGTACTGCGTTTCCCATCTCCTGCGAGGGACTGGGCCAGGAACAAGGGGAACGAGTGAGTGTGTGTGTGGATAATCCAGAAGATGGGGGCGAAGGGCAGCAAGCCTTCGACTCCCATGGGAAGGGTACCCACTGTACCTAAGAATACCCCTCTGGCATATATCTTAGACAATTGGAGATATTTCCCTGGAACATTAGGGAAAGATAAGCAGAAAATGATAGAATATTGTACTAAGGTATGGGGAGGGAAGAAGATTTCTAAAAATGTCTTTTGGCCAGTCTATGGGTCAGAAGAAGATTGGGTAAGACAGCAATTAAACCTCTGGGTTAATAATAAAAAACCCCTTAACCCGGAGGAGAGTCAGTATGCGGAAGTGTGGCTAGAAAGACCGGGAGCTAGACTTTACCCACTGAATGAAGTAAAAACTAAACAAAAGAAAAAGAAGGAAGAGTTAGACGAAACCCTTCTAACCCCCCCCCCTTACATTCCTCCTCCTGCTCCCGCAGCCCCTCCAGAGGTCCCCAGAGCGCCCACTCCCCAACCAGAGTCGGAACAAGGGTCCCCCCTTCCTCCTAGACGTGTGACTAGGAGCCAAAAAGGGGCAGCTCAGATATATCCTCTAAGGGAAATGCCCATGGGGGGACCTCAACCTGTGATTGGATATATTTCTGTACCCCTAAGCTCGGCTGACCTGCGAGATTTTAAAAGAACCGAGATGGGAAACTTAATTGAGGACCCACTCGGAGTGGCAGAAAGATTAGATCAATTTTTGGGACCAAACCTTTATACTTGGGATGAGATGCAATCTATCCTTGGTCAATTATTTACTACCGAGGAAAGAGATATGATTAGACGAGCAGGAATGAGACTGTGGGATGCTCAGCATGCCCAGGGACCCCAAGCAGATATTAAATGGCCACTCCAAAGACCTAATTGGGATAATCAGGATCCGGTGCATAGAACTCATATGCAGGACCTGAGAACTATAGTAATTCAGGGGATTAGAGAAGCAGTACCCCGTGGCCAGAATATCAATAAAGCATTTAATGAAATGCAAAAGAAAGATGAGAGCCCTACTGAGTGGCTAGAACGACTGAGGAAAGCCCTTCAGCTGTACTCTGGGGTAAATCCAGACGATCCTTTAGGACAAGCACTCCTCAAAACTCAGTTTGTGGCAAAATCATGGGAAGATATCAGAAAGAAAATTGAAAAGTTAGAAGACTGGCAGAATAGAGGGTTGGATGAATTATTAAGGGAAGCTCAGAAAATCTACATAAGGCGGGAAGAAGAGAGCAGCAAGCGACAAGTAAAAATGATGGTAGCAGTGGTTAGAGAGGGTCGCAAAGGGCAGATCGGTGAACATAAATCTGCTGGAACGAAACAAGGGAACGTAGTAGTAAGGAAGGAACAGAGATGTTGTTTTTACTGTGGAAAGAAGGGACATATAAAGAAGAATTGCAGAGAAAGGATCAGGGATGAGGAAATATTGAAAACAGAATAGGAGAGTCAGGGGCTCTATATCTTAGGGGACCGGAGTCATCATGAGCCCTTAATAAAATTAAAAATAGGTCCCCATAAACAAGAGTTCACCTTTTTAGTAGACACTGGGGCTGAGAAATCGACTATTAGGCAAATACCTGAGGGATGTAAAGTTTCCCCTGAAAAAGTACAAGTAATTGGAGCAAAAGGGGAACCCTTTAAAGTAAGCAAAATCAAAAATGTGGTGTTCGAAACTGAAAATAAATTTGGAATGGGTGAACTCTTGCTCGTCCCTGAAGCAGAATTTAATCTGTTAGGACGGGATTTAATTGTCGAATTACAATTAGAAATTAAAGCAAAAAAACAAGAGCTAATGGTGTCTGCTTATCCTTTAACTGTGGACGATCAAAAACAAATTAACCCTGATGTCTGGTACTCTCCGGACACAATAAGTAAACTGGAAATCCCACCGATTAAAATTCAAATCTCCGAACCCCACATACCTGTGAGGGTGAGGCAATATCCCATATCCCTAGAAGGACGGAGAGGATTAAAACCAGAAATTGATCGATTGTTAGCACAAGGAATCTTAGAGCCTTGTATATCACCCTTTAACACCCCCATTTTGCCTGTAAGGAAGCCAAATGGGAAATATCGGCTTATACATGATTTAAGGGAAATAAACAAAAGAACTATCACCCGGTTCCCTGTAGTAGCAAATCCATACACACTGCTAAGCAAGCTAGGACCCCATAACTCCTGGTATAGTGTGACTGATTTAAAGGATGCCTTTTGGGCCTGTCCACTGGCAGAAGAATGCCGTGATTATTTTGCATTTGAATGGGAAGACATAGAGACAGGCCGTAGACAGCAATTGAGATGGACCGTGCTCCCCCAAGGGTTCACTGAATCCCCTAATCTGTTTGGACAAGCCCTGGAAGAGCTCTTAAAAGAATACCAGGCACAAACAGGAAATGTACTGTTACAGTATGTAGATGATCTGCTCATAGCAGGGAATAATAAGGAGGATGTAAGAAAAGAAAGCATTCGACTCCTAAACTTTCTTGTACAAAAGGGACTGCGGGTATCACAAGAAAAGTTGCAATTTGTGGAGGAAAAAGTGAAATATTTGAGGCATTATTTGTTTAACGGCAAGAAGATATTAGATCCAGAGCGCATTAAAGGAATTTTAGAATTACCTATGCCTGTCACTAAGAGGCAAATTCGGCAGGCATTAGGGCTATTTGGGTATTGGAGACAATGAATAGAGAACTAGAGTTTTAAAGTTAAATTTTTATATGAACAACTGTCTAAAGACAAAATACCCAAGTGGACCCCTCAGGATCAAGAGCAGTTTGCCAGTCTCAAAAGGGAGCTAAGTCAAGCACCGGTTTTAAGCCTCCCAGATTTAAAGCGGCCATTCCATTTATTCGTTAACATACATGAAGGAACGGCATTCGGAGTATTAACTCAGGAATGGGCCGGACAAAAGAAACCGGTGGCATACTTATCAAAGCTGTTGGATCCTGTGAGCAGGGGTTGGCCAAGTTGTTTACAAATCATTGTTGCTGCTGCCTTATTACTTGAGGAAACGAATCGCATTACCTTTAATGGAGAAGTTGTCTTATATACACCTCATAACATCAGGGGAGTGCTACAACAAAAAGCAGAAAAGTGGCTTACAGATAGCCGATTATTAAAGTATGAAGGAATACTTATAGAATCCCCTAAACTATCTTTAAAAACTATTGGAGCAGTTAATCCCGCTGAATTTTTATACCCAGGAGAAGGCAATGAACTATTGCACAATTGTTTTCAAACAATTGAACAGCAGACACGCATTAGGCCAGACTTAGAAGAAGAAGAACTACAATGTGGAGAAGTATTATTTATAGATGGGTCATCACGAATAGTGGAAGGTAAACGATTATCCGGATATGCCATCGTTAAATTGGAAAAAGGAGAATTTAAAACAATAGAATCAGGCCCCCTGAGTGCCAGCTGGTCGGCTCAAGCCTGTGAGCTGTATGCATTGTGGAAAGCATTAGTGTCACTGAAGGGAAAGGATGGAACTATATATACAGACTCACGCTATGCGTTTGGAGTGGTACATACCTTTGGAAAAATATGGGAGGAAAGAGGATTTATTAATTCACAGGGAAAAGAACTGATACACCCGGGATTAATTTGGCGAGTTCTGGGGGCATTGAAAATGCCGAATAAAATAGCAGTTGTACATATAAAGGGACACCAGCGAGGTACAAGTTATCAAGTTAGGGGAAATAATGCAGCTGATACAGAAGCAAAACGAGTGGCAGGCAATTATAATACGATTTTGACTATGCAACAAATACCTGTTAGTAAAAATTTGAGCTTTGAGTCTGCAGAAAAGGAAAAATTAGAGCAAATGGGAGCTAAGGAACAGGATGGTAAGTACATAATTGCCAGATGGGAGAGAAGTCTTGCCAAAGGGCATAGCACTCGAAATATTTTCAAAAATACACAGCAAAACACACTGGGGAACCCAGGCGTTAGTTGATCATTTCAATCAACAGTTTGCCTGTATAGGCGTATATAACATAGCAAAGACAGTCACGACAGCCTGCGAGACCTGTCAAAAGGTTAATCGAAACAACATGAGACAAAAACCTCTTGGAGGACGTTCCCCAGCATACAGACCTTTTTCACACATACAAGTAGATTTTACTGAACTACCCAGGGTGGGGCGTTACAAATATTTATTGGTAATGGTGGATCATTTAACACATTATGTTGAGGCTTTTCCTACCTCCAAGGCAACTGCTAACCAAGTTACTAAGGTATTACTTGAATACATTATACCTCGATATGGTGTACCTGATGTAATTGACTCAGACAGAGGAACACACTTTGTGTCAAAAATTGTCAGAGATCTAACAGAAAGCTTAGGTATTAAGTGGGAATACCATACGCCATGGCATCCACAAAGTTCGGGAAAAGTTGAAAGGATGAATGGGGAAATCAAAACTATTTTGACTAAATTAATGATAGAAACTAAATTATCATGGATTAAGTGCCTACCCATGGCACTATTAATTCTCAGAACCAGACCCCGAGCAGATGTAGGAATATCAGCGTTTGAAATGGTGTATGGGATGCCCTATAGAATTGAAAGTCCACAAACAAATGTTTTGATTCCAGATCGTGTGATTAATGAATATGTTTCACAATTAGCAGAACATCATAACAAGCTTTGGGAACATGGACTGATTGTGCAACGACCTCCGTTGGACTTAAAAATTCACAATTTTAAACCTGGGGACTGGATATTGGTTAAAACGTGGAAAGAAGAAACCCTAAAACCCAATTGGGAGGGACCTTATCTTGTTTTGCTTACAACAGAAACAGCTGTCCGGACTGCTGAACGTGGATGGACTCATGCTAGTCGCATTAAAGGCCCAGTGACGAGACCCCACTGGAAAGTAATCAGTACTCCAGGTGACACCAAAATAACCCTGAAAAGATAACGTCATGATAGAGACTTTATTTGATTATTTTGCCGCATTACCTTTTAGTGTAAAGTGTATATTGCTGTTTATATTTGCTATAATTACTTCTTTTTTTATCTACTATATATGGAAACATACAAAGTGTGCTAAAGGAAATTGCTAAACCTATGCAACCATACAATATTGAATATACACAAATGTAAATAATTTGAGCACTCTAGATGTATGAATTAGGTGTAATAATTTGAACTGTAATTATTATCCATTTGCTTGTTTCAGGTGTAAGGTATGCCAGAATAAATGGTGGACACACTGTGAATATGAATACCCTCCGATAGGAGTTTGCACACAGTGTTGGAAAAATCCAAAGAACTCTCACTGAATGGAAACTAAAACAATTAGAGTCTAAACAAGAAATTATTTGAAAATCCCATGAATGGTGGGAAATTTTTGCTAAAGGAATAAACCCACAATATTATTGTTACCATTCCAACAAACCAGTCCCCTTTGTAGCTGAAATCTTGGCTATAAAGTGCAGAAGGGAAATACTAACTGTGTCTTGCTTTGTCCCATTAATCAAAGCTGCAAGGTGGGAAGCCTATGTAAACAGGCAGAAAGCCCCAAACAGCTGTTCTCCTGAAGAATTCCCTTGCTGCCGAGAAGATGATATACCCCGTGGCTCGAAGCAACCGAGTCGACGGGCAAGGCAGAGGAGGAACAAACTGTGGAGAAAAGAACCAGAACAATGGGACACAAAAGCAACAATGGCCGAACTTCCCCAGGACTGGTAAAAATATACTTAAATTGGCAAAATTGACGGACTCCTTTTTTTCTGGTATACCGTTAGCCTTGTTATTGATAATAACACAAGCAAGTGGGAACCCTCATCAACCTATGAATTAGACAATAACAAACATAAGATATCCAAGTAATCCAATCCAAGCACGAACTACACCGGGCATAGTTAGTTTTAATGTGAGTTTACATGATTTAATTACTGAAGAAGATCGCAAAGATGAAGCAGATATATGTAAACCAATTTATATATGCCCAACATCAAACCCTGGTAAAAGTTACTGTAATTCTCCAGGTCATTATTACTGTGCATATTGGGGATGCGAAACATGAGCTTCTGAGTGGTCCGCATCTGGAGACCAGTATCTAGAAATAAAATGGTCACCGGAAGGATACAAAAGACCTAAATTAACCAGAGACCGATGGGGCCATTGCTTAAGACAAACGATTCCTTGTGTGGGCATCAATATAACTGTAAGAAATCCTGCACAGGACTTTTGGCTGGCAGGAAAATATTGGGGAATTAGATATTGGGAAACAGGTGCGGACAGAGGAGGAATTTTTCAAATAATGAAAAGTCCAATGCCTCATGATCCCTTACCAGTAGGACCAAACTTAGTCCTGAATCCACCCACTTCTTCTGAAGAAAAGGTTGCCCCCGTAATTGTTGTAACCCCTCCTCCAGACTCTCTTTCGGAAACAACTAGTGACACTATGACTGAATCATCCCTGTCCAGGGACCTAGAGTTGTCAGAATCCAAAGACCCCTTATGGAATCTAATACAAGTCTCTTATCGTGCTCTTAATGAAAACAAACCAAATTTAACTGAGGAATGCTGGTTATGTTATAATGTTAGACCACCATATTTTAAGACAATTGGAAAACCAGGTAAGATTCAATGGTCTAATGGTTCAAACCCACGAGAATGTCCATGGGATGACCGGAGGAATCATACGCAAGGAATCACTATTCAATTAGTAACAGGCCAAGGAAAATGTATAAGTACAGTGCCCAAAAAGTACCAGCCTTTGTGCAACCGAACAGTCACTAACACCAACATAGAGAAACATAAGAATCAAAGGGACAAATGGGCTATCCCAACACCAGGAGCTAAATGGGTTTGTTCAGACATCGGAGTAACGCCCTGCCTATCCCTAAACGTGTTTAATCAATCTCAGTTTTGCATACAGGTGATTATTGTTCCTCGTCTGATCTATCATACCTCTGAGGAAGTGCTACGCCACTTTGAAGGAGACCTGAATAGACAAAAACAAGAGCCAATTACAGTGGTAACCCTGGCTACACTGCTGATAGCGGGCGGAGTTGGAGCAGGTACAGGCATAGCCTCCCTAGTAAAAGGCCAGGAATTACAAAGTTTACAGATGGCTGTAGATGAGGATTTAGCAAAAATAGAACAATCTATCCAAAATTTAGCCACTTCAGTAAAGTCTTTATCAGAGGTAGTACTGCAAAATAGAAGAGGATTAGATCTATTGTTTTTAAAGGAGGGAGGGTTATGTGTAGCTCTCAATGAAGAGTGTTGTTCTTTTACTGATCACACGAGAGTAGTCCAGGACACCATGTCTAAACTCCGAAAAAGATTGGACAAACGTAAAAAGGATCGCGAAGCGAACAAATCATGGTATGAAAACTGGTTTAATGTTTCACCTTGGCTAACCACTTTGTTGTCTGCTTTAGCAGGACCGCTTATTATGTTGATTTTAGGACTTGTATTTGGGCCTTTTATATTACGCTATATTTTACACTTTATTAAAGAACGGTTAGACATGGCTAAACTGCTTATTTTAACTACGAGGTCTGGAGCAAAATATAAGAGTGTACCTATTAATGAGGATGAAGATTGTTGTGAAGACGTTATGCCACGTGAAAACTATACCTATTGTAATTGTGAAATATTACCTTGTGAATGTTATGATAAATGTTAGGATTATGAGAAAAGTTTGGCTTACAGTACCGAAAGTGAAAGTAACGTCTAATAAACAATAATAGGACAAAAAGAAAAAGGGGGGATTGTGAGAAACTATGAATATGATATTGTTTATTAAGATTTATGTTAAACCCAGTGTAAAGATTAAACTGCAAAAAGACATGAGATCGCTTATGTAATAAACGGGTTAAATTTGTTCAGGAAATCAAGAAGGGGGAAGAGATGTTGAGAGTTAACATATGCCTTGTGTAAATGACAAGACTTGCTCGAATTATGTGTGGAGGTCCCGGGAAGAGGGCACTTGCTATAACTTACTAGATAAGGGGGAAAAAGTAATGGCTATGACTCCCTAGATAAGGAAAGGAAGAACAACAGCTGCATTTCTCCACATCAAAAGACATTCCATATCAAAGGACAGTCATCCTTGAGAAGATCTACTGAATCTACATGGTAACAGACCTACACCAGTGAAGAAAGAAGAAACAAGACAAGGCGGAGACTTACAAGAAAAGGGTACATGAAATGTATATAAGGAATGTAACTGTAACTAAAGTTACGGCAGTTGGTGGAGCGCAGACTCCCCTGCCGTCCAGCGCTGTATTTGCTCATATTCTACTTGCTATAATTAATAAAATTTTAATTGGATTATGATCCCTTGTGGTCGCAATTTATGACATGCCTATAAGCATTAAGGTAGAAGAAGAAGAACAACAACAACAACAAACCCCCAGGAGTTCTACAGAAAAATGAGTGAGCAGCCCACAGCACTGGCAGACAACAGATTTTTTTATCCCCACTTCCTCCACCCCTTCTTCTCCCACCCCTCCCCCCCTTGTTTTTAAAGGAAATAATTTTTCTATTGTGAAACATATTGTCAGTGATGCAGTTGAAGCCAAAAGTTTAAATGAGTTCAGGAGAGGATTAACCGAATTCTAAGACACGGGCCAACACAACTGCTATAGAAAGCATCTGCATCATGGTGAAATGCAAACAGCTACTCCGAGAACGACACATTATTATTCACTAAATTGACCTTTTACCCTGTTGTATAGTTACTAATGTTGGAAAGAGTCACTGCTGTGCAAGAAACTAAAACTTACAGCGCTTCATGCTCGGAGAGAACTGTGGCCCATCAGCTCGTGGCTGTGAAGTCTTACAACTTAACACGTTTCAGTTGCACACCAACAAGTTCTGAGGCGCACTGCTGACTGTATTCAATAGTCACAGCTTATGTAGGAGGATATGATAAACTTTACTTATTTGCCTTTAACCGATGCTCCAAATATTTTAAAGTCGTTCTTAAAGTAGGTTACCGGTTTGATTACCCTTCATACAAAATCCTCCTTCAAATGGAGGTTTCTCTTCTCTTCTTTTCAGATTTAAGGCATGAACAGAAACCACACCTGCATCATCACTGAAATCAGTGCCTATTTTTCAATAAACTTTAGCAGCATCAGAATTCGTCCTCAAGTACCGTTCATAAAGCAAATGCTTCATTCTTCAAAACTTTTTTAAGCAAATGTTAGTAATGCTGTGCCACAGACTCTCACGCCCAGTCACACATGTTCTTCCCGAGACTGTTACGCAGCTTCGTATTTTAAAAATCACCATCCTAACGGCGTACCTGATACCGGTTCTCCCCTTTTTAAAGTCCGATGTTAAGGAAAAGCTGCAAGTCCTACAAAACCAGGCAGACTTGCTTGTTCTTGCCAAAGAGAAAAAGGTTAAGCATTATTAAAAAATAAGACTATTGCCTACCTTTAAGTATCCATAAAGCTATCAACATGAACCGTATGGTGGCTTGTCAGCATCGATATTTGAACACGGGCATGCAAAACGTCCTTCAGTTAAATTCCAAACTCTATGAATTAATTGGTGGGCAATTCCCCAAGGATAAAACATCTATCAAAAGCCAACAGTAAGCCAGAAATCTCTTTCCGTTTCATAGGGTAAAAAAAAAATAAAATACAGTGAATCCTGAAAAAAGAAATCGATATTAGACAGGGAACGCCTATATAGTTATAGGGCAAGTAATAAAACATTTAGTGTTTTGATTTTTTTTTTTTTATTTCTGTCATCACAATAGTTAGACAAACATGGAAACATTTGCAACAGCAATACTTGGGTCACTTTAAAATCTTGGTAACACTGAAATACAGGTCAGCAAAAACTAATGATGTGGGGAGGGGGCTTTAGGTCTTCTTATTTTCATACACATTCACACACACACACACACACACACACACACATATATCTATATACACACGCACACTCCACAACTCCAAAGAGCTATCTTAACTATGTCTGCCAGTAAACGGAAATAGTAGGCAGAAAGGAACCATATCTATACTAAGACAGTTAGCTGTGTCGTAAAACTGAAGATCACTGCAACCAGTGCCATCTTAAAGAAGAAAAAAAACCAAACAACAACAACAACCAAAAAACCTGAAAGGAACCATCACTGTGCATGTCATAAGCATGAAGTTATTTTAACCTGATGACTACTCTGCACTATACTTTAAGCATCATTAAGTTTTTATGTCTTTTTAAAGTCTAAGGTTATTATTTTAAGTGGCCTACTTGTAGTGGCAGCCCAAGTAGCATTCTGGAGAACACCACAGTGCCCACAACTTCTACAGGTCAGTGCAGTATGATCAAGCACTACATTTCTAGGGGAGGAAAACAAAAAACCACTACCACTCATTTATTCAGTTGAAAAGCTTGTTACCTGCACCTTCCAAAGCAACAGGCTACAGGAACACTGAAAGCAAAGTAAACCTGCCTGTAGTGCAAAGAATAGCAATCTCTTGGCCCACGATTTGGGTTTTATATAGACTTGGGCCATAAACAAATGCAACAGATGTAGAAAAACTGAAGACCGACAGCAACTGGAACGTAACTATTCTTTTTCCACTCCATCAACCCGTTGGAAAACTCACTCACTCGTGCACTTACGTAACTGAGCACAAAGAGAACAAAAAGAAAGGCTTTTACTCAGAACAAATTAGTGTGTCTTTACAGGAAAGTAACGGTTTCAACTTACAAAACCAGCATCATCATCATTAGTGATGCACCTTTCCTGAAGGGGAAATCCTTCTCTTTTATCAAATGTCAATTCCAAGAGTCTGTAAACAAAACAAACAAGCAACCCACACCATTACCCCAAAAGCTCTGTTTAGATTACATACACACACACATACATAAAAACCATGTCTTCACAGATGACAACTGTATCAACTTATACTTCAGGTCCTTCTCCTTCAGGAACCACCTATAAAAGACGACGACAATTTTGTGTTTGTGCCATAGATCTGAGTTTTACAAACCTACACATGACAGTTCTTGCTTTACAACAATTGAGCAGATGGAGACTTCACCGGCAGACCACAAAAGCGGTTTTTCGATTCAATATTATCTTCCTCTCCCAACAGTAGAAGCCAGTTATTGCCAGAGAAGCACAGGACAGAACCTCCAAAACACAAAGAATGTTTAACAAAACACAAAGCAGTTCCTAGGTAACAAACATTTTGGGTTTTGTCTTTGGTATTCAACTCAAGGAAATGATTCTGTCTAGAAACACTACAGTTCATTTTTAAAAGGACAAAGAACACCCTTCCTTTCGTGAATAATTTCTCCAATTGCCGATTCCTCCCCAGACTGTCACGAGACTGGGAAGCTGGTTTCCTCTTTCCAACTTCTATCAGTAAGCAGAGCTCAAAAACTGATAAAGAGCCTGAACTCTTCTACAGGCAGCAGGGAGTAATTTTCCAGGGAAGAAAGTAAAGAGCTGAACAACAGAGAAAGAAATACAAAAGGAAAAACATGAATAAGGGAAAAAAGAAGAGGATAACCATTGCTTTTACTGATACATTCTTAATAATTAGCTGAGCACTTCTAGAGAGGAAAAACTTTGCTGCTTTCAGGACCAAAGTAAGAAAAAGTCTAAAGCATAGTCTTCCTGACATGGGAAGATGTGTCTGCAAGAGAGGCACAAGATCCGATACAGAAATGTATCTACGTCTCGCTGAAAATTTGCACTCTAAGCATCACCAGCTTCTGCTTCAAGGACAGTATACCACCAGCTTAGCTGGATGGTAGCAATTTTACCCCATACAAGAAGTCAGAACATGCACTATCCTTTAAGGAGGCAGAACAATAACCAAAGCAGAAAGGGGCTTAGAAATTAAGGCAAGATGGCACTTGCTCAGACACACGGTGAGGAGATGCAAGGTGGGTAAGACAGCAAAATGGAGATTGTTCCTCGTTCACACAGAGCTCATTTCGACTCGAGTTGGTCTTCCTCTCCTCTTCCCACAAAATTAGGAATGCTTTTACGTAGGAAGTCCTGACTTTGTAGCCATCTATGCCGACAAACAAAAAGCTATTCTAGGTCTGCTCTTGTGGTATTTAGGAAGTTGCAGAATTCAGCTTAGGGATGCATAATCACAGTATTTAATTACTGTTGCAGTACTGACCTACATACACCAGCAGATAATAAACTAAAAATCATAGTGCTTCTGATTTGGTATAAGCCAACAGACCTCTGGATTTTTTTCAGAGCACGTAAAGGTACAGCTCTCTGGGCAGCACACGGTAATCGTAACTGCCAAATGACTTGACAAGCTTGTAAACATCCAAACTGCTGCAAACACATCTATACATACAATAATGGATAAAACGTAGATGCATTCCACCTACACGCTTATGCAGGCAAACACTCGTGAGTTAAAAGCCACTGTATGAACCAGCTTACGGAGCGCTTAACAAAGCCAGCGATTCCCTTGCACACCTGAAGACCAGAAAAACATTCACCAAAATAAAGTTAGGGACATGCTCTTTTTTTTTTTTTTTTTCTTTTTTTTTTTTAAACTGTAACGTGTACTAAGACAGCAAGATCACTTTTCCAGCATCGTTCATACACACATATGCCCCAGAAGCTACTTGAAATTACCTTGTGTAATGGAATTGTCTGGAAAGCTCAGCTTAAAGTAGTTGAGCTCAGTTACTGATTGATTTACAGGTACAGAAAATAAATGCATGCAGCATTTTAACAATGATGACTTACCAGTGCTATGTTATTTCCATTTAGCAAAATCTGGTCTAGCTTTGCGATTCTTCTGCCCTCAGACGGAATCTCACTGAAGCAGCATTAAAAAAAAAATAAGTAAGAACAGATAACCAGGGACAACAATTCCAGTTTTGATTACAGAATAAATCTCTACATTAAGATGGCAGCTGTTGGAACTAAGAAATAAATGGGCCACGCTGCAGCCCGATCTTGACAAATTGACCGCCTGGATAAAGAAAGCTATCTGGCAACTAAAAAGATCCATTGTCCTTTTCTGCTCAGTACACGTAAAGATACAGATTCACCCTCTAAATCGCGGCAATTTCTTGAATACCACCAATACTCAGCACAGGTTTCAAATAGCAACGTGGCAGGACAAAGTAATAAATACTTATCCTTAAGTCTGCTAACTTTCTAAACCTTTGCCTAGACCTTAAGGAAATGTAAAAACAAACAAACTACTGGAAAGTTCAAGGCGCAATCCACGCAAAGTTAAGGCTATCGAGTAGGAACCTGATTACAAGTATAAGTCATGCAACAGCTACTCTATGACATGGATGTCCTGAACAGATCATCCTCTACAGTGTAAGTCCAAGGTACAAACCCTTCAGCTGGCAAGTATTCCAAAAATATAAAACCTCTTCGCTTACAGAGCTTACACAGTATTTTTCCCCAGGAAACCAAATGTTCAAGAGGAACAGGAGGCAGAAACAACACTTACAATTCTGTAACGTCTTCTAGCACCGTATCTGAAAATCCAGTTTCAAGGAAAATAAGGCCCCGAATTTAAAAATAAAACTATTTCCAGTTATTTCCATGTCACACTGAGCTGTGATTTTACCTGTAATATAAAAAAATCAGAACAAGACAACTGATCCCTACAAAAAAGGCTCTCCTATCCGGTGAACTCAAACCTCTCAAAAGCAGTAACATCACTGAGCTGGAGCATAAACTGGACGGCCTTAAACACCTCCATCAGAGGATACGGACAAAGTCATCAAGTCCTACAAGCGGTCCCACAATTTCTGATCGCTCTGCATCACAACATGAACGCGTGCGTGGACCTACGCATTTGTCCACAAGTTCTGTAGATTGAAAGGCACGAGAGATTGCTTTGTAGAACATACCTGTTTTCCAGCAAAAACCTTAACATTGTGGCGGCAAAAAAAGTCATTGCCGCGGGCACTGGTAAAAAGCACAGAAAGAAGGGGGAAAAAAGAGACAGGAAAAAAAAACCCACAGTAAAAAAAACGCTTCCTCAACTGCTGCCGGTAGGTACCTCCACAAGTTCCTGTGGCCGCAGGAACACGTTCCCTCCGCCGAGAGCCTCCCTCCACCTTGGTGCCGCCGGGCCGCAGCACATCACCGCGGGTCTGCCGAGCGCCGACGCTCGTCCCCAGCCGGCCTTTGCAAACCTCCTTTGCCCGGAGCCACCCCCCCCGCTCGCTGCCCGCGCCGGAGACCGGGACGCCCCAGCGCCTCTCCGCCGCCGCGGGCAGGGGCCGCGCCGCTGACAGGCCCGGCCGCGGCTCCCGAGCGGCGGGAAGCCCCGCGGCCTCAGGCGGACGCCTGACTGACGAGCCGGGAGGCCCGCCGCACCCGCAGCCCCGGCCCCTCAGCCCGGCCCGCCGAGGATTTTTCCCTCGCCGGCCAACAACGCCGGACGCTGCGGCCAGACCCGCGCACTTCACCGCGGCTGCGAAGGCGACGGGCTTCGCCGCCCGCCACCGCGCCGACGCGGGGGGGTGGCGCGGGGCCGCCCGGCCCGGCCCGGCCCCTGCCTCTGCGCGCCGGCCCCCTCGCCCCATCCAGCCGAGCCGCTCGCCCTCCCTCGCCTCCCGCCACCTCCGCACAGCCCCGCACCCCCGGGGTGAGCTGAGCTGATGGGCTGAGCTACAGCCTCCCCAGAAACCTCTGCCCTGACACCAGAGTCTCTGAAAACAGTTTCTGACCTCTTTTGGCACGTCACAGGATAGTAACCCAAACCACAAGACCATGTCTCTCCTACTTTGCTCTGTGGCAGAAGATTCTCAGCTTGCAAAGCACATCAGTTTTCCGTAACACAGATAACCAGGGTTCACACAGTCAGACTTTTCAGTTAGAAGGCCACAGAAAGAATCATAAAGAGACCGAGTATCTTTTCCTTAAACATCCTGTTTACAGACAGCTATGTTACCTCCAAGTGCTATGAAAGTTACTTTCTCTAAAATTATCTTCCATTTAGTTTTCCTTCCCCCCCCCCCCCCCCCCCCTTGAAAACAATCTCATAGCTTAATCCTTATAGGATTTTTTTCAAGTTTTGGTTTTTTCTAACGAGTATCAACACATGAAAACTCTAAATAGTTTCAGGAAGGTCAGTATTTGCTACAGTTGCACTTGATCCAACATCCCACTTTTTTTTCCAACAAGCAAACCAGTTCAACCAAGTTTCTTTCAAGAGCCATACAGGAGAAAGTACAGATTCTGCTCCGTCTGCTAACAAGCAGGCAAAGGTGCTGCTACCAATTTGAAAACTATAGAGGCTCTGCTGTGCCCATTTTGAACTGGGGAACAAAAATAGCCCTTCCCGTTTCAATATGTAGGTCCACTTTTTCTCATTTGCAAAGCAGATCCACTGCCTTGGGAGACTGACCAGAATTACCTGGAACAAACATTATTTTTGACTAGGATCTGTTTGTTAGTTGAGAAAACAGTCACTATGTCTCTGTGATAATATGACACGATTTCATCACTACATTTCTGTCTCAAGGGGCCCAGTTGTATTTTATTTTCTAGTAACACAGTATCTGTCCAATTCCAGTCTCTGACTTAAGAGATGAGCAACATGCAATTTCTTCAATGTCTACTTATCACGTGAGGAAGTCAACAAACCTCTTTTCACAGTTACAATCACTTTTCAAAGACCTGACAGTTCGCTCCGGTCATCAACTGACCCTGAACAAGTTGCAAAATGTAAAAGGATCAATAAATGTGAGAAAGACCTTTGGTATGAGGGAACCCAGACAAACCGGTGCAGCAGCTTTCTTCCCTATTGATTGGAAGGGAATGCTGTTTGGCTGCTGCTTATACGGATAATCCACAAATTATTTGCTATTCTTCTTAGCCAAAGGGCTAAGGCAGTGCCATCAGCAACTTCATAATATACCCTGAAACAAGAAGCAGATATTACGGCTCCAAGTCTGAGCAAACGGCATCAATGATTAAGACAGCTCTAACATGGAAGGCCTGGGAAGTGGCAGTGGTATAAGGCACTAGCAATTTATCAGGGCTCTCTTTTAAATGCTGGCATTTTCTGTGACTTGGATTTTGACTATTATTATGAGATCATTACATCACCTATCACACAAGTGTAGCTTTGTTAACTTTGAAAGAAAAGCTGCTAGACAATATACAACACAAAGTTAGACAAGCGAGGGAAGTACACAGTGATTTCACAGGCAATCTGGAATCGGGCACCCGACTTGAATTCCTGGCTTTGAAAACCTCTCTCCAGATGACTTACCATCCTTTCACTAAGATCCAGCAGCAGTTCTCTCCGGGGCCTCATGCTCTTCTGTAGCCAGCCAAAGCCCACGGAGCTGCACTGTAAGCTTGAAGACCAGGGTGCCAGCTTCGTGTCCTATTTCTGTCACCTAGTTTTTACGTACCGTTTCTTGCTAATCAAAATGCCCAGTGATTCCTCCTCACACATCACACTTGAGTTAGTACATCTAAGCATTATTTCTGCAGCGCTACATTTGCACGGATTAGCTGCTGAACCCTCCAGATGATGTACTGCTTTTCAAGAAGGGTGTAGTATAACTGGTGAGGGTCTACAGTAAGTCCAAGAGGGTGCTCAGCGATGTACAGGAGTCTGACTTCAAAGCATAAATTGAAAAACAGCTGCTTAACCTGGAAAGGGCAATACTGAAGAGAAATAACAATGTTTAAACTCTAAAGGGTAGCTATCTATAAGGAAGAACTTTTGTGTGCATCCACTGCACACAGTTACACGGAATCGTGGGGCTTAAATTACAACCTGAAAAACTTAGGGTATGTGGCAATCTTTGCAACAGTAGTAATAATTACAGGAAATGTTTAAGAATAAATTAGGCAAGCATTTGTCAAGAATGGTACAGAACGTTGATCATTCACCTCTAGAATGAGAGCAACGCTAGACTATCTTCAAAGGTTCTTCTTTCCCCACTGCTGTCCCTCTCCGTATTTCTACCCTCAAACACAAGCATCATCCCCAGCTGTGCACTTACAATTCTATCTGCATATGCACATGTCTAGAGATGCACATTTATTTCTTCGTTACACACAGCTGAAGGAGAGTACTCATAGGTAAGCCAATTTACATAAACAGCTTTTGAAAGTTAAACACCTCAGCTTCTTGCAAAGCGTTAGCCCAACAGAACACCAGGAGCGGCATGTAAATCCTTATGCCAAAACTGCGTTCTCTTAAATCTTATGAAAACCAGTTCTAACATAAAGCCTGACTTGTCTATTTTCTGACACTCCCCTTCTCTGTCATCAGGTACTTATTAGATAGTAAAACAACTGACGGGGCAAACACCATAACTAGCACAATAGCTGACTTCCGTAGCAGTTGCATATCATGTCTGAATAAATGTGAGTTTAGTAGGTGTATAGGTAGATACACATTCAGAAATGCACAAGAACTGAAAGGAGTAATCTGTAACTGGTAGACTAAGAACGCTGCAATAGCATGCAATGTAAATCAACATGCAACTACCTATAGGGAAGGGAAGTACAGAAACATTCTTCTAGATTAAAAAAAAAAAAACAAACGCAGCAATGGTAGGAAAAGGTACTTGGAACGTTCCACTTTCAATCCACTGAAACGATGTCTGCAACAGCAGTAAGAACACTGGCAAACTACCTTCTCTGTTCCACAGGGCCTTGAAACCCATACGCATTGTCTGTTGCCACTTGCCGTTAGGAAACAAAGGCGCTGCGATCAGTAGAAGCGTGTAGAACACCAAAAATGAAACTTTTGAGTATGTCACATGCAAGATCCTCATTCTCCGTACAGTCTACAAGGTTACACAATTGTAAAATACTTTGTAAGAATGAGAATCCTGAAGTTTGCCTTGGATTAAAAAAGTTTTAAAACTCCGTTTTGAGGTTTTTTTCCAAGGGTTTTAGAAATAAAAGCATCTTGGTAAAGTGATTTTCACACACTGCACAGACACGAGCAGTGTTTCTCCCACTGCGAGAGGAGTATCAAAATACTCTTATCTAATATGTTATAGACAAGGGTGACCAAGCTCACAGGAGAATCTGTACTTTCCCACTGATTACAAGGAACGGGCCAGGTGCTTTGTGCCTCCTATGCAGCTGGAGCATGCAGTTGCCTGGTAACTTGTGCTGAGCTATTGCATCTTAATCACATATACATGGAGGAATACCAAGCTGACCGCTTAGGTTTATCAGCCAAAACAGTTTACAGCAACACAATAGTTTAGAGCAATTCAGGAAGTTTAACACTGAATTTAGGTATGTGCTTATATGGTTTGATGAACAGAACTTTTATAAATGAAAGGGAAACAACAGATGACTTTAGAGCATACAAAAGGTATAGTCTACAAACCAAATATCAATTATTAGCAATGTTTACCTGTTCAAAGGGCATCATTTAATGTCTCAGACTCAACAAGCATAAACTGACAGACTGTTACGATTTGAAAATTTTAAAAAAGTTCTAATAGCGTGCCCAAAACGGAGGTGTTTCAGTGTTCAGGCTAGACTCGTTGTCTCCAGTAAATACATATCTTAATTCTAACACAGGATAAAAAACAATTTATAAATTTCCTCTTGTAAAAATGAAACTGTTCCAATCACCCTGTTCACTCCTATTTAAGATATTAAATAGGGCAAATCAGAAGTAACTCGAACCAATCCCTCCCACCCAGCTATAAACCAGGACCATATACAGCCCTTGCAGACTACACAAGATCCTGTCTCATTCCAGCCATATCATTAGCATAAGCTGTGCAAACCCATGCAAATCAACAGGTTTTTCAGGCAGAAAAGCAGACTCCAACAGCAGTTAAGCCACTTCTTACAACTGACAATGTCATACTTCCATCACTGATTATAGCACAAGAACAAAAAAGAATGGGTCTTTATTGTCCTTCATGAACTTGAGGGGCTGCAAGAAACCAGTGAAGTTACAAGCCTGGATTCTGTAACGTCGCTATCAGCATAATTTCCAGATCAAAGATCCGGCCTCCTTGTTAAGATCATCAAACATAATTTTGAGTTCGGAGGACATGTCATCACAACACTATGTTAGGTGGAGTATAAAACCTTATCATCAGATTCTCAGCTAGTTTAGTCAATGTATTCTGTGTGTTCCGCTGAAGTCAATGAAACTAAACACGCTATCATAGGAAAGAGATATTTCAGCACGCCTCAGACCTGGAAAACTATCTTGAAAAATGCCCGTCACTTTTAACACAAATTCTCTGCACTTCCCACGATCTCTCAACAGCGAGCAGTAGAGTAGTAAGACCCTAACAGTTACTTGCAACCTATTTCTTGCATAGCATTCATTTTTATTTTAATTTTAAAAGGGGCAACTAATAAACGAGATTTTTGCAGCTACTCACAAAAATCAATAAGCAAAGACATTTGTTCCAAGACTTAAATTACTTGTATAATTTTAAAAACTATCAAAGCTCTGTAAAGTAAAATAGATATATTTACCTACTCATGTAGGAAACCACAGACAAACTTCAGGAAATGACCAAAGGTGCAGAGGATAGGCTAATGCCTATTCGCATTAGGTAGAAAAACAAGGTAGAAAAGGTAGAAATGCCTATTAGCATTAAGGTAGAAGAAGAAGAACAACAACAACAACAAACCCCCAGGAGTTCTACAGAAAAATGAGTGAGCAGCCCACAGCACTGGCAGACAACAGATTTTTTTATCCCCACTTCCTCCACCCCTTCTTCTCCCACCCCTCCCCCCCTTGTTTTTAAAGGAAATAATTTTTCTATTGTGAAACATATTGTCAGTGATGCAGTTGAAGCCAAAAGTTTAAATGAGTTCAGGAGAGGATTAACCGAATTCTAAGACACGGGCCAACACAACTGCTATAGAAAGCATCTGCATCATGGTGAAATGCAAACAGCTACTCCGAGAACGACACATTATTATTCACTAAATTGACCTTTTACCCTGTTGTATAGTTACTAATGTTGGAAAGAGTCACTGCTGTGCAAGAAACTAAAACTTACAGCGCTTCATGCTCGGAGAGAACTGTGGCCCATCAGCTCGTGGCTGTGAAGTCTTACAACTTAACACGTTTCAGTTGCACACCAACAAGTTCTGAGGCGCACTGCTGACTGTATTCAATAGTCACAGCTTATGTAGGAGGATATGATAAACTTTACTTATTTGCCTTTAACCGATGCTCCAAATATTTTAAAGTCGTTCTTAAAGTAGGTTACCGGTTTGATTACCCTTCATACAAAATCCTCCTTCAAATGGAGGTTTCTCTTCTCTTCTTTTCAGATTTAAGGCATGAACAGAAACCACACCTGCATCATCACTGAAATCAGTGCCTATTTTTCAATAAACTTTAGCAGCATCAGAATTCGTCCTCAAGTACCGTTCATAAAGCAAATGCTTCATTCTTCAAAACTTTTTTAAGCAAATGTTAGTAATGCTGTGCCACAGACTCTCACGCCCAGTCACACATGTTCTTCCCGAGACTGTTACGCAGCTTCGTATTTTAAAAATCACCATCCTAACGGCGTACCTGATACCAGTTCTCCCCTTTTTAAAGTCCGATGTTAAGGAAAAGCTGCAAGTCCTACAAAACCAGGCAGACTTGCTTGTTCTTGCCAAAGAGAAAAAGGTTAAGCATTATTAAAAAATAAGACTATTGCCTACCTTTAAGTATCCATAAAGCTATCAACATGAACCGTATGGTGGCTTGTCAGCATCGATATTTGAACACGGGCATGCAAAACGTCCTTCAGTTAAATTCCAAACTCTGTGAATTAATTGGTGGGCAATTCCCCAAGGATAAAACATCTATCAAAAGCCAACAGTAAGCCAGAAATCTCTTTCCGTTTCATAGGGTAAAAAAAAAATAAAATACAGTGAATCCTGAAAAAAGAAATCGATATTAGACAGGGAATGCCTATATAGTTATAGGGCAAGTAATAAAACATTTAGTGTTTTGATTTTTTTTTTTTATTTCTGTCATCACAATAGTTAGACAAACATGGAAACATTTGCAACAGCAATACTTGGGTCACTTTAAAATCTTGGTAACACTGAAATACAGGTCAGCAAAAACTAATGATGTGGGGAGGGGGCTTTAGGTCTTCTTATTTTCATACACATTCACACACACACACACACACACACACACACACACATATATCTATATACACACGCACACTCCACAACTCCAAGATCTTTCAGGGCTGGCACCTTCCTTGTGGGAGAAGGAGCCGAAAGTTTTCTTTTTCAGAAAAAAGCTTCTGCCGAGAGCGAGCACCGTGACATGCTGAGTCTCTGGGAAAGCAGAGATCCCCAAAGCTGTTGTGCCTGTGGATAGGCTGCAGAGGGATAGTGAAAAACTGCATTAGTTTTCAGGGCTGGCACCTTCCCTGTGGGAGAAGGAGCCGTAAGTTTGCCTTTTCAGAAAAAAGCTTCTGCCGAGAGCGAGCACCGTGACATGCTGAGTCTCTGGGAAAGCAGAGATCCCCAAAGCTGTTGTGCCTGTGGATAGGCTGCAGAGGGATAGTGAATACCAGCAAGATCTTTCAGGGCTAGCACCTTCCTTGTGTGAGAAGGAGCCACACTTTTGCCTTCTCAGAAAAAGCTTCTGCCGAGAACGAGCACCGTGACATGCTGAGTCTCTGGGAAAGCAGAGATCCCCAGTGCTGTTATGGCTGTGGATAAGCTGCAGGCGGATAGTGAAAAACTGCATTAGTTTTCAGGGCTGGCACCTTCCCTGTGGGAGAAGGAGCCGTAAGTTTGCCTTCTCAGAAAAAGCTTCTGCCGAGAGCGAGCACCGTGACATGCTGAGTCTCTGGGAAAGCAGAGATCCCCAAAGCTGTTGTGCCTGTGGATAGGCTGCAGAGGGATAGTGAAAAACTGCATTAGTTTTCAGGGCTGGCACCTTCCCTGTGGGAGAAGGAGCCGTAAGTTTGCCTTTTAAGAAAAAAGCTTCTGCCGAGAGCGAGCACCGTGACATGCTGAGTCTCTGGGAAAGCAGAGATCCCCAAAGCTGTTGTGCCTGTGGATAGGCTGCAGAGGGATAGTGAATACCAGCAAGATCTTTCAGGGCTAGCACTTTCCTTGTGGGAGAAGGAGCCAGACGTTTGCCTTCTCAGAAAAAGCTTCTGCCGAGAACGAGCACCGTGACATGCTGAGTCTCTGGGAAAGCAGAGATCCCCAATGCTGTTGCTGCTAAAGATAGGCTGCAGGGGGATAGTGAAGATCAGCAAGATCTTTCAGGGCTGGCACCTTCCTTGTGGGAGAAGGAGCCGTAAGTTTGCCTTTTCAGAAAAAGGCTCTGCCGAGAGCGAGCACCGTGACATGCTGAGTCTCTGGAAAGCAGAGATCCCCAAAGCTGTTGTGCCTGTGGATAGGCTGTAGAGGGATAGTGAAAAACTGCATTAGTTTTCAGGGCTGGCACCTTCCCTGTGGGAGAAGGAGCCGTAAGTTTGCCTTTTCAGAAAAAAGCTTCTGCCGAGAACGAGCACCGTGACATGCTGAGTCTCTGGGAAAGCAGAGATCCCCAATGCTGTTGCGGCTAAAGATAGGCTGCAGGGGGATAGTGAAGACCAGCAAGATCTTTCAGGGCTGGCACCTTCCTTGTGGGAGAAGGAGCCGTAAGTTTGCCTTTTCAGAAAAAAGCTTCTGCCGAGAGCGAGCACCGTGACATGCTGAGTCTCTGGGAAAGCAGAGATCCCCAGTGCTGTTGTGCCTGTGGATAGGCTGCAGAGGGATAGTGCATACCAGCAAGATCTTTCAGGGCTAGCACCTTCCTTGTGGGAGAAGGAGCCAGACGTTTGCCTTATCAGAAAAAGCTTCTGCCGAGAACGAGCACCGTGACATGCTGAGTCTCTGGGAAAGCAGAGATCCCCAGTGCTGTTGCGGCTAAAGATAGGCTGCAGAGGGATAGTGAAGACCAGCAAGATCTTTCAGGGCTGGCACCTTCCTTGTGGGAGAAGGAGCCGTAAGTTTGCCTTTTCAGAAAAAGGCTCTGGCGAGAGTGAGCACCGTGACATGCTGAGTCTCTGGGAAAGCAGAGATCCCCAGTGCTGTTGTGCCTGTGGATAGGCTGCAGGAGGATAGTGAAGAGCTGCATTAGCTTTCAGGCCTGGCACCTTCCTTGTGGGAGAAGGAGCCGAAAGTTTTCTTTTTCAGAAAAAAGCTTCTGCCGAGAGCGAGCACCGTGACATGCTGAGTCTCTGGGAAAGCAGAGATCCCCAAAGCTGTTGTGCCTGTGGATAGGCTGCAGAGGGATAGTGAAAAACTGCATTAGTTTTCAGGGCTGGCACCTTCCCTGTGGGAGTAGGAGCCGTAAGTTTGCCTTTTCAGAAAAAAGCTTCTGCCGAGAGCGAGCACCGTGACATGCTGAGTCTCTGGGAAAGCAGAGATCCCCAAAGCTGTTGTGCCTGTGGATAGGCTGCAGAGGGATAGTGAAGACCAGCAAGATCTTTCAGGGCTAGCACCTTCCTTGTGGGAGAAGGAGCCAGACGTTTGCCTTATCAGAAAAAGCTTCTGCCGAGAGCGAGCACCGTGACATGCTGAGTCTCTGGGAAAGCAGAGATCCCCAGTGCTGTTGCGGCTAAAGATAGGCTGCAGAGGGATAGTGAAGACCAGCAAGATCTTTCAGGGCTGGCACCTTCCTTGTGGGAGAAGGAGCCGTAAGTTTGCCTTTTCAGAAAAAGGCTCTGGCGAGAGTGAGCACCGTGACATGCTGAGTCTCTGGGAAAGCAGAGATCCCCAGTGCTGTTGTGCCTGTGGATAGGCTGCAGAGGGATAGTGAAGAGCTGCATTAGCTTTCAGGCCTGGCACCTTCCTTGTGGGAGAAGGAGCCGAAAGTTTTCTTTTTCAGAAAAAAGCTTCTGCCGAGAGCGAGCACCGTGACATGCTGAGTCTCTGGGAAAGCAGAGATCCCCAAAGCTGTTGTGCCTGTGGATAGGCTGCAGAGGGATAGTGAATACCAGCAAGATCTTTCAGGGCTAGCACCTTCCTTGTGGGAGAAGGAGCCACACTTTTGCCTTCTCAGAAAAAGCTTCTGCCGAGAACGAGCACCGTGACATGCTGAGTCTCTGGGAAAGCAGAGATCCCCAGTGCTGTTGTGGCTAAAGATAGGCTGCAGGGGGATAGTGAATACCAGCAAGATCTTTCAGGGCTGGCACCTTCCTTGTGGGAGAAGGAGCCGTAAGTTTGCCTTTTCAGAAAAAGGCTCTGGCGAGAGTGAGCACCGTGACATGCTGAGTCTCTGGGAAAGCAGAGATCCCCAGTGCTGTTTTGCCTGTGGATAGGCTGCAGGAGGATAGTGAAGAGCTGCATTAGCTTTCAGGGCTGGCACCTTCCTTGTGGGAGAAGGAGCCGTAAGTTTGCCTTCTCAGAAAAAGCTTCTGCCGAGAACGAGCACCGTGACATGCTGAGTCTCTGGGAAAGCAGAGATCCCCAGTGCTGTTATGGCTGTGGATAAGCTGCAGGCGGATATTGAAAAACTGCATTAGTTTTCAGGGCTGGCACCTTCCCTGTGGGAGAAGGAGCCGTAAGTTTGCCTTCTCAGAAAAAGCTTCTGCCGAGAGCGAGCACCGTGACATGCTGAGTCTCTGGGAAAGCAGAGATCCCCAAAGCTGTTGTGCCTGTGGATAGGCTGCAGAGGGATAGTGAAAAACTGCATTAGTTTTCAGGGCTGGCACCTTCCCTGTGGGAGAAGGAGCCGTAAGTTTGCCTTTTCAGAAAAAAGCTTCTGCCGAGAGCGAGCACCGTGACATGCTGAGTCTCTGGGAAAGCAGAGATCCCCAAAGCTGTTGTGCCTGTGGATAGGCTGCAGAGGGATAGTGAATACCAGCAAGATCTTTCAGGGCTAGCACTTTCCTTGTGGGAGAAGGAGCCAGACGTTTGCCTTCTCAGAAAAAGCTTCTGCCGAGAACGAGCACCGTGACATGCTGAGTCTCTGGGAAAGCAGAGATCCCCAATGCTGTTGCGGCTAAAGATAGGCTGCAGGGGGATAGTGAAGATCAGCAAGATCTTTCAGGGCTGGCACCTTCCTTGTGGGAGAAGGAGCCGTAAGTTTGCCTTTTCAGAAAAAGGCTCTGCCGAGAGCGAGCACCGTGACATGCTGAGTCTCTGGGAAAGCAGAGATCCCCAAAGCTGTTGTGCCTGTGGATAGGCTGTAGAGGGATAGTGAAAAACTGCATTAGTTTTCAGGGCTGGCACCTTCCCTGTGGGAGAAGAGGCCGTAAGTTTGCCTTTTCAGAAAAAAGCTTCTGCCGAGAACGAGCACCGTGACATGCTGAGTCTCTGGGAAAGCAGAGATCCCCAATGCTGTTGCGGCTAAAGATAGGCTGCAGAGGGATAGTGAAGACCAGCAAGATCTTTCAGGGCTGGCACCTTCCTTGTGGGAGAAGGAGCCGTAAGTTTTCTTTTTCAGAAAAAAGCTTCTGCCGAGAGCGAGCACCGTGACATGCTGAGTCTCTGGGAAAGCAGAGATCCCCAGTGCTGTTGTGCCTGTGGATAGGCTGCAGAGGGATAGTGCATACCAGCAAGATCTTTCAGGGCTAGCACCTTCCTTGTGGGAGAAGGAGCCAGACGTTTGCCTTATCAGAAAAAGCTTCTGCCGAGAACGAGCACCGTGACATGCTGAGTCTCTGGGAAAGCAGAGATCCCCAGTGCTGTTGCGGCTAAAGATAGGCTGCAGAGGGATAGTGAAGACCAGCA
Source organism: Astur gentilis (assembly GCF_929443795.1). NCBI lineage: Eukaryota > Metazoa > Chordata > Aves > Accipitriformes > Accipitridae > Astur > Astur gentilis. The sequence continues at coordinate 171,571 of NC_064911.1, read as the reverse complement.
AGATCTTTCAGGGCTGGCACCTTCCTTGTGGGAGAAGGAGCCGTAAGTTTGCCTTTTCAGAAAAAGGCTCTGGCGAGAGTGAGCACCGTGACATGCTGAGTCTCTGGGAAAGCAGAGATCCCCAGTGCTGTTGTGCCTGTGGATAGGCTGCAGGAGGATAGTGAAGAGCTGCATTAGCTTTCAGGCCTGGCACCTTCCTTGTGGGAGAAGGAGCCGAAAGTTTTCTTTTTCAGAAAAAAGCTTCTGCCGAGAGCGAGCACCGTGACATGCTGAGTCTCTGGGAAAGCAGAGATCCCCAAAGCTGTTGTGCCTGTGGATAGGCTGCAGAGGGATAGTGAAAAACTGCATTAGTTTTCAGGGCTGGCACCTTCCCTGTGGGAGAAGGAGCCGTAAGTTTGCCTTTTCAGAAAAAAGCTTCTGCCGAGAGCGAGCACCGTGACATGCTGAGTCTCTGGGAAAGCAGAGATCCCCAAAGCTGTTGTGCCTGTGGATAGGCTGCAGAGGGATAGTGAAGACCAGCAAGATCTTTCAGGGCTGGCACCTTCCTTGTGGGAGAAGGAGCCGTAAGTTTGCCTTTTCAGAAAAAAGCTTCTGCCGAGAACGAGCACCGTGACATGCTGAGTCTCTGGGAAAGCAGAGATCCCCAGTGCTGTTGCGGCTAAAGATAGGCTGCAGAGGGATAGTGAAGACCAGCAAGATCTTTCAGGGCTGGCACCTTCCTTGTGGGAGAAGGAGCCGTAAGTTTGCCTTTTCAGAAAAAGGCTCTGGCGAGAGTGAGCACCGTGACATGCTGAGTCTCTGGGAAAGCAGAGATCCCCAGTGCTGTTGTGCCTGTGGATAGGCTGCAGAGGGATAGTGAAGAGCTGCATTAGCTTTCAGGCCTGGCACCTTCCTTGTGGGAGAAGGAGCCGAAAGTTTTCTTTTTCAGAAAAAAGCTTCTGCCGAGAGCGAGCACCGTGACATGCTGAGTCTCTGGGAAAGCAGAGATCCCCAAAGCTGTTGTGCCTGTGGATAGGCTGCAGAGGGATAGTGAATACCAGCAAGATCTTTCAGGGCTAGCACCTTCCTTGTGGGAGAAGGAGCCACACTTTTGCCTTCTCAGAAAAAGCTTCTGCCGAGAACGAGCACCGTGACATGCTGAGTCTCTGGGAAAGCAGAGATCCCCAGTGCTTTTGTGGCTAAAGATAGGCTGCAGGGGGATAGTGAATACCAGCAAGATCTTTCAGGGCTGGCACCTTCCTTGTGGGAGAAGGAGCCGTAAGTTTGCCTTTTCAGAAAAAGGCTTCTGCCGAGAGCGAGCACCGTGACATGCTGAGTCTCTGGGAAAGCAGAGATCCCCAAAGCTGTTGTGCCTGTGGATAGGCTGCAGAGGGATAGTGAAAAACTGCATTAGTTTTCAGGGCTGGCACCTTCCCTGTGGGAGAAGGAGCCGAAAGTTTTCTTTTTCAGAAAAAAGCTTCTGCCGAGAGCGAGCACCGTGACATGCTGAGTCTCTGGGAAAGCAGAGATCCCCAAAGCTGTTGTGCCTGTGGATAGGCTGCAGAGGGATAGTGAAAAACTGCATTAGTTTTCAGGGCTGGCACCTTCCCTGTGGGAGAAGGAGCCGTAAGTTTGCCTTTTCAGAAAAAAGCTTCTGCCGAGAGCGATCACCGTGACATGCTGAGTCTCTGGGAAAGCAGAGATCCCAAAAGCTGTTGTGCCTGTGGATAGGCTGCAGAGGGATAGTGAAAAACTGCATTAGTTTTCAGGGCTGGCACCTTCCCTGTGGGAGAAGGAGCCGTAAGTTTGCCTTTTCAGAAAAAAGCTTCTGCCGAGAGCGAGCACCGTGACATGCTGAGTCTCTGGGAAAGCAGAGATCCCAAAAGCTGTTGTGCCTGTGGATAGGCTGCAGAGGGATAGTGAAAAACTGCATTAGTTTTCAGGGCTGGCACCTTCCCTGTGGGAGAAGGAGCCGAAAGTTTTCTTTTTCAGAAAAAAGCTTCTGCCGAGAGCGAGCACCGTGACATGCTGAGTCTCTGGGAAAGCAGAGATCCCCAAAGCTGTTGTGCCTGTGGATAGGCTGCAGAGGGATAGTGAAAAACTGCATTAGTTTTTAGGGCTGGCACCTTCCCTGTGGGAGAAGGAGCCGTAAGTTTGCCTTTTCAGAAAAAAGCTTCTGCCGAGAGCGAGCACCGTGACATGCTGAGTCTCTGGGAAAGCAGAGATCCCCAAAGCTGTTGTGCCTGTGGATAGGCTGCAGAGGGACAGTGAAAAACTGCATTAGTTTTCAGGGCTGGCACCTTCCCTGTGGGAGAAGGAGCCGTAAGTTTGCCTTTTCAGAAAAAAGCTTCTGCCGAGAGCGAGCACCGTGACATGCTGAGTCTCTGGGAAAGCAGAGATCCCCAAAGCTGTTGTGCCTGTGGATAGGCTGCAGAGGGATAGTGAAAAACTGCATTAGTTTTCAGGGCTGGCACCTTCCCTGTGGGAGAAGGAGCCGTAAGTTTGCCTTTTCAGAAAAAAGCTTCTGCCGAGAGCGAGCACCGTGACATGCTGAGTCTCTGGGAAAGCAGAGATCCCCAAAGCTGTTGTGCCTGTGGATAGGCTGCAGAGGGATAGTGAAAAACTGCATTAGTTTTCAGGGCTGGCACCTTCCCTGTGGGAGAAGGAGCCGTAAGTTTGCCTTTTCAGAAAAAAGCTTCTGCCGAGAGCGAGCACCGTGACATGCTGAGTCTCTGGGAAAGCAGAGATCCCAAAAGCTGTTGTGCCTGTGGATAGGCTGCAGAGGGATAGTGAAAAACTGCATTAGTTTTCAGGGCTGGCACCTTCCCTGTGGGAGAAGGAGCCGAAAGTTTTCTTTTTCAGAAAAAAGCTTCTGCCGAGAGCGAGCACCGTGACATGCTGAGTCTCTGGGAAAGCAGAGATCCCCAAAGCTGTTGTGCCTGTGGATAGGCTGCAGAGGGATAGTGAAAAACTGCATTAGTTTTCAGGGCTGGCACCTTCCCTGTGGGAGAAGGAGCCGTAAGTTTGCCTTTTCAGAAAAAAGCTTCTGCCGAGAGCGAGCACCGTGACATGCTGAGTCTCTGGGAAAGCAGAGATCCCAAAAGCTGTTGTGCCTGTGGATAGGCTGCAGAGGGATAGTGAAAAACTGCATTAGTTTTCAGGGCTGGCACCTTCCCTGTGGGAGAAGGAGCCGTAAGTTTGCCTTTTCAGAAAAAAGCTTCTGCCGAGAGCGAGCACCGTGACATGCTGAGTCTCTGGGAAAGCAGAGATCCCCAAAGCTGTTGTGCCTGTGGATAGGCTGCAGAGGGATAGTGAAAAACTGCATTAGTTTTCAGGGCTGGCACCTTCCCTGTGGGAGAAGGAGCCGTAAGTTTGCCTTTTCAGAAAAAAGCTTCTGCCGAGAGCGAGCACCGTGACATGCTGAGTCTCTGGGAAAGCAGAGATCCCAAAAGCTGTTGTGCCTGTGGATAGGCTGCAGAGGGATAGTGAAAAACTGCATTAGTTTTCAGGGCTGGCACCTTCCCTGTGGGAGAAGGAGCCGTAAGTTTGCCTTTTCAGAAAAAAGCTTCTGCCGAGAGCGAGCACCGTGACATGCTGAGTCTCTGGGAAAGCAGAGATCCCCAAAGCTGTTGTGCCTGTGGATAGGCTGCAGAGGGATAGTGAAAAACTGCATTAGTTTTCAGGGCTGGCACCTTCCCTGTGGGAGAAGGAGCCGTAAGTTTGCCTTTTCAGAAAAAAGCTTCTGCCGAGAGCGAGCACCGTGACATGCTGAGTCTCTGGGAAAGCAGAGATCCCCAAAGCTGTTGTGCCTGTGGATAGGCTGCAGAGGGATAGTGAAAAACTGCATTAGTTTTCAGGGCTGGCACCTTCCCTGTGGGAGAAGGAGCCGTAAGTTTGCCTTTTCAGAAAAAAGCTTCTGCCGAGAGCGAGCACCGTGACATGCTGAGTCTCTGGGAAAGCAGAGATCCCAAAAGCTGTTGTGCCTGTGGATAGGCTGCAGAGGGATAGTGAAAAACTGCATTAGTTTTCAGGGCTGGCACCTTCCCTGTGGGAGAAGGAGCCGTAAGTTTGCCTTTTCAGAAAAAAGCTTCTGCCGAGAGCGAGCACCGTGACATGCTGAGTCTCTGGGAAAGCAGAGATCCCCAAAGCTGTTGTGCCTGTGGATAGGCTGCAGAGGGATAGTGAAAAACTGCATTAGTTTTCAGGGCTGGCACCTTCCCTGTGGGAGAAGGAGCCGTAAGTTTGCCTTTTCAGAAAAAAGCTTCTGCCGAGAGCGAGCACCGTGACATGCTGAGTCTCTGGGAAAGCAGAGATCCCAAAAGCTGTTGTGCCTGTGGATAGGCTGCAGAGGGATAGTGAATACCAGCAAGATCTTTCAGGGCTGGCACCTTCCTTGTGGGAGAAGAAGCCGTAAGTTTGCCTTTTCAGAAAAAGGCTCTGGCGAGAGTGAGCACCGTGACATGCTGAGTCTCTGGGAAAGCAGAGATCCCAAAAGCTGTTGTGCCTGTGGATAGGCTGCAGAGGGATAGTGAAAAACTGCATTAGTTTTCAGGGCTGGCACCTTCCCTGTGGGAGAAGGAGCCGTAAGTTTGCCTTTTCAGAAAAAAGCTTCTGCCGAGAGCGAGCACCGTGACATGCTGAGTCTCTGGGAAAGCAGAGATCCCAAAAGCTGTTGTGCCTGTGGATAGGCTGCAGAGGGATAGTGAAAAACTGCATTAGTTTTCAGGGCTGGCACCTTCCCTGTGGGAGAAGGAGCCGAAAGTTTTCTTTTTCAGAAAAAAGCTTCTGCCGAGAGCGAGCACCGTGACATGCTGAGTCTCTGGGAAAGCAGAGATCCCCAAAGCTGTTGTGCCTGTGGATAGGCTGCAGAGGGATAGTGAAAAACTGCATTAGTTTTCAGGGCTGGCACCTTCCCTGTGGGAGAAGGAGCCGTAAGTTTGCCTTTTCAGAAAAAAAGCTTCTGCCGAGAGCGAGCACCGTGACATGCTGAGTCTCTGGGAAAGCAGAGATCCCCAAAGCTGTTGTGCCTGTGGATAGGCTGCAGAGGGATAGTGAAAAACTGCATTAGTTTTCAGGGCTGGCACCTTCCCTGTGGGAGAAGGAGCCGTAAGTTTGCCTTTTCAGAAAAAAGCTTCTGCCGAGAGCGAGCACCGTGACATGCTGAGTCTCTGGGAAAGCAGAGATCCCAAAAGCTGTTGTGCCTGTGGATAGGCTGCAGAGGGATAGTGAATACCAGCAAGATCTTTCAGGGCTGGCACCTTCCTTGTGGGAGAAGGAGCCGTAAGTTTGCCTTTTCAGAAAAAGGCTCTGGCGAGATTGAGCACCGTGACATGCTGAGTCTCTGGGAAAGCAGAGATCCCCAAAGCTGTTGTGCCTGTGGATAGGCTGCAGAGGGATAGTGAAGACCAGCAAGATCTTTCAGGGCTAGCACCTTCCTTGTGGGAGAAGGAGCCAGACGTTTGCCTTCTCAGAAAAAGCTTCTGCCGAGAACGAGAACCGTGACATGCTGAGTCTCTGGGAAAGCAGAGATCCCCAGTTCTGTTGCGGCTAAAGATAGGCTGCAGAGGGATAGTGAATACCAGCAAGATCTTTCAGGGCTGGCACCTTCCTTGTGGGAGAAGAAGCCGTAAGTTTGCCTTTTCAGAAAAAGGCTCTGGCGAGAGTGAGCACCGTGACATGCTGAGTCTCTGGGAAAGCAGAGATCCCAAAAGCTGTTGTGCCTGTGGATAGGCTGCAGAGGGATAGTGAAAAACTGCATTAGTTTTCAGGGCTGGCACCTTCCCTGTGGGAGAAGGAGCCGTAAGTTTGCCTTTTCAGAAAAAAGCTTCTGCCGAGAGCGAGCACCGTGACATGCTGAGTCTCTGGGAAAGCAGAGATCCCAAAAGCTGTTGTGCCTGTGGATAGGCTGCAGAGGGATAGTGAAAAACTGCATTAGTTTTCAGGGCTGGCACCTTCCCTGTGGGAGAAGGAGCCGAAAGTTTTCTTTTTCAGAAAAAAGCTTCTGCCGAGAGCGAGCACCGTGACATGCTGAGTCTCTGGGAAAGCAGAGATCCCCAAAGCTGTTGTGCCTGTGGATAGGCTGCAGAGGGATAGTGAAAAACTGCATTAGTTTTCAGGGCTGGCACCTTCCCTGTGGGAGAAGGAGCCGTAAGTTTGCCTTTTCAGAAAAAAGCTTCTGCCGAGAGCGAGCACCGTGACATGCTGAGTCTCTGGGAAAGCAGAGATCCCCAAAGCTGTTGTGCCTGTGGATAGGCTGCAGAGGGATAGTGAAAAACTGCATTAGTTTTCAGGGCTGGCACCTTCCCTGTGGGAGAAGGAGCCGTAAGTTTTCTTTTTCAGAAAAAAGCTTCTGCCGAGAGCGAGCACCATGACATGCTGAGTCTCTGGGAAAGCAGAGATCCCAAAAGCTGTTGTGCCTGTGGATAGGCTGCAGAGGGATAGTGAAAAACTGCATTAGTTTTCAGGGCTGGCACCTTCCCTGTGGGAGAAGGAGCCGTAAGTTTGCCTTCTCAGAAAAAAGCTTCTGCCGAGAGCGAGCACCGTGACATGCTGAGTCTCTGGGAAAGCAGAGATCCCCAAAGCTGTTGTGCCTGTGGATAGGCTGCAGAGGGATAGTGAAAAACTGCATTAGTTTTCAGGGCTGGCACCTTCCCTGTGGGAGAAGGAGCCGTAAGTTTGCCTTTTCAGAAAAAAGCTTCTGCCGAGAGCGAGCACCGTGACATGCTGAGTCTCTGGGAAAGCAGAGATCCCCAAAGCTGTTGTGCCTGTGGATAGGCTGCAGAGGGATAGTGAAAAACTGCATTAGTTTTCAGGGCTGGCACCTTCCCTGTGGGAGAAGGAGCCGTAAGTTTGCCTTTTCAGAAAAAAGCTTCTGCCGAGAGCGAGCACCGTGACATGCTGAGTCTCTGGGAAAGCAGAGATCCCAAAAGCTGTTGTGCCTGTGGATAGGCTGCAGAGGGATAGTGAAAAACTGCATTAGTTTTCAGGGCTGGCACCTTCCCTGTGGGAGAAGGAGCCGTAAGTTTGCCTTTTCAGAAAAAAGCTTCTGCCGAGAGCGAGCACCGTGACATGCTGAGTCTCTGGGAAAGCAGAGATCCCCAAAGCTGTTGTGCCTGTGGATAGGCTGCAGAGGGATAGTGAAAAACTGCATTAGTTTTCAGGGCTGGCACCTTCCCTGTGGGAGAAGGAGCCGTAAGTTTGCCTTTTCAGAAAAAAGCTTCTGCCGAGAGCGAGCACCGTGACATGCTGAGTCTCTGGGAAAGCAGAGATCCCAAAAGCTGTTGTGCCTGTGGATAGGCTGCAGAGGGATAGTGAAAAACTGCATTAGTTTTCAGGGCTGGCACCTTCCCTGTGGGAGAAGGAGCCGTAAGTTTGCCTTTTCAGAAAAAAGCTTCTGCCGAGAGCGAGCACCGTGACATGCTGAGTCTCTGGGAAAGCAGAGATCCCAAAAGCTGTTGTGCCTGTGGATAGGCTGCAGAGGGATAGTGAAGACCAGCAAGATCTTTCAGGGCTAGCACCTTCCTTGTGGGAGAAGGAGCCAGACGTTTGCCTTCTCAGAAAAAGCTTCTGCCGAGAACGAGAACCGTGACATGCTGAGTCTCTGGGAAAGCAGAGATCCCCAGTTCTGTTGCGGCTAAAGATAGGCTGCAAAGGCATAGTGAATACCAGCAAGATCTTTCAGGGCTGGCACCTTCCTTGTGGGAGAAGGAGCCGTAAGTTTGCCTTTTCAGAAAAAAGCTTCTGCCGAGAGCGAGCACCGTGACATGCTGAGTCTCTGGGAAAGTAGAGATCCCCAGTGCTGTTGCGGCTAAAGATAGGCTGCAGAGGGATAGTGAATACCAGCAAGATCTTTCAGGGCTGGCACCTTCCTTGTGGGAGAAGGAGCCGTAAGTTTGCCTTTTCAGAAAAAGGCTCTGGCGAGAGTGAGCACCGTGACATGCTGAGTCTCTGGGAAAGCAGAGATCCCCAAAGCTGTTGTGCCTGTGGATAGGCTGCAGAGGGATAGTGAAAAACTGCATTAGTTTTCAGGGCTGGCACCTTCCCTGTGGGAGAAGGAGCCGAAAGTTTTCTTTTTCAGAAAAAAGCTTCTGCCGAGAGCGAGCACCGTGACATGCTGAGTCTCTGGGAAAGCAGAGATCCCAAAAGCTGTTGTGCCTGTGGATAGGCTGCAGAGGGATAGTGAAAAACTGCATTAGTTTTCAGGGCTGGCACCTTCCCTGTGGGAGAAGGAGCCGTAAGTTTGCCTTTTCAGAAAAAAGCTTCTGCCGAGAGCGATCACCGTGACATGCTGAGTCTCTGGGAAAGCAGAGATCCCAAAAGCTGTTGTGCCTGTGGATAGGCTGCAGAGGGATAGTGAAAAACTGCATTAGTTTTCAGGGCTGGCACCTTCCCTGTGGGAGAAGGAGCCGTAAGTTTGCCTTTTCAGAAAAAAGCTTCTGCCGAGAGCGAGCACCGTGACATGCTGAGTCTCTGGGAAAGCAGAGATCCCCAAAGCTGTTGTGCCTGTGGATAGGCTGCAGAGGGATAGTGAAAAACTGCATTAGTTTTCAGGGCTGGCACCTTCCCTGTGGGAGAAGGAGCCGTAAGTTTGCCTTTTCAGAAAAAAGCTTCTGCCGAGAGCGATCACCGTGACATGCTGAGTCTCTGGGAAAGCAGAGATCCCAAAAGCTGTTGTGCCTGTGGATAGGCTGCAGAGGGATAGTGAAAAACTGCATTAGTTTTCAGGGCTGGCACCTTCCCTGTGGGAGAAGGAGCCGTAAGTTTGCCTTTTCAGAAAAAAGCTTCTGCCGAGAGCGAGCACCGTGACATGCTGAGTCTCTGGGAAAGCAGAGATCCCCAAAGCTGTTGTGCCTGTGGATAGGCTGCAGAGGGATAGTGAAAAACTGCATTAGTTTTCAGGGCTGGCACCTTCCCTGTGGGAGAAGGAGCCGTAAGTTTGCCTTTTCAGAAAAAAGCTTCTGCCGAGAGCGAGCACCGTGACATGCTGAGTCTCTGGGAAAGCAGAGATCCCAAAAGCTGTTGTGCCTGTGGATAGGCTGCAGAGGGATAGTGAAAAACTGCATTAGTTTTCAGGGCTGGCACCTTCCCTGTGGGAGAAGGAGCCGTAAGTTTGCCTTTTCAGAAAAAAGCTTCTGCCGAGAGCGAGCACCGTGACATGCTGAGTCTCTGGGAAAGCAGAGATCCCCAAAGCTGTTGTGCCTGTGGATAGGCTGCAGAGGGATAGTGAAAAACTGCATTAGTTTTCAGGGCTGGCACCTTCCCTGTGGGAGAATGAGCCGTAAGTTTGCCTTTTCAGAAAAAAGCTTCTGCCGAGAGCGAGCACCGTGACATGCTGAGTCTCTGGGAAAGCAGAGATCCCCAAAGCTGTTGTGCCTGTGGATAGGCTGCAGAGGGATAGTGAAAAACTGCATTAGTTTTCAGGGCTGGCACCTTCCCTGTGGGAGAAGGAGCCGTAAGTTTGCCTTTTCAGAAAAAAGCTTCTGCCGAGAGCGAGCACCGTGACATGCTGAGTCTCTGGGAAAGCAGAGATCCCCAAAGCTGTTGTGCCTGTGGATAGGCTGCAGAGGGACAGTGAAAAACTGCATTAGTTTTCAGGGCTGGCACCTTCCCTGTGGGAGAAGGAGCCGTAAGTTTGCCTTTTCAGAAAAAAGCTTCTGCCGAGAGCGAGCACCGTGACATGCTGAGTCTCTGGGAAAGCAGAGATCCCCAAAGCTGTTGTGCCTGTGGATAGGCTGCAGAGGGATAGTGAAAAACTGCATTAGTTTTCAGGGCTGGCACCTTCCCTGTGGGAGAAGGAGCCGTAAGTTTGCCTTTTCAGAAAAAAGCTTCTGCCGAGAGCGAGCACTGTGACATGCTGAGTCTCTGGGAAAGCAGAGATCCCAAAAGCTGTTGTGCCTGTGGATAGGCTGCAGAGGGATAGTGAAAAACTGCATTAGTTTTCAGGGCTGGCACCTTCCCTGTGGGAGAAGGAGCCGTAAGTTTGCCTTTTCAGAAAAAAGCTTCTGCCGAGAGCGAGCACCGTGACATGCTGAGTCTCTGGGAAAGCAGAGATCCCAAAAGCTGTTGTGCCTGTGGATAGGCTGCAGAGGGATAGTGAAAAACTGCATTAGTTTTCAGGGCTGGCACCTTCCCTGTGGGAGAAGGAGCCGTAAGTTTGCCTTTTCAGAAAAAAGCTTCTGCCGAGAGCGAGCACCGTGACATGCTGAGTCTCTGGGAAAGCAGAGATCCCCAAAGCTGTTGTGCCTGTGGATAGGCTGCAGAGGGATAGTGAAAAACTGCATTAGTTTTCAGGGCTGGCACCTTCCCTGTGGGAGAAGGAGCCGTAAGTTTGCCTTTTCAGAAAAAAGCTTCTGCCGAGAGCGAGCACCGTGACATGCTGAGTCTCTGGGAAAGCAGAGATCCCCAAAGCTGTTGTGCCTGTGGATAGGCTGCAGAGGGACAGTGAAAAACTGCATTAGTTTTCAGGGCTGGCACCTTCCCTGTGGGAGAAGGAGCCGTAAGTTTGCCTTTTCAGAAAAAAGCTTCTGCCGAGAGCGAGCACCGTGACATGCTGAGTCTCTGGGAAAGCAGAGATCCCAAAAGCTGTTGTGCCTGTGGATAGGCTGCAGAGGGATAGTGAAAAACTGCATTAGTTTTCAGGGCTGGCACCTTCCCTGTGGGAGAAGGAGCCGTAAGTTTGCCTTTTCAGAAAAAAGCTTCTGCCGAGAGCGAGCACCGTGACATGCTGAGTCTCTGGGAAAGCAGAGATCCCCAAAGCTGTTGTGCCTGTGGATAGGCTGCAGAGGGATAGTGAAAAACTGCATTAGTTTTCAGGGCTGGCACCTTCCCTGTGGGAGAAGGAGCCGTAAGTTTGCCTTTTCAGAAAAAAGCTTCTGCCGAGAGCGAGCACCGTGACATGCTGAGTCTCTGGGAAAGCAGAGATCCCAAAAGCTGTTGTGCCTGTGGGTAGGCTGCAGAGGGATAGTGAAAAACTGCATTAGTTTTCAGGGCTGGCACCTTCCCTGTGGGAGAAGGAGCCGTAAGTTTGCCTTTTCAGAAAAAAGCTTCTGCCGAGAGCGAGCACCGTGACATGCTGAGTCTCTGGGAAAGCAGAGATCCCCAAAGCTGTTGTGCCTGTGGATAGGCTGCAGAGGGATAGTGAAAAACTGCATTAGTTTTCAGGGCTGGCACCTTCCCTGTGGGAGAAGGAGCCGTAAGTTTGCCTTTTCAGAAAAAAGCTTCTGCCGAGAGCGAGCACCGTGACATGCTGAGTCTCTGGGAAAGCAGAGATCCCAAAAGCTGTTGTGCCTGTGGATAGGCTGCAGAGGGATAGTGAAGACCAGCAAGATCTTTCAGGGCTAGCACCTTCCTTGTGGGAGAAGGAGCCAGACGTTTGCCTTCTCAGAAAAAGCTTCTGCCGAGAACGAGAACCGTGACATGCTGAGTCTCTGGGAAAGCAGAGATCCCCAGTTCTGTTGCGGCTAAAGATAGGCTGCAGAGGCATAGTGAATACCAGCAAGATCTTTCAGGGCTGGCACCTTCCTTGTGGGAGAAGGAGCCGTAAGTTTGCCTTTTCAGAAAAAAGCTTCTGCCGAGAGCGAGCACCGTGACATGCTGAGTCTCTGGGAAAGTAGAGATCCCCAGTGCTGTTGCGGCTAAAGATAGGCTGCAGAGGGATAGTGAATACCAGCAAGATCTTTCAGGGCTGGCACCTTCCTTGTGGGAGAAGGAGCCGTAAGTTTGCCTTTTCAGAAAAAGGCTCTGGCGAGAGTGAGCACCGTGACATGCTGAGTCTCTGGGAAAGCAGAGATCCCCAAAGCTGTTGTGCCTGTGGATAGGCTGCAGAGGGATAGTGAAAAACTGCATTAGTTTTCAGGGCTGGCACCTTCCCTGTGGGAGAAGGAGCCGAAAGTTTTCTTTTTCAGAAAAAAGCTTCTGCCGAGAGCGAGCACCGTGACATGCTGAGTCTCTGGGAAAGCAGAGATCCCAAAAGCTGTTGTGCCTGTGGATAGGCTGCAGAGGGATAGTGAAAAACTGCATTAGTTTTCAGGGCTGGCACCTTCCCTGTGGGAGAAGGAGCCGTAAGTTTGCCTTTTCAGAAAAAAGCTTCTGCCGAGAGCGAGCACCGTGACATGCTGAGTCTCTGGGAAAGCAGAGATCCCCAAAGCTGTTGTGCCTGTGGATAGGCTGCAGAGGGATAGTGAAAAACTGCATTAGTTTTCAGGGCTGGCACCTTCCCTGTGGGAGAAGGAGCCGTAAGTTTGCCTTTTCAGAAAAAAGCTTCTGCCGAGAGCGAGCACCGTGACATGCTGAGTCTCTGGGAAAGCAGAGATCCCCAAAGCTGTTGTGCCTGTGGATAGGCTGCAGAGGGACAGTGAAAAACTGCATTAGTTTTCAGGGCTGGCACCTTCCCTGTGGGAGAAGGAGCCGTAAGTTTGCCTTTTCAGAAAAAAGCTTCTGCCGAGAGCGAGCACCGTGACATGCTGAGTCTCTGGGAAAGCAGAGATCCCCAAAGCTGTTGTGCCTGTGGATAGGCTGCAGAGGGATAGTGAAAAACTGCATTAGTTTTCAGGGCTGGCACCTTCCCTGTGGGAGAAGGAGCCGTAAGTTTGCCTTTTCAGAAAAAAGCTTCTGCCGAGAGCGAGCACCGTGACATGCTGAGTCTCTGGGAAAGCAGAGATCCCCAAAGCTGTTGTGCCTGTGGATAGGCTGCAGAGGGATAGTGAAAAACTGCATTAGTTTTCAGGGCTGGCACCTTCCCTGTGGGAGAAGGAGCCGTAAGTTTGCCTTTTCAGAAAAAAGCTTCTGCCGAGAGCGAGCACCGTGACATGCTGAGTCTCTGGGAAAGCAGAGATCCCAAAAGCTGTTGTGCCTGTGGATAGGCTGCAGAGGGATAGTGAAAAACTGCATTAGTTTTCAGGGCTGGCACCTTCCCTGTGGGAGAAGGAGCCGTAAGTTTGCCTTTTCAGAAAAAAGCTTCTGCCGAGAGCGAGCACCGTGACATGCTGAGTCTCTGGGAAAGCAGAGATCCCCAAAGCTGTTGTGCCTGTGGATAGGCTGCAGAGGGATAGTGAAAAACTGCATTAGTTTTCAGGGCTGGCACCTTCCCTGTGGGAAAAGGAGCCGTAAGTTTGCCTTTTCAGAAAAAAGCTTCTGCCGAGAGCGAGCACCGTGACATGCTGAGTCTCTGGGAAAGCAGAGATCCCCAAAGCTGTTGTGCCTGTGGATAGGCTGCAGAGGGATAGTGAAAAACTGCATTAGTTTTCAGGGCTGGCACCTTCCCTGTGGGAGAAGGAGCCGTAAGTTTGCCTTTTCAGAAAAAAGCTTCTGCCGAGAGCGAGCACCGTGACATGCTGAGTCTCTGGGAAAGCAGAGATCCCCAAAGCTGTTGTGCCTGTGGATAGGCTGCAGAGGGATAGTGAAAAACTGCATTAGTTTTCAGGGCTGGCACCTTCCCTGTGGGAGAAGGAGCCGTAAGTTTGCCTTTTCAGAAAAAAGCTTCTGCCGAGAGCGAGCACCGTGACATGCTGAGTCTCTGGGAAAGCAGAGATCCCCAAAGCTGTTGTGCCTGTGGATAGGCTGCAGAGGGACAGTGAAAAACTGCATTAGTTTTCAGGGCTGGCACCTTCCCTGTGGGAGAAGGAGCCGTAAGTTTGCCTTTTCAGAAAAAAGCTTCTGCCGAGAGCGAGCACCGTGACATGCTGAGTCTCTGGGAAAGCAGAGATCCCCAAAGCTGTTGTGCCTGTGGATAGGCTGCAGAGGGATAGTGAAAAACTGCATTAGTTTTCAGGGCTGGCACCTTCCCTGTGGGAGAAGGAGCCGTAAGTTTGCCTTTTCAGAAAAAAGCTTCTGCCGAGAGCGAGCACCGTGACATGCTGAGTCTCTGGGAAAGCAGAGATCCCCAAAGCTGTTGTGCCTGTGGATAGGCTGCAGAGGGATAGTGAAAAACTGCATTAGTTTTCAGGGCTGGCACCTTCCCTGTGGGAGAAGGAGCCGTAAGTTTGCCTTTTCAGAAAAAAGCTTCTGCCGAGAGCGAGCACCGTGACATGCTGAGTCTCTGGGAAAGCAGAGATCCCCAAAGCTGTTGTGCCTGTGGATAGGCTGCAGAGGGATAGTGAAAAACTGCATTAGTTTTCAGGGCTGGCACCTTCCCTGTGGGAGAAGGAGCCGTAAGTTTGCCTTTTCAGAAAAAAGCTTCTGCCGAGAGCGATCACCGTGACATGCTGAGTCTCTGGGAAAGCAGAGATCCCAAAAGCTGTTGTGCCTGTGGATAGGCTGCAGAGGGATAGTGAAAAACTGCATTAGTTTTCAGGGCTGGCACCTTCCCTGTGGGAGAAGGAGCCGTAAGTTTGCCTTTTCAGAAAAAAGCTTCTGCCGAGAGCGAGCACCGTGACATGCTGAGTCTCTGGGAAAGCAGAGATCCCAAAAGCTGTTGTGCCTGTGGATAGGCTGCAGAGGGATAGTGAAAAACTGCATTAGTTTTCAGGGCTGGCACCTTCCCTGTGGGAGAAGGAGCCGTAAGTTTGCCTTTTCAGAAAAAAGCTTCTGCCGAGAGCGATCACCGTGACATGCTGAGTCTCTGGGAAAGCAGAGATCCCAAAAGCTGTTGTGCCTGTGGATAGGCTGCAGAGGGATAGTGAAAAACTGCATTAGTTTTCAGGGCTGGCACCTTCCCTGTGGGAGAAGGAGCCGTAAGTTTGCCTTTTCAGAAAAAAGCTTCTGCCGAGAGCGAGCACCGTGACATGCTGAGTCTCTGGGAAAGCAGAGATCCCAAAAGCTGTTGTGCCTGTGGATAGGCTGCAGAGGGATAGTGAAAAACTGCATTAGTTTTCAGGGCTGGCACCTTCCCTGTGGGAGAAGGAGCCGAAAGTTTTCTTTTTCAGAAAAAAGCTTCTGCCGAGAGCGAGCACCGTGACATGCTGAGTCTCTGGGAAAGTAGAGATCCCCAGTGCTGTTGCGGCTAAAGATAGGCTGCAGAGGGATAGTGAATACCAGCAAGATCTTTCAGGGCTGGCACCTTCCTTGTGGGAGAAGGAGCCGTAAGTTTGCCTTTTCAGAAAAAGGCTCTGGCGAGAGTGAGCACCGTGACATGCTGAGTCTCTGGGAAAGCAGAGATCCCCAAAGCTGTTGTGCCTGTGGATAGGCTGCAGAGGGATAGTGAAAAACTGCATTAGTTTTCAGGGCTGGCACCTTCCCTGTGGGAGAAGGAGCCGAAAGTTTTCTTTTTCAGAAAAAAGCTTCTGCCGAGAGCGAGCACCGTGACATGCTGAGTCTCTGGGAAAGCAGAGATCCCAAAAGCTGTTGTGCCTGTGGATAGGCTGCAGAGGGATAGTGAAAAACTGCATTAGTTTTCAGGGCTGGCACCTTCCCTGTGGGAGAAGGAGCCGTAAGTTTGCCTTTTCAGAAAAAAGCTTCTGCCGAGAGCGAGCACCGTGACATGCTGAGTCTCTGGGAAAGCAGAGATCCCCAAAGCTGTTGTGCCTGTGGATAGGCTGCAGAGGGATAGTGAAAAACTGCATTAGTTTTCAGGGCTGGCACCTTCCCTGTGGGAGAAGGAGCCGTAAGTTTGCCTTTTCAGAAAAAAGCTTCTGCCGAGAGCGAGCACCGTGACATGCTGAGTCTCTGGGAAAGCAGAGATCCCCAAAGCTGTTGTGCCTGTGGATAGGCTGCAGAGGGATAGTGAAAAACTGCATTAGTTTTCAGGGCTGGCACCTTCCCTGTGGGAGAAGGAGCCGTAAGTTTGCCTTTTCAGAAAAAAGCTTCTGCCGAGAGCGAGCACCGTGACATGCTGAGTCTCTGGGAAAGCAGAGATCCCCAAAGCTGTTGTGCCTGTGGATAGGCTGCAGAGGGATAGTGAAAAACTGCATTAGTTTTCAGGGCTGGCACCTTCCCTGTGGGAGAAGGAGCCGTAAGTTTGCCTTTTCAGAAAAAAGCTTCTGCCGAGAGCGAGCACCGTGACATGCTGAGTCTCTGGGAAAGCAGAGATCCCCAAAGCTGTTGTGCCTGTGGATAGGCTGCAGAGGGATAGTGAAAAACTGCATTAGTTTTCAGGGCTGGCACCTTCCCTGTGGGAGAAGGAGCCGTAAGTTTGCCTTTTCAGAAAAAAGCTTCTGCCGAGAGCGAGCACCGTGACATGCTGAGTCTCTGGGAAAGCAGAGATCCCAAAAGCTGTTGTGCCTGTGGATAGGCTGCAGAGGGATAGTGAAAAACTGCATTAGTTTTCAGGGCTGGCACCTTCCCTGTGGGAGAAGGAGCCGTAAGTTTGCCTTTTCAGAAAAAAGCTTCTTCCGAGAGCGAGCACCGTGACATGCTGAGTCTCTGGGAAAGCAGAGATCCCCAAAGCTGTTGTGCCTGTGGATAGGCTGCAGAGGGATAGTGAAAAACTGCATTAGTTTTCAGGGCTGGCACCTTCCCTGTGGGAAAAGGAGCCGTAAGTTTGACTTTTCAGAAAAAAGCTTCTGCCGAGAGCGAGCACCGTGACATGCTGAGTCTCTGGGAAAGCAGAGATCCCCAAAGCTGTTGTGCCTGTGGATAGGCTGCAGAGGGATAGTGAAAAACTGCATTAGTTTTCAGGGCTGGCACCTTCCCTGTGGGAGAAGGAGCCGTAAGTTTGCCTTTTCAGAAAAAAGCTTCTGCCGAGAGCGAGCACCGTGACATGCTGAGTCTCTGGGAAAGCAGAGATCCCCAAAGCTGTTGTGCCTGTGGATAGGCTGCAGAGGGATAGTGAAAAACTGCATTAGTTTTCAGGGCTGGCACCTTCCCTGTGGGAGAAGGAGCCGTAAGTTTGCCTTTTCAGAAAAAAGCTTCTGCCGAGAGCGAGCACCGTGACATGCTGAGTCTCTGGGAAAGCAGAGATCCCCAAAGCTGTTGTGCCTGTGGATAGGCTGCAGAGGGCCAGTGAAAAACTGCATTAGTTTTCAGGGCTGGCACCTTCCCTGTGGGAGAAGGAGCCGTAAGTTTGCCTTTTCAGAAAAAAGCTTCTGCCGAGAGCGAGCACCGTGACATGCTGAGTCTCTGGGAAAGCAGAGATCCCCAAAGCTGTTGTGCCTGTGGATAGGCTGCAGAGGGATAGTGAAAAACTGCATTAGTTTTCAGGGCTGGCACCTTCCCTGTGGGAGAAGGAGCCGTAAGTTTGCCTTTTCAGAAAAAAGCTTCTGCCGAGAGCGAGCACCGTGACATGCTGAGTCTCTGGGAAAGCAGAGATCCCCAAAGCTGTTGTGCCTGTGGATAGGCTGCAGAGGGATAGTGAAAAACTGCATTAGTTTTCAGGGCTGGCACCTTCCCTGTGGGAGAAGGAGCCGTAAGTTTGCCTTTTCAGAAAAAAGCTTCTGCCGAGAGCGAGCACCGTGACATGCTGAGTCTCTGGGAAAGCAGAGATCCCCAAAGCTGTTGTGCCTGTGGATAGGCTGCAGAGGGATAGTGAAAAACTGCATTAGTTTTCAGGGCTGGCACCTTCCCTGTGGGAGAAGGAGCCGTAAGTTTGCCTTTTCAGAAAAAAGCTTCTGCCGAGAGCGATCACCGTGACATGCTGAGTCTCTGGGAAAGCAGAGATCCCAAAAGCTGTTGTGCCTGTGGATAGGCTGCAGAGGGATAGTGAAAAACTGCATTAGTTTTCAGGGCTGGCACCTTCCCTGTGGGAGAAGGAGCCGTAAGTTTGCCTTTTCAGAAAAAAGCTTCTGCCGAGAGCGAGCACCGTGACATGCTGAGTCTCTGGGAAAGCAGAGATCCCAAAAGCTGTTGTGCCTGTGGATAGGCTGCAGAGGGATAGTGAAAAACTGCATTAGTTTTCAGGGCTGGCACCTTCCCTGTGGGAGAAGGAGCCGAAAGTTTTCTTTTTCAGAAAAAAGCTTCTGCCGAGAGCGAGCACCGTGACATGCTGAGTCTCTGGGAAAGCAGAGATCCCCAAAGCTGTTGTGCCTGTGGATAGGCTGCAGAGGGATAGTGAAAAACTGCATTAGTTTTCAGGGCTGGCACCTTCCCTGTGGGAGAAGGAGCCGTAAGTTTGCCTTTTCAGAAAAAAGCTTCTGCCGAGAGCGAGCACCGTGACATGCTGAGTCTCTGGGAAAGCAGAGATCCCCAAAGCTGTTGTGCCTGTGGATAGGCTGCAGAGGGATAGTGAAAAACTGCATTAGTTTTCAGGGCTGGCACCTTCCCTGTGGGAGAAGGAGCCGTAAGTTTGCCTTTTCAGAAAAAAGCTTCTGCCGAGAGCGAGCACCGTGACATGCTGAGTCTCTGGGAAAGCAGAGATCCCAAAAGCTGTTGTGCCTGTGGATAGGCTGCAGAGGGATAGTGAAAAACTGCATTAGTTTTCAGGGCTGGCACCTTCCCTGTGGGAGAAGGAGCCGTAAGTTTGCCTTTTCAGAAAAAAGCTTCTGCCGAGAGCGAGCACCGTGACATGCTGAGTCTCTGGGAAAGCAGAGATCCCCAAAGCTGTTGTGCCTGTGGATAGGCTGCAGAGGGATAGTGAAAAACTGCATTAGTTTTCAGGGCTGGCACCTTCCCTGTGGGAAAAGGAGCCGTAAGTTTGACTTTTCAGAAAAAAGCTTCTGCCGAGAGCGAGCACCGTGACATGCTGAGTCTCTGGGAAAGCAGAGATCCCCAAAGCTGTTGTGCCTGTGGATAGGCTGCAGAGGGATAGTGAAAAACTGCATTAGTTTTCAGGGCTGGCACCTTCCCTGTGGGAGAAGGAGCCGTAAGTTTGCCTTTTCAGAAAAAAGCTTCTGCCGAGAGCGAGCACCGTGACATGCTGAGTCTCTGGGAAAGCAGAGATCCCCAAAGCTGTTGTGCCTGTGGATAGGCTGCAGAGGGATAGTGAAAAACTGCATTAGTTTTCAGGGCTGGCACCTTCCCTGTGGGAGAAGGAGCCGTAAGTTTGCCTTTTCAGAAAAAAGCTTCTGCCGAGAGCGAGCACCGTGACATGCTGAGTCTCTGGGAAAGCAGAGATCCCCAAAGCTGTTGTGCCTGTGGATAGGCTGCAGAGGGATACTGAATACCAGCAAGATCTTTCAGGGCTGGCACCTTCCTTGTGGGAGAAGGAGCCGTAAGTTTGCCTTTTCAGAAAAAGGCTCTGGCGAGAGTGAGCACCGTGACATGCTGAGTCTCTGGGAAAGCAGAGATCCCCAAAGCTGTTGTGCCTGTGGATAGGCTGCAGAGGGATAGTGAAAAACTGCATTAGTTTTCAGGGCTGGCACCTTCCCTGTGGGAGAAGGAGCCGTAAGTTTGCCTTTTCAGAAAAAAGCTTCTGCCGAGAGCGAGCACCGTGACATGCTGAGTCTCTGGGAAAGCAGAGATCCCAAAAGCTGTTGTGCCTGTGGATAGGCTGCAGAGGGATAGTGAAAAACTGCATTAGTTTTCAGGGCTGGCACCTTCCCTGTGGGAGAAGGAGCCGTAAGTTTGCCTTTTCAGAAAAAAGCTTCTGCCGAGAGCGAGCACCGTGACATGCTGAGTCTCTGGGAAAGCAGAGATCCCCAAAGCTGTTGTGCCTGTGGATAGGCTGCAGAGGGATAGTGAAAAACTGCATTAGTTTTCAGGGCTGGCACCTTCCCTGTGGGAGAAGGAGCCGTAAGTTTGCCTTTTCAGAAAAAAGCTTCTGCCGAGAGCGAGCACCGTGACATGCTGAGTCTCTGGGAAAGCAGAGATCCCAAAAGCTGTTGTGCCTGTGGATAGGCTGCAGAGGGATAGTGAAAAACTGCATTAGTTTTCAGGGCTGGCACCTTCCCTGTGGGAGAAGGAGCCGTAAGTTTGCCTTTTCAGAAAAAAGCTTCTGCCGAGAGCGAGCACCGTGACATGCTGAGTCTCTGGGAAAGCAGAGATCCCAAAAGCTGTTGTGCCTGTGGATAGGCTGCAGAGGGATAGTGAAAAACTGCATTAGTTTTCAGGGCTGGCACCTTCCCTGTGGGAGAAGGAGCCGTAAGTTTGCCTTTTCAGAAAAAAGCTTCTGCCGAGAGCGAGCACCGTGACATGCTGAGTCTCTGGGATAGCAGAGATCCCCAGTGCTGCTGCGGCTAAAGGATCCCCAGTGCTGTTGTGCCTGTGGATAGGCTGCAGGTGGCGGTGAAGACCACAAAATCTTTCAGGCCTGGCACTTGCCTTGCAGGAGAAGGAGCCAGACGTTTGCCTTTTCAGAAAAAAGCTTCTGCCGATAACGAGCACCGTGAGATGCTGAGTCTCTGGGAAAGCAGAGATCCCAAAAACTGTTGCGGCTAAAGATAGGCTGCAGAGGGATAGTGAATACCAGCAAGATCTTTCAGGGCTGGCACCTTCCCTGTGGGAGAAGGAGCCGTAAGTTTGCCTTTTCAGAAAAAGGCTCTGGCGAGAGTGAGCACCGTGACATGCTGAGTCTCTGGGAAAGCAGAGATCCCCAAAGCTGTTGTGCCTGTGGATAGGCTGCAGAGGGATACTGAATACCAGCAAGATCTTTCAGGGCTGGCACCTTCCCTGTGGGAGAAGGAGCCGAAAGTTTTCTTTTTCAGAAAAAAGCTTCTGCCGAGAGCGAGCACCGTGACATGCTGAGTCTCTGGGAAAGCAGAGATCCCCAAAGCTGTTGTGCCTGTGGATAGGCTGCAGAGGGATAGTGAATACCAGCAAGATCTTTCAGGGCTGGCACCTTACCTGTGGGAGAAGGAGCCGAAAGTTTTCTTTTTCAGAAAAAAGCTTCTGCCGAGAGCGAGCACCGTGACATGCTGAGTCTCTGGGAAAGCAGAGATCCCCAAAGCTGTTGTGCCTGTGGATAGGCTGCAGAGGGATAGTGAAAAACTGCATTAGTTTTCAGGGCTGGCACCTTCCCTGTGGGAGAAGGAGCCGTAAGTTTGCCTTTTCAGAAAAAAGCTTCTGCCGAGAGCGAGCACCGTGACATGCTGAGTCTCTGGGAAAGCAGAGATCCCAAAAGCTGTTGTGCCTGTGGATAGGCTGCAGAGGGATAGTGAAAAACTGCATTAGTTTTCAGGGCTGGCACCTTCCCTGTGGGAGAAGGAGCCGTAAGTTTGCCTTTTCAGAAAAAAGCTTCTGCCGAGAGCGAGCACCGTGACATGCTGAGTCTCTGGGAAAGCAGAGATCCCCAAAGCTGTTGTGCCTGTGGATAGGCTGCAGAGGGATAGTGAAAAACTGCATTAGTTTTCAGGGCTGGCACCTTCCCTGTGGGAGAAGGAGCCGTAAGTTTGCCTTTTCAGAAAAAAGCTTCTGCCGAGAGCGAGCACCGTGACATGCTGAGTCTCTGGGAAAGCAGAGATCCCCAAAGCTGTTGTGCCTGTGGATAGGCTGCAGAGGGATAGTGAAAAACTGCATTAGTTTTCAGGGCTGGCACCTTCCCTGTGGGAGAAGGAGCCGTAAGTTTGCCTTTTCAGAAAAAAGCTTCTGCCGAGAGCGAGCACCGTGACATGCTGAGTCTCTGGGAAAGCAGAGATCCCCAAAGCTGTTGTGCCTGTGGATAGGCTGCAGAGGGATAGTGAAAAACTGCATTAGTTTTCAGGGCTGGCACCTTCCCTGTGGGAGAAGGAGCCGTAAGTTTGCCTTTTCAGAAAAAAGCTTCTGCCGAGAGCGAGCACCGTGACATGCTGAGTCTCTGGGAAAGCAGAGATCCCCAAAGCTGTTGTGCCTGTGGATAGGCTGCAGAGGGATAGTGAAAAACTGCATTAGTTTTCAGGGCTGGCACCTTCCCTGTGGGAGAAGGAGCCGTAAGTTTGCCTTTTCAGAAAAAAGCTTCTGCCGAGAGCGAGCACCGTGACATGCTGAGTCTCTGGGAAAGCAGAGATCCCCAAAGCTGTTGTGCCTGTGGATAGGCTGCAGAGGGATAGTGAATACCAGCAAGATCTTTCAGGGCTGGCACCTTCCTTGTGGGAGAAGGAGCCGTAAGTTTGCCTTTTCAGAAAAAGGCTCTGGCGAGAGTGAGCACCGTGACATGCTGAGTCTCTGGGAAAGCAGAGATCCCCAAAGCTGTTGTGCCTGTGGATAGGCTGCAGAGGGATAGTGAATACCAGCAAGATCTTTCAGGGCTGGCACCTTACCTGTGGGAGAAGGAGCCGAAAGTTTTCTTTTTCAGAAAAAAGCTTCTGCCGAGAGCGAGCACCGTGACATGCTGAGTCTCTGGGAAAGCAGAGATCCCCAAAGCTGTTGTGCCTGTGGATAGGCTGCAGAGGGATAGTGAAAAACTGCATTAGTTTTCAGGGCTGGCACCTTCCCTGTGGGAGAAGGAGCCGTAAGTTTGCCTTTTCAGAAAAAAGCTTCTGCCGAGAGCGAGCACCGTGACATGCTGAGTCTCTGGGAAAGCAGAGATCCCAAAAGCTGTTGTGCCTGTGGATAGGCTGCAGAGGGATAGTGAAAAACTGCATTAGTTTTCAGGGCTGGCACCTTCCCTGTGGGAGAAGGAGCCGTAAGTTTGCCTTTTCAGAAAAAAGCTTCTGCCGAGAGCGAGCACCGTGACATGCTGAGTCTCTGGGAAAGCAGAGATCCCCAAAGCTGTTGTGCCTGTGGATAGGCTGCAGAGGGATAGTGAAAAACTGCATTAGTTTTCAGGGCTGGCACCTTCCCTGTGGGAGAAGGAGCCGTAAGTTTGCCTTTTCAGAAAAAAGCTTCTGCCGAGAGCGAGCACCGTGACATGCTGAGTCTCTGGGAAAGCAGAGATCCCCAAAGCTGTTGTGCCTGTGGATAGGCTGCAGAGGGATAGTGAAAAACTGCATTAGTTTTTAGGGCTGGCACCTTCCCTGTGGGAGAAGGAGCCGTAAGTTTGCCTTTTCAGAAAAAAGCTTCTGCCGAGAGCGAGCACCGTGACATGCTGAGTCTCTGGGAAAGCAGAGATCCCCAAAGCTGTTGTGCCTGTGGATAGGCTGCAGAGGGATAGTGAAAAACTGCATTAGTTTTCAGGGCTGGCACCTTCCCTGTGGGAGAAGGAGCCGTAAGTTTGCCTTTTCAGAAAAAAGCTTCTGCCGAGAGCGAGCACCGTGACATGCTGAGTCTCTGGGAAAGCAGAGATCCCCAAAGCTGTTGTGCCTGTGGATAGGCTGCAGAGGGATAGTGAAAAACTGCATTAGTTTTCAGGGCTGGCACCTTCCCTGTGGGAGAAGGAGCCGTAAGTTTGCCTTTTCAGAAAAAAGCTTCTGCCGAGAGCGAGCACCGTGACATGCTGAGTCTCTGGGAAAGCAGAGATCCCCAAAGCTGTTGTGCCTGTGGATAGGCTGCAGAGGGATAGTGAAAAACTGCATTAGTTTTCAGGGCTGGCACCTTCCCTGTGGGAGAAGGAGCCGTAAGTTTGCCTTTTCAGAAAAAAGCTTCTGCCGAGAGCGAGCACCGTGACATGCTGAGTCTCTGGGAAAGCAGAGATCCCCAAAGCTGTTGTGCCTGTGGATAGGCTGCAGAGGGATAGTGAATACCAGCAAGATCTTTCAGGGCTGGCACCTTCCTTGTGGGAGAAGGAGCCGTAAGTTTGCCTTTTCAGAAAAAGGCTCTGGCGAGAGTGAGCACCGTGACATGCTGAGTCTCTGGGAAAGCAGAGATCCCCAAAGCTGTTGTGCCTGTGGATAGGCTGCAGAGGGATAGTGAATACCAGCAAGATCTTTCAGGGCTGGCACCTTACCTGTGGGAGAAGGAGCCGAAAGTTTTCTTTTTCAGAAAAAAGCTTCTGCCGAGAGCGAGCACCGTGACATGCTGAGTCTCTGGGAAAGCAGAGATCCCCAAAGCTGTTGTGCCTGTGGATAGGCTGCAGAGGGATAGTGAAAAACTGCATTAGTTTTCAGGGCTGGCACCTTCCCTGTGGGAGAAGGAGCCGTAAGTTTGCCTTTTCAGAAAAAAGCTTCTGCCGAGAGCGAGCACCGTGACATGCTGAGTCTCTGGGAAAGCAGAGATCCCAAAAGCTGTTGTGCCTGTGGATAGGCTGCAGAGGGATAGTGAAAAACTGCATTAGTTTTCAGGGCTGGCACCTTCCCTGTGGGAGAAGGAGCCGTAAGTTTGCCTTTTCAGAAAAAAGCTTCTGCCGAGAGCGAGCACCGTGACATGCTGAGTCTCTGGGAAAGCAGAGATCCCCAAAGCTGTTGTGCCTGTGGATAGGCTGCAGAGGGATAGTGAAAAACTGCATTAGTTTTCAGGGCTGGCACCTTCCCTGTGGGAGAAGGAGCCGTAAGTTTGCCTTTTCAGAAAAAAGCTTCTGCCGAGAGCGAGCACCGTGACATGCTGAGTCTCTGGGAAAGCAGAGATCCCAAAAGCTGTTGTGCCTGTGGATAGGCTGCAGAGGGATAGTGAAAAACTGCATTAGTTTTCAGGGCTGGCACCTTCCCTGTGGGAGAAGGAGCCGTAAGTTTGCCTTTTCAGAAAAAAGCTTCTGCCGAGAGCGAGCACCGTGACATGCTGAGTCTCTGGGAAAGCAGAGATCCCCAAAGCTGTTGTGCCTGTGGATAGGCTGCAGAGGGATAGTGAAAAACTGCATTAGTTTTCAGGGCTGGCACCTTCCCTGTGGGAGAAGGAGCCGTAAGTTTGCCTTTTCAGAAAAAAGCTTCTGCCGAGAGCGAGCACCGTGACATGCTGAGTCTCTGGGAAAGCAGAGATCCCCAAAGCTGTTGTGCCTGTGGATAGGCTGCAGAGGGATAGTGAAAAACTGCATTAGTTTTCAGGGCTGGCACCTTCCCTGTGGGAGAAGGAGCCGTAAGTTTGCCTTTTCAGAAAAAAGCTTCTGCCGAGAGCGAGCACCGTGACATGCTGAGTCTCTGGGAAAGCAGAGATCCCAAAAGCTGTTGTGCCTGTGGATAGGCTGCAGAGGGATAGTGAATACCAGCAAGATCTTTCAGGGCTGGCACCTTCCTTGTGGGAGAAGGAGCCGTAAGTTTGCCTTTTCAGAAAAAAGCTTCTGCCGAGAGCGAGCACCGTGACATGCTGAGTCTCTGGGAAAGCAGAGATCCCCAAAGCTGTTGTGCCTGTGGATAGGCTGCAGAGGGATAGTTAATACCAGCAAGATCTTTCAGGGCTAGCACCTTCCTTGTGGGAGAAGGAGCCACACTTTTGCCTTCTCAGAAAAAGCTTCTGCCGAGAACGAGCACCGTGACATGCTGAGTCTCTGGGATAGCAGAGATCCCCAGTGCTGCTGCCGCTAAAGGATCCCCAGTGCTGTTGTGCCTGTGGATAGGCTGCAGGTGGCGGTGAAGACCACAAAATCTTTCAGGTCTGGCACTTGCCTTGCAGGAGAAGGAGCCAGACGTTTGCCTTTTCAGAAAAAAGCTTCTGCCGATAACGAGCACCGTGAGATGCTGAGTCTCTGGGAAAGCAGAGATCCCCAAAGCTGTTGTGCCTGTGGATAGGCTGCAGAGGGATAGTGAATACCAGCAAGATCTTTCAGGGCTGGCACCTTCCTTGTGGGAGAAGGAGCCGTAAGTTTGCCTTTTCAGAAAAAGGCTCTGGCGAGAGTGAGCACCGTGACATGCTGAGTCTCTGGGAAAGCAGAGATCCCCAAAGCTGTTGTGCCTGTGGATAGGCTGCAGAGGGATACTGAATACCAGCAAGATCTTTCAGGGCTGGCACCTTCCCTGTGGGAGAAGGAGCCGAAAGTTTTCTTTTTCAGAAAAAAGCTTCTGCCGAGAGCGAGCACCGTGACATGCTGAGTCTCTGGGAAAGCAGAGATCCCCAAAGCTGTTGTGCCTGTGGATAGGCTGCAGAGGGATAGTGAATACCAGCAAGATCTTTCAGGGCTGGCACCTTCCCTGTGGGAGAAGGAGCCGAAAGTTTTCTTTTTCAGAAAAAAGCTTCTGCCGAGAGCGAGCACCGTGACATGCTGAGTCTCTGGGAAAGCAGAGATCCCCAAAGCTGTTGTGCCTGTGGATAGGCTGCAGAGGGATAGTGAAAAACTGCATTAGTTTTCAGGGCTGGCACCTTCCCTGTGGGAGAAGGAGCCGTAAGTTTGCCTTTTCAGAAAAAAGCTTCTGCCGAGAGCGAGCACCGTGACATGCTGAGTCTCTGGGAAAGCAGAGATCCCCAAAGCTGTTGTGCCTGTGGATAGGCTGCAGAGGGATAGTGAAAAACTGCATTAGTTTTCAGGGCTGGCACCTTCCCTGTGGGAGAAGGAGCCGTAAGTTTGCCTTTTCAGAAAAAAGCTTCTGCCGAGAGCGAGCACCGTGACATGCTGAGTCTCTGGGAAAGCAGAGATCCCCAAAGCTGTTGTGCCTGTGGATAGGCTGCAGAGGGATAGTGAAAAACTGCATTAGTTTTCAGGGCTGGCACCTTCCCTGTGGGAGAAGGAGCCGTAAGTTTGCCTTTTCAGAAAAAAGCTTCTGCCGAGAGCGAGCACCGTGACATGCTGAGTCTCTGGGAAAGCAGAGATCCCCAAAGCTGTTGTGCCTGTGGATAGGCTGCAGAGGGATAGTGAATACCAGCAAGATCTTTCAGGGCTAGCACCTTCCTTGTGGGAGAAGGAGCCACACTTTTGCCTTCTCAGAAAAAGCTTCTGCCGAGAACGAGCACCGTGACATGCTGAGTCTCTGGGATAGCAGAGATCCCCAGTGCTGCTGCCGCTAAAGGATCCCCAGTGCTGTTGTGCCTGTGGATAGGCTGCAGGTGGCGGTGAAGACCACAAAATCTTTCAGGCCTGGCACTTGCCTTGCAGGAGAAGGAGCCAGACGTTTGCCTTTTCAGAAAAAAGCTTCTGCCGATAACGAGCACCGTGAGATGCTGAGTCTCTGGGAAAGCAGAGATCCCCAGTGCTGTTGCGGCTAAAGATAGGCTGCAGAGGGATAGTGAATACCAGCAAGATCTTTCAGGGCTGGCACCTTCCTTGTGGGAGAAGGAGCCGTAAGTTTGCCTTTTCAGAAAAAAGCTTCTGCCGAGAGCGAGCACCGTGACATGCTGAGTCTCTGGGAAAGCAGAGATCCCCAAAGCTGTTGTGCCTGTGGATAGGCTGCAGAGGGATACTGAATACCAGCAAGATCTTTCAGGGCTGGCACCTTCCCTGTGGGAGAAGGAGCCGAAAGTTTGCCTTTTCAGAAAAAAGCTTCTGCCGAGAGCGAGCACCGTGACATGCTGAGTCTCTGGGAAAGCAGAGATCCCCAAAGCTGTTGTGCCTGTGGATAGGCTGCAGAGGGATAGTGAAAAACTGCATTAGTTTTCAGGGCTGGCACCTTCCCTGTGGGAGAAGGAGCCGTAAGTTTGCCTTTTCAGGAAAAAGCTTCTGCCGAGAGCGAGCACCGTGACATGCTGAGTCTCTGGGAAAGCAGAGATCCCCAAAGCTGTTGTGCCTGTGGATAGGCTGCAGAGGGATAGTGAATACCAGCAAGATCTTTCAGGGCTGGCACCTTCCCTGTGGGAGAAGGAGCCGAAAGTTTGCCTTTTCAGAAAAAAGCTTCTGCCGAGAGCGAGCACCGTGACATGCTGAGTCTCTGGGAAAGCAGAGATCCCCAAAGCTGTTGTGCCTGTGGATAGGCTGCAGAGGGATAGTGAATACCAGCAAGATCTTTCAGGGCTGGCACCTTCCTTGTGGGAGAAGGAGCCGTAAGTTTGCCTTTTCAGAAAAAAGCTTCTGCCGAGAGCGAGCACCGTGACATGCTGAGTCTCTGGGAAAGCAGAGATCCCCAAAGCTGTTGTGCCTGTGGATAGGCTGCAGAGGGACAGTGAAAAACTGCATTAGTTTTCAGGGCTGGCACCTTCCCTGTGGGAGAAGGAGCCGAAAGTTTGCCTTTTCAGAAAAAAGCTTCTGCCGAGAGCGAGCACCGTGACATGCTGAGTCTCTGGGAAAGCAGAGATCCCCAAAGCTGTTGTGCCTGTGGATAGGCTGCAGAGGGATAGTGAAAAACTGCATTAGTTTTCAGGGCTGGCACCTTCCCTGTGGGAGAAGGAGCCGTAAGTTTGCCTTTTCAGGAAAAAGCTTCTGCCGAGAGCGAGCACCGTGACATGCTGAGTCTCTGGGAAAGCAGAGATCCCCAAAGCTGTTGTGCCTGTGGATAGGCTGCAGAGGGATAGTGAAAAACTGCATTAGTTTTCAGGGCTGGCACCTTCCCTGTGGGAGAAGGAGCCGTAAGTTTGCCTTTTCAGAAAAAAGCTTCTGCCGAGAGCGAGCACCGTGACATGCTGAGTCTCTGGGAAAGCAGAGATCCCCAAAGCTGTTGTGCCTGTGGATAGGCTGCAGAGGGATAGTGAAAAACTGCATTAGTTTTCAGGGCTGGCACCTTCCCTGTGGGAGAAGGAGCCGTAAGTTTGCCTTTTCAGAAAAAAGCTTCTGCCGAGAGCGAGCACCGTGACATGCTGAGTCTCTGGGAAAGCAGAGATCCCCAAAGCTGTTGTGCCTGTGGATAGGCTGCAGAGGGATAGTGAAAAACTGCATTAGTTTTCAGGGCTGGCACCTTCCCTGTGGGAGAAGGAGCCGTAAGTTTGCCTTTTCAGAAAAAAGCTTCTGCCGAGAGCGAGCACCGTGACATGCTGAGTCTCTGGGAAAGCAGAGATCCCAAAGCTGTTGTGCCTGTGGATAGGCTGCAGAGGGATAGTGAAAAACTGCATTAGTTTTCAGGGCTGGCACCTTCCCTGTGGGAGAAGGAGCCGTAAGTTTGCCTTTTCAGAAAAAAGCTTCTGCCGAGAGCGAGCACCGTGACATGCTGAGTCTCTGGGAAAGCAGAGATCCCAAAAGCTGTTGTGCCTGTGGATAGGCTGCAGAGGGATAGTGAAAAACTGCATTAGTTTTCAGGGCTGGCACCTTCCCTGTGGGAGAAGGAGCCGTAAGTTTGCCTTTTCAGAAAAAAGCTTCTGCCGAGAGCGAGCACCGTGACATGCTGAGTCTCTGGGAAAGCAGAGATCCCCAAAGCTGTTGTGCCTGTGGATAGGCTGCAGAGGGATAGTGAAAAACTGCATTAGTTTTCAGGGCTGGCACCTTCCCTGTGGGAGAAGGAGCCGTAAGTTTGCCTTTTCAGAAAAAAGCTTCTGCCGAGAGCGAGCACCGTGACATGCTGAGTCTCTGGGATAGCAGAGATCCCCAGTGCTGCTGCGGCTAAAGGATCCCCAGTGCTGTTGTGCCTGTGGATAGGCTGCAGGTGGCGGTGAAGACCACAAAATCTTTCAGGCCTGGCACTTGCCTTGCAGGAGAAGGAGCCAGACGTTTGCCTTTTCAGAAAAAAGCTTCTGCCGATAACGAGCACCTTGAGATGCTGAGTCTCTGGGAAAGCAGAGATCCCAAAAGCTGTTGCGGCTAAAGATAGGCTGCAGAGGGATAGTGAATACCAGCAAGATCTTTCAGGGCTGGCACCTTCCTTGTGGGAGAAGGAGCCGTAAGTTTGCCTTTTCAGAAAAAAGCTTCTGCCGAGAGCGAGCACCGTGACATGCTGAGTCTCTGGGAAAGCAGAGATCCCCAAAGCTGTTGTGCCTGTGGATAGGCTGCAGAGGGATACTGAATACCAGCAAGATCTTTCAGGGCTGGCACCTTCCCTGTGGGAGAAGGAGCCGAAAGTTTGCCTTTTCAGAAAAAAGCTTCTGCCGAGAGCGAGCACCGTGACATGCTGAGTCTCTGGGAAAGCAGAGATCCCCAAAGCTGTTGTGCCTGTGGATAGGCTGCAGAGGGATAGTGAAAAACTGCATTAGTTTTCAGGGCTGGCACCTTCCCTGTGGGAGAAGGAGCCGTAAGTTTGCCTTTTCAGGAAAAAGCTTCTGCCGAGAGCGAGCACCGTGACATGCTGAGTCTCTGGGAAAGCAGAGATCCCCAAAGCTGTTGTGCCTGTGGATAGGCTGCAGAGGGATACTGAATACCAGCAAGATCTTTCAGGGCTGGCACCTTCCCTGTGGGAGAAGGAGCCGTAAGTTTGCCTTTTCAGAAAAAAGCTTCTGCCGAGAGCGAGCACCGTGACATGCTGAGTCTCTGGGAAAGCAGAGATCCCCAAAGCTGTTGTGCCTGTGGATAGGCTGCAGAGGGATAGTGAATACCAGCAAGATCTTTCAGGGCTGGCACCTTCCTTGTGGGAGAAGGAGCCGTAAGTTTGCCTTTTCAGAAAAAAGCTTCTGCCGAGAGCGAGCACCGTGACATGCTGAGTCTCTGGGAAAGCAGAGATCCCCAAAGCTGTTGTGCCTGTGGATAGGCTGCAGAGGGATACTGAATACCAGCAAGATCTTTCAGGGCTGGCACCTTCCCTGTGGGAGAAGGAGCCGAAAGTTTGCCTTTTCAGAAAAAAGCTTCTGCCGAGAGCGAGCACCGTGACATGCTGAGTCTCTGGGAAAGCAGAGATCCCCAAAGCTGTTGTGCCTGTGGATAGGCTGCAGAGGGATAGTGAAAAACTGCATTAGTTTTCAGGGCTGGCACCTTCCCTGTGGGAGAAGGAGCCGTAAGTTTGCCTTTTCAGTAAAAAGCTTCTGCCGAGAGCGAGCACCGTGACATGCTGAGTCTCTGGGAAAGCAGAGATCCCCAAAGCTGTTGTGCCTGTGGATAGGCTGCAGAGGGATAGTGAAAAACTGCATTAGTTTTCAGGGCTGGCACCTTCCCTGTGGGAGAAGGAGCCGTAAGTTTGCCTTTTCAGAAAAAAGCTTCTGCCGAGAGCGAGCACCGTGACATGCTGAGTCTCTGGGAAAGCAGAGATCCCCAAAGCTGTTGTGCCTGTGGATAGGCTGCAGAGGGATAGTGAAAAACTGCATTAGTTTTCAGGGCTGGCACCTTCCCTGTGGGAGAAGGAGCCGTAAGTTTGCCTTTTCAGAAAAAAGCTTCTGCCGAGAGCGAGCACCGTGACATGCTGAGTCTCTGGGAAAGCAGAGATCCCCAAAGCTGTTGTGCCTGTGGATAGGCTGCAGAGGGATAGTGAAAAACTGCATTAGTTTTCAGGGCTGGCACCTTCCCTGTGGGAGAAGGAGCCGTAAGTTTGCCTTTTCAGAAAAAAGCTTCTGCCGAGAGCGAGCACCGTGACATGCTGAGTCTCTGGGAAAGCAGAGATCCCAAAGCTGTTGTGCCTGTGGATAGGCTGCAGAGGGATAGTGAAAAACTGCATTAGTTTTCAGGGCTGGCACCTTCCCTGTGGGAGAAGGAGCCGTAAGTTTGCCTTTTCAGAAAAAAGCTTCTGCCGAGAGCGAGCACCGTGACATGCTGAGTCTCTGGGAAAGCAGAGATCCCAAAAGCTGTTGTGCCTGTGGATAGGCTGCAGAGGGATAGTGAAAAACTGCATTAGTTTTCAGGGCTGGCACCTTCCCTGTGGGAGAAGGAGCCGTAAGTTTGCCTTTTCAGAAAAAAGCTTCTGCCGAGAGCGAGCACCGTGACATGCTGAGTCTCTGGGAAAGCAGAGATCCCCAAAGCTGTTGTGCCTGTGGATAGGCTGCAGAGGGATAGTGAAAAACTGCATTAGTTTTCAGGGCTGGCACCTTCCCTGTGGGAGAAGGAGCCGTAAGTTTGCCTTTTCAGAAAAAAGCTTCTGCCGAGAGCGAGCACCGTGACATGCTGAGTCTCTGGGATAGCAGAGATCCCCAGTGCTGCTGCGGCTAAAGGATCCCCAGTGCTGTTGTGCCTGTGGATAGGCTGCAGGTGGCGGTGAAGACCACAAAATCTTTCAGGCCTGGCACTTGCCTTGCAGGAGAAGGAGCCAGACGTTTGCCTTTTCAGAAAAAAGCTTCTGCCGATAACGAGCACCTTGAGATGCTGAGTCTCTGGGAAAGCAGAGATCCCAAAAGCTGTTGCGGCTAAAGATAGGCTGCAGAGGGATAGTGAATACCAGCAAGATCTTTCAGGGCTGGCACCTTCCTTGTGGGAGAAGGAGCCGTAAGTTTGCCTTTTCAGAAAAAGGCTCTGGCGAGAGTGAGCACCGTGACATGCTGAGTCTCTGGGAAAGCAGAGATCCCCAAAGCTGTTGTGCCTGTGGATAGGCTGCAGAGGGATAGTGAATACCAGCAAGATCTTTCAGGGCTGGCACCTTACCTGTGGGAGAAGGAGCCGAAAGTTTTCTTTTTCAGAAAAAAGCTTCTGCCGAGAGCGAGCACCGTGACATGCTGAGTCTCTGGGAAAGCAGAGATCCCCAAAGCTGTTGTGCCTGTGGATAGGCTGCAGAGGGATAGTGAAAAACTGCATTAGTTTTCAGGGCTGGCACCTTCCCTGTGGGAGAAGGAGCCGTAAGTTTGCCTTTTCAGAAAAAAGCTTCTGCCGAGAGCGAGCACCGTGACATGCTGAGTCTCTGGGAAAGCAGAGATCCCCAAAGCTGTTGTGCCTGTGGATAGGCTGCAGAGGGATAGTGAAAAACTGCATTAGTTTTCAGGGCTGGCACCTTCCCTGTGGGAGAAGGAGCCGTAAGTTTGCCTTTTCAGAAAAAAGCTTCTGCCGAGAGCGAGCACCGTGACATGCTGAGTCTCTGGGAAAGCAGAGATCCCCAAAGCTGTTGTGCCTGTGGATAGGCTGCAGAGGGATAGTGAAAAACTGCATTAGTTTTCAGGGCTGGCACCTTCCCTGTGGGAGAAGGAGCCGTAAGTTTGCCTTTTCAGAAAAAAGCTTCTGCCGAGAGCGAGCACCGTGACATGCTGAGTCTCTGGGAAAGCAGAGATCCCCAAAGCTGTTGTGCCTGTGGATAGGCTGCAGAGGGATAGTGAAAAACTGCATTAGTTTTCAGGGCTGGCACCTTCCCTGTGGGAGAAGGAGCCGTAAGTTTGCCTTTTCAGAAAAAAGCTTCTGCCGAGAGCGAGCACCGTGACATGCTGAGTCTCTGGGAAAGCAGAGATCCCCAAAGCTGTTGTGCCTGTGGATAGGCTGCAGAGGGATAGTGAAAAACTGCATTAGTTTTCAGGGCTGGCACCTTCCCTGTGGGAGAAGGAGCCGTAAGTTTGCCTTTTCAGAAAAAAGCTTCTGCCGAGAGCGAGCACCGTGACATGCTGAGTCTCTGGGAAAGCAGAGATCCCCAAAGCTGTTGTGCCTGTGGATAGGCTGCAGAGGGATACTGAATACCAGCAAGATCTTTCAGGGCTGGCACCTTCCCTGTGGGAGAAGGAGCCGTAAGTTTGCCTTTTCAGAAAAAAGCTTCTGCCGAGAGCGAGCACCGTGACATGCTGAGTCTCTGGGAAAGCAGAGATCCCCAAAGCTGTTGTGCCTGTGGATAGGCTGCAGAGGGATAGTGAAAAACTGCATTAGTTTTCAGGGCTGGCACCTTCCCTGTGGGAGAAGGAGCCGTAAGTTTGCCTTTTCAGGAAAAAGCTTCTGCCGAGAGCGAGCACCGTGACATGCTGAGTCTCTGGGAAAGCAGAGATCCCCAAAGCTGTTGTGCCTGTGGATAGGCTGCAGAGGGATACTGAATACCAGCAAGATCTTTCAGGGCTGGCACCTTCCCTGTGGGAGAAGGAGCCGAAAGTTTGCCTTTTCAGAAAAAAGCTTCTGCCGAGAGCGAGCACCGTGACATGCTGAGTCTCTGGGAAAGCAGAGATCCCCAAAGCTGTTGTGCCTGTGGATAGGCTGCAGAGGGATAGTGAATACCAGCAAGATCTTTCAGGGCTGGCACCTTCCTTGTGGGAGAAGGAGCCGTAAGTTTGCCTTTTCAGAAAAAAGCTTCTGCCGAGAGCGAGCACCGTGACATGCTGAGTCTCTGGGAAAGCAGAGATCCCCAAAGCTGTTGTGCCTGTGGATAGGCTGCAGAGGGATACTGAATACCAGCAAGATCTTTCAGGGCTGGCACCTTCCCTGTGGGAGAAGGAGCCGAAAGTTTGCCTTTTCAGAAAAAAGCTTCTGCCGAGAGCGAGCACCGTGACATGCTGAGTCTCTGGGAAAGCAGAGATCCCCAAAGCTGTTGTGCCTGTGGATAGGCTGCAGAGGGATAGTGAAAAACTGCATTAGTTTTCAGGGCTGGCACCTTCCCTGTGGGAGAAGGAGCCGTAAGTTTGCCTTTTCAGGAAAAAGCTTCTGCCGAGAGCGAGCACCGTGACATGCTGAGTCTCTGGGAAAGCAGAGATCCCCAAAGCTGTTGTGCCTGTGGATAGGCTGCAGAGGGATAGTGAAAAACTGCATTAGTTTTCAGGGCTGGCACCTTCCCTGTGGGAGAAGGAGCCGTAAGTTTGCCTTTTCAGAAAAAAGCTTCTGCCGAGAGCGAGCACCGTGACATGCTGAGTCTCTGGGAAAGCAGAGATCCCCAAAGCTGTTGTGCCTGTGGATAGGCTGCAGAGGGATAGTGAAAAACTGCATTAGTTTTCAGGGCTGGCACCTTCCCTGTGGGAGAAGGAGCCGTAAGTTTGGCTTTTCAGAAAAAAGCTTCTGCCGAGAGCGAGCACCGTGACATGCTGAGTCTCTGGGAAAGCAGAGATCCCCAAAGCTGTTGTGCCTGTGGATAGGCTGCAGAGGGATAGTGAAAAACTGCATTAGTTTTCAGGGCTGGCACCTTCCCTGTGGGAGAAGGAGCCGTAAGTTTGCCTTTTCAGAAAAAAGCTTCTGCCGAGAGCGAGCACCGTGACATGCTGAGTCTCTGGGAAAGCAGAGATCCCAAAGCTGTTGTGCCTGTGGATAGGCTGCAGAGGGATAGTGAAAAACTGCATTAGTTTTCAGGGCTGGCACCTTCCCTGTGGGAGAAGGAGCCGTAAGTTTGCCTTTTCAGAAAAAAGCTTCTGCCGAGAGCGAGCACCGTGACATGCTGAGTCTCTGGGAAAGCAGAGATCCCCAAAGCTGTTGTGCCTGTGGATAGGCTGCAGAGGGATAGTGAAAAACTGCATTAGTTTTCAGGGCTGGCACCTTCCCTGTGGGAGAAGGAGCCGTAAGTTTGCCTTTTCAGAAAAAAGCTTCTGCCGAGAGCGAGCACCGTGACATGCTGAGTCTCTGGGATAGCAGAGATCCCCAGTGCTGCTGCGGCTAAAGGATCCCCAGTGCTGTTGTGCCTGTGGATAGGCTGCAGGTGGCGGTGAAGACCACAAAATCTTTCAGGCCTGGCACTTGCCTTGCAGGAGAAGGAGCCAGACGTTTGCCTTTTCAGAAAAAAGCTTCTGCCGATAACGAGCACCTTGAGATGCTGAGTCTCTGGGAAAGCAGAGATCCCAAAAGCTGTTGCGGCTAAAGATAGGCTGCAGAGGGATAGTGAATACCAGCAAGATCTTTCAGGGCTGGCACCTTCCTTGTGGGAGAAGGAGCCGTAAGTTTGCCTTTTCAGAAAAAGGCTCTGGCGAGAGTGAGCACCGTGACATGCTGAGTCTCTGGGAAAGCAGAGATCCCCAAAGCTGTTGTGCCTGTGGATAGGCTGCAGAGGGATAGTGAATACCAGCAAGATCTTTCAGGGCTGGCACCTTACCTGTGGGAGAAGGAGCCGAAAGTTTTCTTTTTCAGAAAAAAGCTTCTGCCGAGAGCGAGCACCGTGACATGCTGAGTCTCTGGGAAAGCAGAGATCCCCAAAGCTGTTGTGCCTGTGGATAGGCTGCAGAGGGATAGTGAAAAACTGCATTAGTTTTCAGGGCTGGCACCTTCCCTGTGGGAGAAGGAGCCGTAAGTTTGCCTTTTCAGAAAAAAGCTTCTGCCGAGAGCGAGCACCGTGACATGCTGAGTCTCTGGGAAAGCAGAGATCCCCAAAGCTGTTGTGCCTGTGGATAGGCTGCAGAGGGATAGTGAAAAACTGCATTAGTTTTCAGGGCTGGCACCTTCCCTGTGGGAGAAGGAGCCGTAAGTTTGCCTTTTCAGAAAAAAGCTTCTGCCGAGAGCGAGCACCGTGACATGCTGAGTCTCTGGGAAAGCAGAGATCCCCAAAGCTGTTGTGCCTGTGGATAGGCTGCAGAGGGATAGTGAAAAACTGCATTAGTTTTCAGGGCTGGCACCTTCCCTGTGGGAGAAGGAGCCGTAAGTTTGCCTTTTCAGAAAAAAGCTTCTGCCGAGAGCGAGCACCGTGACATGCTGAGTCTCTGGGAAAGCAGAGATCCCCAAAGCTGTTGTGCCTGTGGATAGGCTGCAGAGGGATAGTGAAAAACTGCATTAGTTTTCAGGGCTGGCACCTTCCCTGTGGGAGAAGGAGCCGTAAGTTTGCCTTTTCAGAAAAAAGCTTCTGCCGAGAGCGAGCACCGTGACATGCTGAGTCTCTGGGAAAGCAGAGATCCCCAAAGCTGTTGTGCCTGTGGATAGGCTGCAGAGGGATAGTGAAAAACTGCATTAGTTTTCAGGGCTGGCACCTTCCCTGTGGGAGAAGGAGCCGTAAGTTTGCCTTTTCAGAAAAAAGCTTCTGCCGAGAGCGAGCACCGTGACATGCTGAGTCTCTGGGAAAGCAGAGATCCCCAAAGCTGTTGTGCCTGTGGATAGGCTGCAGAGGGATACTGAATACCAGCAAGATCTTTCAGGGCTGGCACCTTCCCTGTGGGAGAAGGAGCCGAAAGTTTGCCTTTTCAGAAAAAAGCTTCTGCCGAGAGCGAGCACCGTGACATGCTGAGTCTCTGGGAAAGCAGAGATCCCCAAAGCTGTTGTGCCTGTGGATAGGCTGCAGAGGGATAGTGAAAAACTGCATTAGTTTTCAGGGCTGGCACCTTCCCTGTGGGAGAAGGAGCCGTAAGTTTGCCTTTTCAGGAAAAAGCTTCTGCCGAGAGCGAGCACCGTGACATGCTGAGTCTCTGGGAAAGCAGAGATCCCCAAAGCTGTTGTGCCTGTGGATAGGCTGCAGAGGGATACTGAATACCAGCAAGATCTTTCAGGGCTGGCACCTTCCCTGTGGGAGAAGGAGCCGAAAGTTTGCCTTTTCAGAAAAAAGCTTCTGCCGAGAGCGAGCACCGTGACATGCTGAGTCTCTGGGAAAGCAGAGATCCCCAAAGCTGTTGTGCCTGTGGATAGGCTGCAGAGGGATAGTGAATACCAGCAAGATCTTTCAGGGCTGGCACCTTCCTTGTGGGAGAAGGAGCCGTAAGTTTGCCTTTTCAGAAAAAAGCTTCTGCCGAGAGCGAGCACCGTGACATGCTGAGTCTCTGGGAAAGCAGAGATCCCCAAAGCTGTTGTGCCTGTGGATAGGCTGCAGAGGGATACTGAATACCAGCAAGATCTTTCAGGGCTGGCACCTTCCCTGTGGGAGAAGGAGCCGAAAGTTTGCCTTTTCAGAAAAAAGCTTCTGCCGAGAGCGAGCACCGTGACATGCTGAGTCTCTGGGAAAGCAGAGATCCCCAAAGCTGTTGTGCCTGTGGATAGGCTGCAGAGGGATAGTGAAAAACTGCATTAGTTTTCAGGGCTGGCACCTTCCCTGTGGGAGAAGGAGCCGTAAGTTTGCCTTTTCAGGAAAAAGCTTCTGCCGAGAGCGAGCACCGTGACATGCTGAGTCTCTGGGAAAGCAGAGATCCCCAAAGCTGTTGTGCCTGTGGATAGGCTGCAGAGGGATAGTGAAAAACTGCATTAGTTTTCAGGGCTGGCACCTTCCCTGTGGGAGAAGGAGCCGTAAGTTTGCCTTTTCAGAAAAAAGCTTCTGCCGAGAGCGAGCACCGTGACATGCTGAGTCTCTGGGAAAGCAGAGATCCCCAAAGCTGTTGTGCCTGTGGATAGGCTGCAGAGGGATAGTGAAAAACTGCATTAGTTTTCAGGGCTGGCACCTTCCCTGTGGGAGAAGGAGCCGTAAGTTTGCCTTTTCAGAAAAAAGCTTCTGCCGAGAGCGAGCACCGTGACATGCTGAGTCTCTGGGAAAGCAGAGATCCCCAAAGCTGTTGTGCCTGTGGATAGGCTGCAGAGGGATAGTGAAAAACTGCATTAGTTTTCAGGGCTGGCACCTTCCCTGTGGGAGAAGGAGCCGTAAGTTTGCCTTTTCAGAAAAAAGCTTCTGCCGAGAGCGAGCACCGTGACATGCTGAGTCTCTGGGAAAGCAGAGATCCCAAAGCTGTTGTGCCTGTGGATAGGCTGCAGAGGGATAGTGAAAAACTGCATTAGTTTTCAGGGCTGGCACCTTCCCTGTGGGAGAAGGAGCCGTAAGTTTGCCTTTTCAGAAAAAAGCTTCTGCCGAGAGCGAGCACCGTGACATGCTGAGTCTCTGGGAAAGCAGAGATCCCAAAAGCTGTTGTGCCTGTGGATAGGCTGCAGAGGGATAGTGAAAAACTGCATTAGTTTTCAGGGCTGGCACCTTCCCTGTGGGAGAAGGAGCCGTAAGTTTGCCTTTTCAGAAAAAAGCTTCTGCCGAGAGCGAGCACCGTGACATGCTGAGTCTCTGGGATAGCAGAGATCCCCAGTGCTGCTGCGGCTAAAGGATCCCCAGTGCTGTTGTGCCTGTGGATAGGCTGCAGGTGGCGGTGAAGACCACAAAATCTTTCAGGCCTGGCACTTGCCTTGCAGGAGAAGGAGCCAGACGTTTGCCTTTTCAGAAAAAAGCTTCTGCCGATAACGAGCACCTTGAGATGCTGAGTCTCTGGGAAAGCAGAGATCCCAAAAGCTGTTGCGGCTAAAGATAGGCTGCAGAGGGATAGTGAATACCAGCAAGATCTTTCAGGGCTGGCACCTTCCTTGTGGGAGAAGGAGCCGTAAGTTTGCCTTTTCAGAAAAAGGCTCTGGCGAGAGTGAGCACCGTGACATGCTGAGTCTCTGGGAAAGCAGAGATCCCCAAAGCTGTTGTGCCTGTGGATAGGCTGCAGAGGGATAGTGAATACCAGCAAGATCTTTCAGGGCTGGCACCTTACCTGTGGGAGAAGGAGCCGTAAGTTTGCCTTTTCAGAAAAAAGCTTCTGCCGAGAGCGAGCACCGTGACATGCTGAGTCTCTGGGAAAGCAGAGATCCCCAAAGCTGTTGTGCCTGTGGATAGGCTGCAGAGGGATAGTGAAAAACTGCATTAGTTTTCAGGGCTGGCACCTTCCCTGTGGGAGAAGGAGCCGTAAGTTTGCCTTTTCAGAAAAAAGCTTCTGCCGAGAGCGAGCACCGTGACATGCTGAGTCTCTGGGAAAGCAGAGATCCCCAAAGCTGTTGTGCCTGTGGATAGGCTGCAGAGGGACAGTGAAAAACTGCATTAGTTTTCAGGGCTGGCACCTTCCCTGTGGGAGAAGGAGCCGTAAGTTTGCCTTTTCAGAAAAAAGCTTCTGCCGAGAGCGAGCACCGTGACATGCTGAGTCTCTGGGAAAGCAGAGATCCCCAAAGCTGTTGTGCCTGTGGATAGGCTGCAGAGGGATAGTGAAAAACTGCATTAGTTTTCAGGGCTGGCACCTTCCCTGTGGGAGAAGGAGCCGTAAGTTTGCCTTTTCAGAAAAAAGCTTCTGCCGAGAGCGAGCACCGTGACATGCTGAGTCTCTGGGAAAGCAGAGATCCCCAAAGCTGTTGTGCCTGTGGATAGGCTGCAGAGGGATAGTGAAAAACTGCATTAGTTTTCAGGGCTGGCACCTTCCCTGTGGGAGAAGGAGCCGTAAGTTTGCCTTTTCAGAAAAAAGCTTCTGCCGAGAGCGAGCACC
The DNA here is from genome assembly GCF_929443795.1 of Astur gentilis. NCBI lineage: Eukaryota > Metazoa > Chordata > Aves > Accipitriformes > Accipitridae > Astur > Astur gentilis. Next base: position 132,364 of record NC_064911.1, on the reverse strand, counting down.
GTGACATGCTGAGTCTCTGGGAAAGCAGAGATCCCCAAAGCTGTTGTGCCTGTGGATAGGCTGCAGAGGGATAGTGAAAAACTGCATTAGTTTTCAGGGCTGGCACCATCCCTGTGGGAGAAGGAGCCGTAAGTTTGCCTTTTCAGAAAAAAGCTTCTGCCGAGAGCGAGCACCGTGACATGCTGAGTCTCTGGGAAAGCAGAGATCCCCAAAGCTGTTGTGCCTGTGGATAGGCTGCAGAGGGATAGTGAATACCAGCAAGATCTTTCAGGGCTAGCACCTTCCTTGTGGGAGAAGGAGCCACACTTTTGCCTTCTCAGAAAAAGCTTCTGCCGAGAACGAGCACCGTGACATGCTGAGTCTCTGGGATAGCAGAGATCCCCAAAGCTGTTGTGCCTGTGGATAGGCTGCAGAGGGATAGTGAATACCAGCAAGATCTTTCAGGGCTAGCACCTTCCTTGTGGGAGAAGGAGCCACACTTTTGCCTTCTCAGAAAAAGCTTCTGCCGAGAACGAGCACCGTGACATGCTGAGTCTCTGGGATAGCAGAGATCCCCAGTGCTGCTGCCGCTAAAGGATCCCCAGTGCTGTTGTGCCTGTGGATAGGCTGCAGGTGGCGGTGAAGACCACAAAATCTTTCAGGCCTGGCACTTGCCTTGCAGGAGAAGGAGCCAGACGTTTGCCTTTTCAGAAAAAAGCTCTGGCGAGAGTGAGCACCGTGACATGCTGAGTCTCTGGGAAAGCAGAGATCCCCAAAGCTGTTGTGCCTGTGGATAGGCTGCAGAGGGATACTGAATACCAGCAAGATGTTTCAGGGCTGGCACCTTCCCTGTGGGAGAAGGAGCCGTAAGTTTGCCTTTTCAGAAAAAGGCTCTGGCGAGAGTGAGCACCGTGACATGCTGAGTCTCTGGGAAAGCAGAGATCCCCAAAGCTGTTGTGCCTGTGGATAGGCTGCAGAGGGATACTGAATACCAGCAAGATCTTTCAGGGCTGGCACCTTCCCTGTGGGAGAAGGAGCCGAAAGTTTTCTTTTTCAGAAAAAAGCTTCTGCCGAGAGCGAGCACCGTGACATGCTGAGTCTCTGGGAAAGCAGAGATCCCCAAAGCTGTTGTGCCTGTGGATAGGCTGCAGAGGGATAGTGAAAAACTGCATTAGTTTTCAGGGCTGGCACCTTCCCTGTGGGAGAAGGAGCCGTAAGTTTGCCTTTTCAGAAAAAAGCTTCTGCCGAGAGCGAGCACCGTGACATGCTGAGTCTCTGGGAAAGCAGAGATCCCCAAAGCTGTTGTGCCTGTGGATAGGCTGCAGAGGGATAGTGAAAAACTGCATTAGTTTTCAGGGCTGGCACCTTCCCTGTGGGAGAAGGAGCCGTAAGTTTGCCTTTTCAGAAAAAAGCTTCTGCCGAGAGCGAGCACCGTGACATGCTGAGTCTCTGGGAAAGCAGAGATCCCCAAAGCTGTTGTGCCTGTGGATAGGCTGCAGAGGGATAGTGAAAAACTGCATTAGTTTTCAGGGCTGGCACCTTCCCTGTGGGAGAAGGAGCCGTAAGTTTGCCTTTTCAGAAAAAAGCTTCTGCCGAGAGCGAGCACCGTGACATGCTGAGTCTCTGGGAAAGCAGAGATCCCCAAAGCTGTTGTGCCTGTGGATAGGCTGCAGAAGGATAGTGAATACCAGCAAGATCTTTCAGGGCTGGCACCTTCCTTGTGGGAGAAGGAGCCGTAAGTTTGCCTTTTCAGAAAAAGGCTCTGGCGAGAGTGAGCACCGTGACATGCTGAGTCTCTGGGAAAGCAGAGATCCCCAAAGCTGTTGTGCCTGTGGATAGGCTGCAGAGGGATAGTGAAAAACTGCATTAGTTTTCAGGGCTGGCACCTTCCCTGTGGGAGAAGGAGCCGTAAGTTTGCCTTTTCAGAAAAAAGCTTCTGCCGAGAGCGAGCACCGTGACATGCTGAGTCTCTGGGAAAGCAGAGATCCCCAAAGCTGTTGTGCCTGTGGATAGGCTGCAGAGGGATAGTGAAAAACTGCATTAGTTTTCAGGGCTGGCACCTTCCCTGTGGGAGAAGGAGCCGTAAGTTTGCCTTTTCAGAAAAAAGCTTCTGCCGAGAGCGAGCACCGTGACATGCTGAGTCTCTGGGAAAGCAGAGATCCCCAAAGCTCTTGTGCCTGTGGAAAGGCAGCAGAGGGATAGTGAAAAACTGCATTAGTTTTCAGGGCTGGCACCTTCCCTGTGGGAGAAGGAGCCGTAAGTTTGCCTTTTCAGAAAAAAGCTTCTGCCGAGAGCGAGCACCGTGACATGCTGAGTCTCTGGGAAAGCAGAGATCCCCAAAGCTGTTGTGCCTGTGGATAGGCTGCAGAGGGATAGTGAAAAACTGCATTAGTTTTCAGGGCTGGCACCTTCCCTGTGGGAGAAGGAGCCGTAAGTTTGCCTTTTCAGAAAAAAGCTTCTGCCGAGAGCTAGCACCGTGACATGCTGAGTCTCTGGGAAAGCAGAGATCCCAAAGCTGTTGTGCCTGTGGATAGGCTGCAGAGGGATAGTGAAAAACTGCATTAGTTTTCAGGGCTGGCACCTTCCCTGTGGGAGAAGGAGCCGTAAGTTTGCCTTTTCAGAAAAAAGCTTCTGCCGAGAGCGAGCACCGTGACATGCTGAGTCTCTGGGAAAGCAGAGATCCCCAAAGCTGTTGTGCCTGTGGATAGGCTGCAGAGGGATAGTGAATACCAGCAAGATCTTTCAGGGCTAGCACCTTCCTTGTGGGAGAAGGAGCCACACTTTTGCCTTCTCAGAAAAAGCTTCTGCCGAGAACGAGCACCGTGACATGCTGAGTCTCTGGGATAGCAGAGATCCCCAGTGCTGCTGCCGCTAAAGGATCCCCAGTGCTGTTGTGCCTGTGGATAGGCTGCAGGTGGCGGTGAAGACCACAAAATCTTTCAGGCCTGGCACTTGCCTTGCAGGAGAAGGAGCCAGACGTTTGCCTTTTCAGAAAAAAGCTCTGGCGAGAGTGAGCACCGTGACATGCTGAGTCTCTGGGAAAGCAGAGATCCCCAAAGCTGTTGTGCCTGTGGATAGGCTGCAGAGGGATACTGAATACCAGCAAGATCTTTCAGGGCTGGCACCTTCCCTGTGGGAGAAGGAGCCGAAAGTTTTCTTTTTCAGAAAAAAGCTTCTGCCGAGAGCGAGCACCGTGACATGCTGAGTCTCTGGGAAAGCAGAGATCCCCAAAGCTGTTGTGCCTGTGGATAGGCTGCAGAGGGATAGTGAAAAACTGCATTAGTTTTCAGGGCTGGCACCTTCCTTGTGTGAGAAGGAGCCGTAAGTTTGCCTTTTCAGGAAAAAGCTTCTGCCGAGAGCGAGCACCGTGACATGCTGAGTCTCTGGGAAAGCAGAGATCCCCAAAGCTGTTGTGCCTGTGGATAGGCTGCAGAGGGATAGTGAAAAACTGCATTAGTTTTCAGGGCTGGCACCTTCCCTGTGGGAGAAGGAGCCGTAAGTTTGCCTTTTCAGAAAAAAGCTTCTGCCGAGAGCGAGCACCGTGACATGCTGAGTCTCTGGGAAAGCAGAGATCCCCAAAGCTCTTGTGCCTGTGGATAGGCTGCAGAGGGATAGTGAAAAACTGCATTAGTTTTCAGGGCTGGCACCTTCCCTGTGGGAGAAGGAGCCGTAAGTTTGCCTTTTCAGAAAAAAGCTTCTGCCGAGAGCGAGCACCGTGACATGCTGAGTCTCTGGGAAAGCAGAGATCCCAAAAGCTGTTGTGCCTGTGGATAGGCTGCAGAGGGATAGTGAATACCAGCAAGATCTTTCAGGGCTGGCACCTTCCTTGTGGGAGAAGGAGCCGTAAGTTCGCCTTTTCAGAAAAAGGCTCTGGCGAGAGTGAGCACCGTGACATGCTGAGTCTCTGGGAAAGCAGAGATCCCCAAAGCTGTTGTGCCTGTGGATAGGCTGCAGAGGGATAGTGAAAAACTGCATTAGTTTTCAGGGCTGGCACCTTCCCTGTGGGAGAAGGAGCCGTAAGTTTGCCTTTTCAGAAAAAAGCTTCTGCCGAGAGCGAGCACCGTGACATGCTGAGTCTCTGGGAAAGCAGAGATCCCCAAAGCTGTTGTGCCTGTGGATAGGCTGCAGAGGGATAGTGAAAAACTGCATTAGTTTTCAGGGCTGGCACCTTCCCTGTGGGAGAAGGAGCCGTAAGTTTGCCTTTTCAGAAAAAAGCTTCTGCCGAGAGCGAGCACCGTGACATGCTGAGTCTCTGGGAAAGCAGAGATCCCCAAAGCTGTTGTGCCTGTGGATAGGCTGCAGAGGGATAGTGAAAAACTGCATTAGTTTTCAGGGCTGGCACCTTCCCTGTGGGAGAAGGAGCCGTAAGTTTGCCTTTTCAGAAAAAAGCTTCTGCCGAGAGCGAGCACCGTGACATGCTGAGTCTCTGGGAAAGCAGAGATCCCAAAGCTGTTGTGCCTGTGGATAGGCTGCAGAGGGATAGTGAAAAACTGCATTAGTTTTCAGGGCTGGCACCTTCCCTGTGGGAGAAGGAGCCGTAAGTTTGCCTTTTCAGAAAAAAGCTTCTGCCGAGAGCGAGCACCGTGACATGCTGAGTCTCTGGGAAAGCAGAGATCCCCAAAGCTGTTGTGCCTGTGGATAGGCTGCAGAGGGATAGTGAAAAACTGCATTAGTTTTCAGGGCTGGCACCTTCCCTGTGGGAGAAGGAGCCGTAAGTTTGCCTTTTCAGAAAAAAGCTTCTGCCGAGAGCGAGCACCGTGACATGCTGAGTCTCTGGGAAAGCAGAGATCCCAAAAGCTGTTGTGCCTGTGGATAGGCTGCAGAGGGATAGTGAAAAACTGCATTAGTTTTCAGGGCTGGCACCTTCCCTGTGGGAGAAGGAGCCGTAAGTTTGCCTTTTCAGAAAAAAGCTTCTGCCGAGAGCGAGCACCGTGACATGCTGAGTCTCTGGGATAGCAGAGATCCCCAGTGCTGCTGCCGCTAAAGGATCCCCAGTGCTGTTGTGCCTGTGGATAGGCTGCAGGTGGCGGTGAAGACCACAAAATCTTTCAGGCTTGGCACTTGCCTTGCAGGAGAAGGAGCCAGACGTTTGCCTTTTCAGAAAAAAGCTTCTGCCGATAACGAGCACCTTGAGATGCTGAGTCTCTGGGACAGCAGAGATCCCAAAAGCTGTTGCGGCTAAAGATAGGCTGCAGAGGGATAGTGAATACCAGCAAGATCTTTCAGGGCTGGCACCTTCCTTGTGGGAGAAGGAGCCGTAAGTTTGCCTTTTCAGAAAAAGGCTCTGGCGAGAGTGAGCACCGTGACATGCTGAGTCTCTGGGAAAGCAGAGATCCCCAAAGCTGTTGTGCCTGTGGATAGGCTGCAGAGGGATAGTGAATACCAGCAAGATCTTTCAGGGCTGGCACCTTACCTGTGGGAGAAGGAGCCGAAAGTTTTCTTTTTCAGAAAAAAGCTTCTGCCGAGAGCGAGCACCGTGACATGCTGAGTCTCTGGGAAAGCAGAGATCCCCAAAGCTGTTGTGCCTGTGGATAGGCTGCAGAGGGATAGTGAAAAACTGCATTAGTTTTCAGGGCTGGCACCTTCCCTGTGGGAGAAGGAGCCGTAAGTTTGCCTTTTCAGAAAAAAGCTTCTGCCGAGAGCGAGCACCGTGACATGCTGAGTCTCTGGGAAAGCAGAGATCCCCAAAGCTGTTGTGCCTGTGGATAGGCTGCAGAGGGATAGTGAAAAACTGCATTAGTTTTCAGGGCTGGCACCTTCCCTGTGGGAGAAGGAGCCGTAAGTTTGCCTTTTCAGAAAAAAGCTTCTGCCGAGAGCGAGCACCGTGACATGCTGAGTCTCTGGGAAAGCAGAGATCCCAAAAGCTGTTGTGCCTGTGGATAGGCTGCAGAGGGATAGTGAAAAACTGCATTAGTTTCCAGGGCTGGCACCTTCCCTGTGGGAGAAGGAGCCGTAAGTTTGCCTTTTCAGAAAAAAGCTTCTGCCGAGAGCGAGCACCGTGACATGCTGAGTCTCTGGGAAAGCAGAGATCCCCAAAGCTGTTGTGCCTGTGGATAGGCTGCAGAGGGATAGTGAAAAACTGCATTAGTTTTCAGGGCTGGCACCTTCCCTGTGGGAGAAGGAGCCGTAAGTTTGCCTTTTCAGAAAAAAGCTTCTGCCGAGAGCGAGCACCGTGACATGCTGAGTCTCTGGGAAAGCAGAGATCCCCAAAGCTCTTGTGCCTGTGGATAGGCTGCAGAGGGATAGTGAAAAACTGCATTAGTTTTCAGGGCTGGCACCTTCCCTGTGGGAGAAGGAGCCGTAAGTTTGCCTTTTCAGAAAAAAGCTTCTGCCGAGAGCGAGCACCGTGACATGCTGAGTCTCTGGGAAAGCAGAGATCCCCAAAGCTCTTGTGCCTGTGGATAGGCTGCAGAGGGATAGTGAAAAACTGATTAGTTTTCAGGGCTGGCACCTTCCCTGTGGGAGAAGGAGCCGTAAGTTTGCCTTTTCAGAAAAAAGCTTCTGCCGAGAGCGAGCACCGTGACATGCTGAGTCTCTGGGAAAGCAGAGATCCCCAAAGCTGTTGTGCCTGTGGATAGGCTGCAGAGGGATAGTGAAAAACTGCATTAGTTTTCAGGGCTGGCACCTTCCCTGTGGGAGAAGGAGCCGTAAGTTTGCCTTTTCAGAAAAAAGCTTCTGCCGAGAGCGAGCACCGTGACATGCTGAGTCTCTGGGAAAGCAGAGATCCCCAAAGCTGTTGTGCCTGTGGATAGGCTGCAGAGGGATAGTGAAAAACTGCATTAGTTTTCAGGGCTGGCACCTTCCCTGTGGGAGAAGGAGCCGTAAGTTTGCCTTTTCAGAAAAAAGCTTCTGCCGAGAGCGAGCACCGTGACATGCTGAGTCTCTGGGAAAGCAGAGATCCCAAAGCTGTTGTGCCTGTGGATAGGCTGCAGAGGGATAGTGAAAAACTGCATTAGTTTTCAGGGCTGGCACCTTCCCTGTGGGAGAAGGAGCCGTAAGTTTGCCTTTTCAGAAAAAAGCTTCTGCCGAGAGCGAGCACCGTGACATGCTGAGTCTCTGGGAAAGCAGAGATCCCCAAAGCTGTTGTGCCTGTGGATAGGCTGCAGAGGGATAGTGAATACCAGCAAGATCTTTCAGGGCTAGCACCTTCCTTGTGGGAGAAGGAGCCACACTTTTGCCTTCTCAGAAAAAGCTTCTGCCGAGAACGAGCACCGTGACATGCTGAGTCTCTGGGATAGCAGAGATCCCCAGTGCTGCTGCCGCTAAAGGATCCCCAGTGCTGTTGTGCCTGTGGATAGGCTGCAGGTGGCGGTGAAGACCACAAAATCTTTCAGGCCTGGCACTTGCCTTGCAGGAGAAGGAGCCAGACGTTTGCCTTTTCAGAAAAAAGCTCTGGCGAGAGTGAGCACCGTGACATGCTGAGTCTCTGGGAAAGCAGAGATCCCCAAAGCTGTTGTGCCTGTGGATAGGCTGCAGAGGGATACTGAATACCAGCAAGATCTTTCAGGGCTGGCACCTTCCTTGTGGGAGAAGGAGCCGTAAGTTTGCCTTTTCAGAAAAAGGCTCTGGCGAGAGTGAGCACCGTGACATGCTGAGTCTCTGGGAAAGCAGAGATCCCCAAAGCTGTTGTGCCTGTGGATAGGCTGCAGAGGGATAGTGAAAAACTGCATTAGTTTTCAGGGCTGGCACCTTCCCTGTGGGAGAAGGAGCCGTAAGTTTGCCTTTTCAGAAAAAAGCTTCTGCCGAGAGCGAGCACCGTGACATGCTGAGTCTCTGGGAAAGCAGAGATCCCCAAAGCTGTTGTGCCTGTGGATAGGCTGCAGAGGGATAGTGAAAAACTGCATTAGTTTTCAGGGCTGGCACCTTCCCTGTGGGAGAAGGAGCCGTAAGTTTGCCTTTTCAGAAAAAAGCTTCTGCCGAGAGCGAGCACCGTGACATGCTGAGTCTCTGGGAAAGCAGAGATCCCCAAAGCTCTTCTGCCTGTGGATAGGCTGCAGAGGGATAGTGAAAAACTGCATTAGTTTTCAGGGCTGGCACCTTCCCTGTGGGAGAAGGAGCCGTAAGTTTGCCTTTTCAGAAAAAAGCTTCTGCCGAGAGCGAGCACCGTGACATGCTGAGTCTCTGGGAAAGCAGAGATCCCCAAAGCTGTTGTGCCTGTGGATAGGCTGCAGAGGGATAGTGAAAAACTGCATTAGTTTTCAGGGCTGGCACCTTCCCTGTGGGAGAAGGAGCCGTAAGTTTGCCTTTTCAGAAAAAAGCTTCTGCCGAGAGCTAGCACCGTGACATGCTGAGTCTCTGGGAAAGCAGAGATCCCAAAGCTGTTGTGCCTGTGGATAGGCTGCAGAGGGATAGTGAAAAACTGCATTAGTTTTCAGGGCTGGCACCTTCCCTGTGGGAGAAGGAGCCGTAAGTTTGCCTTTTCAGAAAAAAGCTTCTGCCGAGAGCGAGCACCGTGACATGCTGAGTCTCTGGGAAAGCAGAGATCCCCAAAGCTGTTGTGCCTGTGGATAGGCTGCAGAGGGATAGTGAATACCAGCAAGATCTTTCAGGGCTAGCACCTTCCTTGTGGGAGAAGGAGCCACACTTTTGCCTTCTCAGAAAAAGCTTCTGCCGAGAACGAGCACCGTGACATGCTGAGTCTCTGGGATAGCAGAGATCCCCAGTGCTGCTGCCGCTAAAGGATCCCCAGTGCTGTTGTGCCTGTGGATAGGCTGCAGGTGGCGGTGAAGACCACAAAATCTTTCAGGCCTGGCACTTGCCTTGCAGGAGAAGGAGCCAGACGTTTGCCTTTTCAGAAAAAAGCTCTGGCGAGAGTGAGCACCGTGACATGCTGAGTCTCTGGGAAAGCAGAGATCCCAAAAGCTGTTGTGCCTGTGGATAGGCTGCAGAGGGATACTGAATACCAGCAAGATCTTTCAGGGCTGGCACCTTCCTTGTGGGAGAAGGAGCCGTAAGTTTGCCTTTTCAGAAAAAGGCTCTGGCGAGAGTGAGCACCGTGACATGCTGAGTCTCTGGGAAAGCAGAGATCCCCAAAGCTGTTGTGCCTGTGGATAGGCTGCAGAGGGATACTGAATACCAGCAAGATCTTTCAGGGCTGGCACCTTCCCTGTGGGAGAAGGAGCCGAAAGTTTTCTTTTTCAGAAAAAAGCTTCTGCCGAGAGCGAGCACCGTGACATGCTGAGTCTCTGGGAAAGCAGAGATCCCCAAAGCTGTTGTGCCTGTGGATAGGCTGCAGAGGGATAGTGAAAAACTGCATTAGTTTTCAGGGCTGGCACCTTCCTTGTGTGAGAAGGAGCCGTAAGTTTGCCTTTTCAGGAAAAAGCTTCTGCCGAGAGCGAGCACCGTGACATGCTGAGTCTCTGGGAAAGCAGAGATCCCCAAAGCTGTTGTGCCTGTGGATAGGCTGCAGAGGGATAGTGAAAAACTGCATTAGTTTTCAGGGCTGGCACCTTCCCTGTGGGAGAAGGAGCCGTAAGTTTGCCTTTTCAGAAAAAAGCTTCTGCCGAGAGCGAGCACCGTGACATGCTGAGTCTCTGGGAAAGCAGAGATCCCCAAAGCTCTTGTGCCTGTGGATAGGCTGCAGAGGGATAGTGAAAAACTGCATTAGTTTTCAGGGCTGGCACCTTCCCTGTGGGAGAAGGAGCCGTAAGTTTGCCTTTTCAGAAAAAAGCTTCTGCCGAGAGCGAGCACCGTGACATGCTGAGTCTCTGGGAAAGCAGAGATCCCCAAAGCTGTTGTGCCTGTGGATAGGCTGCAGAGGGATAGTGAAAAACTGCATTAGTTTTCAGGGCTGGCACCTTCCCTGTGGGAGAAGGAGCCGTAAGTTTGCCTTTTCAGAAAAAAGCTTCTGCCGAGAGCGAGCACCGTGACGTGCTGAGTCTCTGGGAAAGCAGAGATCCCCAAAGCTGTTGTGCCTGTGGATAGGCTGCAGAGGGATAGTGAAAAACTGCATTAGTTTTCAGGGCTGGCACCTTCCCTGTGGGAGAAGGAGCCGTAAGTTTGCCTTTTCAGAAAAAAGCTTCTGCCGAGAGCGAGCACCGTGACATGCTGAGTCTCTGGGAAAGCAGAGATCCCAAAGCTGTTGTGCCTGTGGATAGGCTGCAGAGGGATAGTGAAAAACTGCATTAGTTTTCAGGGCTGGCACCTTCCCTGTGGGAGAAGGAGCCTTAAGTTTGCCTTTTCAGAAAAAAGCTTCTGCCGAGAGCGAGCACCGTGACATGCTGAGTCTCTGGGAAAGCAGAGATCCCCAAAGCTGTTGTGCCTGTGGATAGGCTGCAGAGGGATAGTGAATACCAGCAAGATCTTTCAGGGCTAGCACCTTCCTTGTGGGAGAAGGAGCCACACTTTTGCCTTCTCAGAAAAAGCTTCTGCCGAGAACGAGCACCGTGACATGCTGAGTCTCTGGGATAGCAGAGATCCCCAGTGCTGCTGCCGCTAAAGGATCCCCAGTGCTGTTGTGCCTGTGGATAGGCTGCAGGTGGCGGTGAAGACCACAAAATCTTTCAGGCCTGGCACTTGCCTTGCAGGAGAAGGAGCCAGACGTTTGCCTTTTCAGAAAAAAGCTCTGGCGAGAGTGAGCACCGTGACATGCTGAGTCTCTGGGAAAGCAGAGATCCCCAAAGCTGTTGTGCCTGTGGATAGGCTGCAGAGGGATACTGAATACCAGCAAGATCTTTCAGGGCTGGCACCTTCCTTGTGGGAGAAGGAGCCGTAAGTTTGCCTTTTCAGAAAAAGGCTCTGGCGAGAGTGAGCACCGTGACATGCTGAGTCTCTGGGAAAGCAGAGATCCCCAAAGCTGTTGTGCCTGTGGATAGGCTGCAGAGGGATACTGAATACCAGCAAGATCTTTCAGGGCTGGCACCTTCCCTGTGGGAGAAGGAGCCGAAAGTTTTCTTTTTCAGAAAAAAGCTTCTGCCGAGAGCGAGCACCGTGACATGCTGAGTCTCTGGGAAAGCAGAGATCCCCAAAGCTGTTGTGCCTGTGGATAGGCTGCAGAGGGATAGTGAAAAACTGCATTAGTTTTCAGGGCTGGCACCTTCCCTGTGGGAGAAGGAGCCGTAAGTTTGCCTTTTCAGAAAAAAGCTTCTGCCGAGAGCGAGCACCGTGACATGCTGAGTCTCTGGGAAAGCAGAGATCCCCAAAGCTGTTGTGCCTGTGGATAGGCTGCAGAGGGATAGTGAAAAACTGCATTAGTTTTCAGGGCTGGCACCTTCCCTGTGGGAGAAGGAGCCGTAAGTTTGCCTTTTCAGAAAAAAGCTTCTGCCGAGAGCGAGCACCGTGACATGCTGAGTCTCTGGGAAAGCAGAGATCCCCAAAGCTGTTGTGCCTGTGGATAGGCTGCAGAGGGATAGTGAATACCAGCAAGATCTTTCAGGGCTAGCACCTTCCTTGTGGGAGAAGGAGCCACACTTTTGCCTTCTCAGAAAAAGCTTCTGCCGAGAACGAGCACCGTGACATGCTGAGTCTCTGGGATAGCAGAGATCCCCAAAGCTGTTGTGCCTGTGGATAGGCTGCAGAGGGATAGTGAATACCAGCAAGATCTTTCAGGGCTAGCACCTTCCTTGTGGGAGAAGGAGCCACACTTTTGCCTTCTCAGAAAAAGCTTCTGCCGAGAACGAGCACCGTGACATGCTGAGTCTCTGGGATAGCAGAGATCCCCAGTGCTGCTGCCGCTAAAGGATCCCCAGTGCTGTTGTGCCTGTGGATAGGCTGCAGGTGGCGGTGAAGACCACAAAATCTTTCAGGCCTGGCACTTGCCTTGCAGGAGAAGGAGCCAGACGTTTGCCTTTTCAGAAAAAAGCTCTGGCGAGAGTGAGCACCGTGACATGCTGAGTCTCTGGGAAAGCAGAGATCCCCAAAGCTGTTGTGCCTGTGGATAGGCTGCAGAGGGATAGTGAATACCAGCAAGATCTTTCAGGGCTGGCACCTTCCTTGTGGGAGAAGGAGCCGTAAGTTTGCCTTTTCAGAAAAAGGCTCTGGCGAGAGTGAGCACCGTGACATGCTGAGTCTCTGGGAAAGCAGAGATCCCCAAAGCTGTTGTGCCTGTGGATAGGCTGCAGAGGGATACTGAATACCAGCAAGATCTTTCAGGGCTGGCACCTTCCCTGTGGGAGAAGGAGCCGAAAGTTTTCTTTTTCAGAAAAAAGCTTCTGCCGAGAGCGAGCACCGTGACATGCTGAGTCTCTGGGAAAGCAGAGATCCCCAAAGCTGTTGTGCCTGTGGATAGGCTGCAGAGGGATAGTGAAAAACTGCATTAGTTTTCAGGGCTGGCACCTTCCTTGTGTGAGAAGGAGCCGTAAGTTTGCCTTTTCAGGAAAAAGCTTCTGCCGAGAGCGAGCACCGTGACATGCTGAGTCTCTGGGAAAGCAGAGATCCCCAAAGCTGTTGTGCCTGTGGATAGGCTGCAGAGGGATAGTGAAAAACTGCATTAGTTTTCAGGGCTGGCACCTTCCCTGTGGGAGAAGGAGCCGTAAGTTTGCCTTTTCAGAAAAAAGCTTCTGCCGAGAGCGAGCACCGTGACATGCTGAGTCTCTGGGAAAGCAGAGATCCCCAAAGCTCTTGTGCCTGTGGATAGGCTGCAGAGGGATAGTGAAAAACTGCATTAGTTTTCAGGGCTGGCACCTTCCCTGTGGGAGAAGGAGCCGTAAGTTTGCCTTTTCAGAAAAAAGCTTCTGCCGAGAGCGAGCACCGTGACATGCTGAGTCTCTGGGAAAGCAGAGATCCCAAAAGCTGTTGTGCCTGTGGATAGGCTGCAGAGGGATAGTGAATACCAGCAAGATCTTTCAGGGCTGGCACCTTCCTTGTGGGAGAAGGAGCCGTAAGTTCGCCTTTTCAGAAAAAGGCTCTGGCGAGAGTGAGCACCGTGACATGCTGAGTCTCTGGGAAAGCAGAGATCCCCAAAGCTGTTGTGCCTGTGGATAGGCTGCAGAGGGATAGTGAAAAACTGCATTAGTTTTCAGGGCTGGCACCTTCCCTGTGGGAGAAGGAGCCGTAAGTTTGCCTTTTCAGAAAAAAGCTTCTGCCGAGAGCGAGCACCGTGACATGCTGAGTCTCTGGGAAAGCAGAGATCCCCAAAGCTGTTGTGCCTGTGGATAGGCTGCAGAGGGATAGTGAAAAACTGCATTAGTTTTCAGGGCTGGCACCTTCCCTGTGGGAGAAGGAGCCGTAAGTTTGCCTTTTCAGAAAAAAGCTTCTGCCGAGAGCGAGCACCGTGACATGCTGAGTCTCTGGGAAAGCAGAGATCCCCAAAGCTGTTGTGCCTGTGGATAGGCTGCAGAGGGATAGTGAAAAACTGCATTAGTTTTCAGGGCTGGCACCTTCCCTGTGGGAGAAGGAGCCGTAAGTTTGCCTTTTCAGAAAAAAGCTTCTGCCGAGAGCGAGCACCGTGACATGCTGAGTCTCTGGGAAAGCAGAGATCCCAAAGCTGTTGTGCCTGTGGATAGGCTGCAGAGGGATAGTGAAAAACTGCATTAGTTTTCAGGGCTGGCACCTTCCCTGTGGGAGAAGGAGCCGTAAGTTTGCCTTTTCAGAAAAAAGCTTCTGCCGAGAGCGAGCACCGTGACATGCTGAGTCTCTGGGAAAGCAGAGATCCCCAAAGCTGTTGTGCCTGTGGATAGGCTGCAGAGGGATAGTGAAAAACTGCATTAGTTTTCAGGGCTGGCACCTTCCCTGTGGGAGAAGGAGCCGTAAGTTTGCCTTTTCAGAAAAAAGCTTCTGCCGAGAGCGAGCACCGTGACATGCTGAGTCTCTGGGAAAGCAGAGATCCCCAAAGCTGTTGTGCCTGTGGATAGGCTGCAGAGGGATAGTGAAAAACTGCATTAGTTTTCAGGGCTGGCACCTTCCCTGTGGGAGAAGGAGCCGTAAGTTTGCCTTTTCAGAAAAAAGCTTCTGCCGAGAGCGAGCACCGTGACATGCTGAGTCTCTGGGATAGCAGAGATCCCCAGTGCTGCTGCCGCTAAAGGATCCCCAGTGCTGTTGTGCCTGTGGATAGGCTGCAGGTGGCGGTGAAGACCACAAAATCTTTCAGGCTTGGCACTTGCCTTGCAGGAGAAGGAGCCAGACGTTTGCCTTTTCAGAAAAAAGCTTCTGCCGATAACGAGCACCTTGAGATGCTGAGTCTCTGGGAAAGCAGAGATCCCAAAAGCTGTTGCGGCTAAAGATAGGCTGCAGAGGGATAGTGAATACCAGCAAGATCTTTCAGGGCTGGCACCTTCCTTGTGGGAGAAGGAGCCGTAAGTTTGCCTTTTCAGAAAAAGGCTCTGGCGAGAGTGAGCACCGTGACATGCTGAGTCTCTGGGAAAGCAGAGATCCCCAAAGCTGTTGTGCCTGTGGATAGGCTGCAGAGGGATAGTGAATACCAGCAAGATCTTTCAGGGCTGGCACCTTACCTGTGGGAGAAGGAGCCGAAAGTTTTCTTTTTCAGAAAAAAGCTTCTGCCGAGAGCGAGCACCGTGACATGCTGAGTCTCTGGGAAAGCAGAGATCCCCAAAGCTGTTGTGCCTGTGGATAGGCTGCAGAGGGATAGTGAAAAACTGCATTAGTTTTCAGGGCTGGCACCTTCCCTGTGGGAGAAGGAGCCGTAAGTTTGCCTTTTCAGAAAAAAGCTTCTGCCGAGAGCGAGCACCGTGACGTGCTGAGTCTCTGGGAAAGCAGAGATCCCCAAAGCTGTTGTGCCTGTGGATAGGCTGCAGAGGGATAGTGAAAAACTGCATTAGTTTTCAGGGCTGGCACCTTCCCTGTGGGAGAAGGAGCCGTAAGTTTGCCTTTTCAGAAAAAAGCTTCTGCCGAGAGCGAGCACCGTGACATGCTGAGTCTCTGGGAAAGCAGAGATCCCCAAAGCTGTTGTGCCTGTGGATAGGCTGCAGAGGGATAGTGAATACCAGCAAGATCTTTCAGGGCTAGCACCTTCCTTGTGGGAGAAGGAGCCACACTTTTGCCTTCTCAGAAAAAGCTTCTGCCGAGAACGAGCACCGTGACATGCTGAGTCTCTGGGATAGCAGAGATCCCCAGTGCTGCTGCCGCTAAAGGATCCCCAGTGCTGTTGTGCCTGTGGATAGGCTGCAGGTGGCGGTGAAGACCACAAAATCTTTCAGGCCTGGCACTTGCCTTGCAGGAGAAGGAGCCAGACGTTTGCCTTTTCAGAAAAAAGCTCTGGCGAGAGTGAGCACCGTGACATGCTGAGTCTCTGGGAAAGCAGAGATCCCCAAAGCTGTTGTGCCTGTGGATAGGCTGCAGAGGGATACTGAATACCAGCAAGATCTTTCAGGGCTGGCACCTTCCTTGTGGGAGAAGGAGCCGTAAGTTTGCCTTTTCAGAAAAAGGCTCTGGCGAGAGTGAGCACCGTGACATGCTGAGTCTCTGGGAAAGCAGAGATCCCCAAAGCTGTTGTGCCTGTGGATAGGCTGCAGAGGGATACTGAATACCAGCAAGATCTTTCAGGGCTGGCACCTTCCCTGTGGGAGAAGGAGCCGAAAGTTTTCTTTTTCAGAAAAAAGCTTCTGCCGAGAGCGAGCACCGTGACATGCTGAGTCTCTGGGAAAGCAGAGATCCCCAAAGCTGTTGTGCCTGTGGATAGGCTGCAGAGGGATAGTGAAAAACTGCATTAGTTTTCAGGGCTGGCACCTTCCCTGTGGGAGAAGGAGCCGTAAGTTTGCCTTTTCAGAAAAAAGCTTCTGCCGAGAGCGAGCACCGTGACATGCTGAGTCTCTGGGAAAGCAGAGATCCCCAAAGCTGTTGTGCCTGTGGATAGGCTGCAGAGGGATAGTGAAAAACTGCATTAGTTTTCAGGGCTGGCACCTTCCCTGTGGGAGAAGGAGCCGTAAGTTTGCCTTTTCAGAAAAAAGCTTCTGCCGAGAGCGAGCACCGTGACATGCTGAGTCTCTGGGAAAGCAGAGATCCCCAAAGCTGTTGTGCCTGTGGATAGGCTGCAGAGGGATAGTGAATACCAGCAAGATCTTTCAGGGCTAGCACCTTCCTTGTGGGAGAAGGAGCCACACTTTTGCCTTCTCAGAAAAAGCTTCTGCCGAGAACGAGCACCGTGACATGCTGAGTCTCTGGGATAGCAGAGATCCCCAAAGCTGTTGTGCCTGTGGATAGGCTGCAGAGGGATAGTGAATACCAGCAAGATCTTTCAGGGCTAGCACCTTCCTTGTGGGAGAAGGAGCCACACTTTTGCCTTCTCAGAAAAAGCTTCTGCCGAGAACGAGCACCGTGACATGCTGAGTCTCTGGGATAGCAGAGATCCCCAGTGCTGCTGCCGCTAAAGGATCCCCAGTGCTGTTGTGCCTGTGGATAGGCTGCAGGTGGCGGTGAAGACCACAAAATCTTTCAGGCCTGGCACTTGCCTTGCAGGAGAAGGAGCCAGACGTTTGCCTTTTCAGAAAAAAGCTCTGGCGAGAGTGAGCACCGTGACATGCTGAGTCTCTGGGAAAGCAGAGATCCCCAAAGCTGTTGTGCCTGTGGATAGGCTGCAGAGGGATACTGAATACCAGCAAGATCTTTCAGGGCTGGCACCTTCCTTGTGGGAGAAGGAGCCGTAAGTTTGCCTTTTCAGAAAAAGGCTCTGGCGAGAGTGAGCACCGTGACATGCTGAGTCTCTGGGAAAGCAGAGATCCCCAAAGCTGTTGTGCCTGTGGATAGGCTGCAGAGGGATACTGAATACCAGCAAGATCTTTCAGGGCTGGCACCTTCCCTGTGGGAGAAGGAGCCGAAAGTTTTCTTTTTCAGAAAAAAGCTTCTGCCGAGAGCGAGCACCGTGACATGCTGAGTCTCTGGGAAAGCAGAGATCCCCAAAGCTGTTGTGCCTGTGGATAGGCTGCAGAGGGATAGTGAAAAACTGCATTAGTTTTCAGGGCTGGCACCTTCCCTGTGGGAGAAGGAGCCGTAAGTTTGCCTTTTCAGAAAAAAGCTTCTGCCGAGAGCGAGCACCGTGACATGCTGAGTCTCTGGGAAAGCAGAGATCCCCAAAGCTGTTGTGCCTGTGGATAGGCTGCAGAGGGATAGTGAAAAACTGCATTAGTTTTCAGGGCTGGCACCTTCCCTGTGGGAGAAGGAGCCGTAAGTTTGCCTTTTCAGAAAAAAGCTTCTGCCGAGAGCGAGCACCGTGACATGCTGAGTCTCTGGGAAAGCAGAGATCCCCAAAGCTGTTGTGCCTGTGGATAGGCTGCAGAGGGATAGTGAAAAACTGCATTAGTTTTCAGGGCTGGCACCTTCCCTGTGGGAGAAGGAGCCGTAAGTTTGCCTTTTCAGAAAAAAGCTTCTGCCGAGAGCGAGCACCGTGACATGCTGAGTCTCTGGGAAAGCAGAGATCCCCAAAGCTGTTGTGCCTGTGGATAGGCTGCAGAGGGATAGTGAATACCAGCAAGATCTTTCAGGGCTGGCACCTTCCTTGTGGGAGAAGGAGCCGTAAGTTTGCCTTTTCAGAAAAAGGCTCTGGCGAGAGTGAGCACCGTGACATGCTGAGTCTCTGGGAAAGCAGAGATCCCCAAAGCTGTTGTGCCTGTGGATAGGCTGCAGAGGGATAGTGAAAAACTGCATTAGTTTTCAGGGCTGGCACCTTCCCTGTGGGAGAAGGAGCCGTAAGTTTGCCTTTTCAGAAAAAAGCTTCTGCCGAGAGCGAGCACCGTGACATGCTGAGTCTCTGGGAAAGCAGAGATCCCCAAAGCTGTTGTGCCTGTGGATAGGCTGCAGAGGGATAGTGAAAAACTGCATTAGTTTTCAGGGCTGGCACCTTCCCTGTGGGAGAAGGAGCCGTAAGTTTGCCTTTTCAGAAAAAAGCTTCTGCCGAGAGCGAGCACCGTGACATGCTGAGTCTCTGGGAAAGCAGAGATCCCCAAAGCTCTTGTGCCTGTGGATAGGCTGCAGAGGGATAGTGAAAAACTGCATTAGTTTTCAGGGCTGGCACCTTCCCTGTGGGAGAAGGAGCCGTAAGTTTGCCTTTTCAGAAAAAAGCTTCTGCCGAGAGCGAGCACCGTGACATGCTGAGTCTCTGGGAAAGCAGAGATCCCCAAAGCTGTTGTGCCTGTGGATAGGCTGCAGAGGGATAGTGAAAAACTGCATTAGTTTTCAGGGCTGGCACCTTCCCTGTGGGAGAAGGAGCCGTAAGTTTGCCTTTTCAGAAAAAAGCTTCTGCCGAGAGCTAGCACCGTGACATGCTGAGTCTCTGGGAAAGCAGAGATCCCAGAGCTGTTGTGCCTGTGGATAGGCTGCAGAGGGATAGTGAAAAACTGCATTAGTTTTCAGGGCTGGCACCTTCCCTGTGGGAGAAGGAGCCGTAAGTTTGCCTTTTCAGAAAAAAGCTTCTGCCGAGAGCGAGCACCGTGACATGCTGAGTCTCTGGGAAAGCAGAGATCCCCAAAGCTGTTGTGCCTGTGGATAGGCTGCAGAGGGATAGTGAATACCAGCAAGATCTTTCAGGGCTAGCACCTTCCTTGTGGGAGAAGGAGCCACACTTTTGCCTTCTCAGAAAAAGCTTCTGCCGAGAACGAGCACCGTGACATGCTGAGTCTCTGGGATAGCAGAGATCCCCAGTGCTGCTGCCGCTAAAGGATCCCCAGTGCTGTTGTGCCTGTGGATAGGCTGCAGGTGGCGGTGAAGACCACAAAATCTTTCAGGCCTGGCACTTGCCTGGCAGGAGAAGGAGCCAGACGTTTGCCTTTTCAGAAAAAAGCTCTGGCGAGAGTGAGCACCGTGACATGCTGAGTCTCTGGGAAAGCAGAGATCCCAAAAGCTGTTGTGCCTGTGGATAGGCTGCAGAGGGATACTGAATACCAGCAAGATCTTTCAGGGCTGGCACCTTCCTTGTGGGAGAAGGAGCCGTAAGTTTGCCTTTTCAGAAAAAGGCTCTGGCGAGAGTGAGCACCGTGACATGCTGAGTCTCTGGGAAAGCAGAGATCCCCAAAGCTGTTGTGCCTGTGGATAGGCTGCAGAGGGATACTGAATACCAGCAAGATCTTTCAGGGCTGGCACCTTCCCTGTGGGAGAAGGAGCCGAAAGTTTTCTTTTTCAGAAAAAAGCTTCTGCCGAGAGCGAGCACCGTGACATGCTGAGTCTCTGGGAAAGCAGAGATCCCCAAAGCTGTTGTGCCTGTGGATAGGCTGCAGAGGGATAGTGAAAAACTGCATTAGTTTTCAGGGCTGGCACCTTCCTTGTGTGAGAAGGAGCCGTAAGTTTGCCTTTTCAGGAAAAAGCTTCTGCCGAGAGCGAGCACCGTGACATGCTGAGTCTCTGGGAAAGCAGAGATCCCCAAAGCTGTTGTGCCTGTGGATAGGCTGCAGAGGGATAGTGAAAAACTGCATTAGTTTTCAGGGCTGGCACCTTCCCTGTGGGAGAAGGAGCCGTAAGTTTGCCTTTTCAGAAAAAAGCTTCTGCCGAGAGCGAGCACCGTGACATGCTGAGTCTCTGGGAAAGCAGAGATCCCAAAAGCTGTTGTGCCTGTGGATAGGCTGCAGAGGGATAGTGAATACCAGCAAGATCTTTCAGGGCTGGCACCTTCCTTGTGGGAGAAGGAGCCGTAAGTTTGCCTTTTCAGAAAAAGGCTCTGGCGAGAGTGAGCACCGTGACATGCTGAGTCTCTGGGAAAGCAGAGATCCCCAAAGCTGTTGTGCCTGTGGATAGGCTGCAGAGGGATAGTGAAAAACTGCATTAGTTTTCAGGGCTGGCACCTTCCCTGTGGGAGAAGGAGCCGTAAGTTTGCCTTTTCAGAAAAAAGCTTCTGCCGAGAGCGAGCACCGTGACATGCTGAGTCTCTGGGAAAGCAGAGATCCCCAAAGCTGTTGTGCCTGTGGATAGGCTGCAGAGGGATAGTGAAAAACTGCATTAGTTTTCAGGGCTGGCACCTTCCCTGTGGGAGAAGGAGCCGTAAGTTTGCCTTTTCAGAAAAAAGCTTCTGCCGAGAGCGAGCACCGTGACATGCTGAGTCTCTGGGAAAGCAGAGATCCCCAAAGCTGTTGTGCCTGTGGATAGGCTGCAGAGGGATAGTGAAAAACTGCATTAGTTTTCAGGGCTGGCACCTTCCCTGTGGGAGAAGGAGCCGTAAGTTTGCCTTTTCAGAAAAAAGCTTCTGCCGAGAGCGAGCACCGTGACATGCTGAGTCTCTGGGAAAGCAGAGATCCCAAAGCTGTTGTGCCTGTGGATAGGCTGCAGAGGGATAGTGAAAAACTGCATTAGTTTTCAGGGCTGGCACCTTCCCTGTGGGAGAAGGAGCCGTAAGTTTGCCTTTTCAGAAAAAAGCTTCTGCCGAGAGCGAGCACCGTGACATGCTGAGTCTCTGGGAAAGCAGAGATCCCCAAAGCTGTTGTGCCTGTGGATAGGCTGCAGAGGGATAGTGAAAAACTGCATTAGTTTTCAGGGCTGGCACCTTCCCTGTGGGAGAAGGAGCCGTAAGTTTGCCTTTTCAGAAAAAAGCTTCTGCCGAGAGCGAGCACCGTGACATGCTGAGTCTCTGGGAAAGCAGAGATCCCCAAAGCTGTTGTGCCTGTGGATAGGCTGCAGAGGGATAGTGAAAAACTGCATTAGTTTTTAGGGCTGGCACCTTCCCTGTGGGAGAAGGAGCCGTAAGTTTGCCTTTTCAGAAAAAAGCTTCTGCCGAGAGCGAGCACCGTGACATGCTGAGTCTCTGGGAAAGCAGAGATCCCAAAAGCTGTTGTGCCTGTGGATAGGCTGCAGAGGGATAGTGAAAAACTGCATTAGTTTTCAGGGCTGGCACCTTCCCTGTGGGAGAAGGAGCCGTAAGTTTGCCTTTTCAGAAAAAAGCTTCTGCCGAGAGCGAGCACCGTGACATGCTGAGTCTCTGGGATAGCAGAGATCCCCAGTGCTGCTGCCGCTAAAGGATCCCCAGTGCTGTTGTGCCTGTGGATAGGCTGCAGGTGGCGGTGAAGACCACAAAATCTTTCAGGCTTGGCACTTGCCTTGCAGGAGAAGGAGCCAGACGTTTGCCTTTTCAGAAAAAAGCTTCTGCCGATAACGAGCACCTTGAGATGCTGAGTCTCTGGGAAAGCAGAGATCCCAAAAGCTGTTGCGGCTAAAGATAGGCTGCAGAGGGATAGTGAATACCAGCAAGATCTTTCAGGGCTGGCACCTTCCTTGTGGGAGAAGGAGCCGTAAGTTTGCCTTTTCAGAAAAAGGCTCTGGCGAGAGTGAGCACCGTGACATGCTGAGTCTCTGGGAAAGCAGAGATCCCCAAAGCTGTTGTGCCTGTGGATAGGCTGCAGAGGGATAGTGAATACCAGCAAGATCTTTCAGGGCTGGCACCTTACCTGTGGGAGAAGGAGCCGAAAGTTTTCTTTTTCAGAAAAAAGCTTCTGCCGAGAGCGAGCACCGTGACATGCTGAGTCTCTGGGAAAGCAGAGATCCCCAAAGCTGTTGTGCCTGTGGATAGGCTGCAGAGGGATAGTGAAAAACTGCATTAGTTTTCAGGGCTGGCACCTTCCCTGTGGGAGAAGGAGCCGTAAGTTTGCCTTTTCAGAAAAAAGCTTCTGCCGAGAGCGAGCACCGTGACATGCTGAGTCTCTGGGAAAGCAGAGATCCCCAAAGCTGTTGTGCCTGTGGATAGGCTGCAGAGGGATAGTGAAAAACTGCATTAGTTTTCAGGGCTGGCACCTTCCCTGTGGGAGAAGGAGCCGTAAGTTTGCCTTTTCAGAAAAAAGCTTCTGCCGAGAGCGAGCACCGTGACATGCTGAGTCTCTGGGAAAGCAGAGATCCCAAAGCTGTTGTGCCTGTGGATAGGCTGCAGAGGGATAGTGAAAAACTGCATTAGTTTTCAGGGCTGGCACCTTCCCTGTGGGAGAAGGAGCCGTAAGTTTGCCTTTTCAGAAAAAAGCTTCTGCCGAGAGCGAGCACCGTGACATGCTGAGTCTCTGGGAAAGCAGAGATCCCCAAAGCTGTTGTGCCTGTGGATAGGCTGCAGAGGGATAGTGAATACCAGCAAGATCTTTCAGGGCTAGCACCTTCCTTGTGGGAGAAGGAGCCACACTTTTGCCTTCTCAGAAAAAGCTTCTGCCGAGAACGAGCACCGTGACATGCTGAGTCTCTGGGATAGCAGAGATCCCCAGTGCTGCTGCCGCTAAAGGATCCCCAGTGCTGTTGTGCCTGTGGATAGGCTGCAGGTGGCGGTGAAGACCACAAAATCTTTCAGGCCTGGCACTTGCCTTGCAGGAGAAGGTGCCAGACGTTTGCCTTTTCAGAAAAAAGCTCTGGCGAGAGTGAGCACCGTGACATGCTGAGTCTCTGGGAAAGCAGAGATCCCAAAAGCTGTTGTGCCTGTGGATAGGCTGCAGAGGGATAGTGAATACCAGCAAGATCTTTCAGGGCTGGCACCTTCCTTGTGGGAGAAGGAGCCGTAAGTTTGCCTTTTCAGAAAAAGGCTCTGGCGAGAGTGAGCACCGTGACATGCTGAGTCTCTGGGAAAGCAGAGATCCCCAAAGCTGTTGTGCCTGTGGATAGGCTGCAGAGGGATACTGAATACCAGCAAGATCTTTCAGGGCTGGCACCTTCCCTGTGGGAGAAGGAGCCGAAAGTTTTCTTTTTCAGAAAAAAGCTTCTGCCGAGAGCGAGCACCGTGACATGCTGAGTCTCTGGGAAAGCAGAGATCCCCAAAGCTGTTGTGCCTGTGGATAGGCTGCAGAGGGATAGTGAAAAACTGCATTAGTTTTCAGGGCTGGCACCTTCCTTGTGTGAGAAGGAGCCGTAAGTTTGCCTTTTCAGGAAAAAGCTTCTGCCGAGAGCGAGCACCGTGACATGCTGAGTCTCTGGGAAAGCAGAGATCCCCAAAGCTGTTGTGCCTGTGGATAGGCTGCAGAGGGATAGTGAAAAACTGCATTAGTTTTCAGGGCTGGCACCTTCCCTGTGGGAGAAGGAGCCGTAAGTTTGCCTTTTCAGAAAAAAGCTTCTGCCGAGAGCGAGCACCGTGACATGCTGAGTCTCTGGGAAAGCAGAGATCCCCAAAGCTGTTGTGCCTGTGGATAGGCTGCAGAGGGATAGTGAAAAACTGCATTAGTTTTCAGGGCTGGCACCTTCCCTGTGGGAGAAGGAGCCGTAAGTTTGCCTTTTCAGAAAAAAGCTTCTGCCGAGAGCGAGCACCGTGACATGCTGAGTCTCTGGGAAAGCAGAGATCCCAAAAGCTGTTGTGCCTGTGGATAGGCTGCAGAGGGATAGTGAATACCAGCAAGATCTTTCAGGGCTGGCACCTTCCTTGTGGGAGAAGGAGCCGTAAGTTTGCCTTTTCAGAAAAAGGCTCTGGCGAGAGTGAGCACCGTGACATGCTGAGTCTCTGGGAAAGCAGAGATCCCCAAAGCTGTTGTGCCTGTGGATAGGCTGCAGAGGGATAGTGAAAAACTGCATTAGTTTTCAGGGCTGGCACCTTCCCTGTGGGAGAAGGAGCCGTAAGTTTGCCTTTTCAGAAAAAAGCTTCTGCCGAGAGCGAGCACCGTGACATGCTGAGTCTCTGGGAAAGCAGAGATCCCCAAAGCTGTTGTGCCTGTGGATAGGCTGCAGAGGGATAGTGAAAAACTGCATTAGTTTTCAGGGCTGGCACCTTCCCTGTGGGAGAAGGAGCCGTAAGTTTGCCTTTTCAGAAAAAAGCTTCTGCCGAGAGCGAGCACCGTGACATGCTGAGTCTCTGGGAAAGCAGAGATCCCCAAAGCTGTTGTGCCTGTGGATAGGCTGCAGAGGGATAGTGAAAAACTGCATTAGTTTTCAGGGCTGGCACCTTCCCTGTGGGAGAAGGAGCCGTAAGTTTGCCTTTTCAGAAAAAAGCTTCTGCCGAGAGCGAGCACCGTGACATGCTGAGTCTCTGGGAAAGCAGAGATCCCAAAAGCTGTTGTGCCTGTGGATAGGCTGCAGAGGGATAGTGAAAAACTGCATTAGTTTTCAGGGCTGGCACCTTCCCTGTGGGAGAAGGAGCCGTAAGTTTGCCTTTTCAGAAAAAGGCTCTGGCGAGAGCGAGCACCGTGACATGCTGAGTCTCTGGGATAGCAGAGATCCCCAGTGCTGCTGCCGCTAAAGGATCCCCAGTGCTGTTGTGCCTGTGGATAGGCTGCAGGTGGCGGTGAAGACCACAAAATCTTTCAGGCCTGGCACTTGCCTTGCAGGAGAAGGAGCCAGACGTTTGCCTTTTCAGAAAAAAGCTTCTGCCGATAACGAGCACCTTGAGATGCTGAGTCTCTGGGAAAGCAGAGATCCCAAAAGCTGTTGCGGCTAAAGATAGGCTGCAGAGGGATAGTGAATACCAGCAAGATCTTTCAGGGCTGGCACCTTCCTTGTGGGAGAAGGAGCCGTAAGTTTGCCTTTTCAGAAAAAGGCTCTGGCGAGAGTGAGCACCGTGACATGCTGAGTCTCTGGGAAAGCAGAGATCCCCAAAGCTGTTGTGCCTGTGGATAGGCTGCAGAGGGATAGTGAATACCAGCAAGATCTTTCAGGGCTGGCACCTTACCTGTGGGAGAAGGAGCCGAAAGTTTTCTTTTTCAGAAAAAAGCTTCTGCCGAGAGCGAGCACCGTGACATGCTGAGTCTCTGGGAAAGCAGAGATCCCCAAAGCTGTTGTGCCTGTGGATAGGCTGCAGAGGGATAGTGAAAAACTGCATTAGTTTTCAGGGCTGGCACCTTCCCTGTGGGAGAAGGAGCCGTAAGTTTGCCTTTTCAGAAAAAAGCTTCTGCCGAGAGCGAGCACCGTGACATGCTGAGTCTCTGGGAAAGCAGAGATCCCCAAAGCTGTTGTGCCTGTGGATAGGCTGCAGAGGGATAGTGAAAAACTGCATTAGTTTTCAGGGCTGGCACCTTCCCTGTGGGAGAAGGAGCCGTAAGTTTGCCTTTTCAGAAAAAAGCTTCTGCCGAGAGCGAGCACCGTGACATGCTGAGTCTCTGGGAAAGCAGAGATCCCCAAAGCTGTTGTGCCTGTGGATAGGCTGCAGAGGGATAGTGAAAAACTGCATTAGTTTTCAGGGCTGGCACCTTCCCTGTGGGAGAAGGAGCCGTAAGTTTGCCTTTTCAGAAAAAAGCTTCTGCCGAGAGCGAGCACCGTGACATGCTGAGTCTCTGGGAAAGCAGAGATCCCCAAAGCTGTTGTGCCTGTGGATAGGCTGCAGAGGGATAGTGAAAAACTGCATTAGTTTTCAGGGCTGGCACCTTCCCTGTGGGAGAAGGAGCCGTAAGTTTGCCTTTTCAGAAAAAAGCTTCTGCCGAGAGCGAGCACCGTGACATGCTGAGTCTCTGGGAAAGCAGAGATCCCCAAAGCTGTTGTGCCTGTGGATAGGCTGCAGAGGGATAGTGAATACCAGCAAGATCTTTCAGGGCTAGCACCTTCCTTGTGGGAGAAGGAGCCACACTTTTGCCTTCTCAGAAAAAGCTTCTGCCGAGAACGAGCACCGTGACATGCTGAGTCTCTGGGATAGCAGAGATCCCCAGTGCTGCTGCCGCTAAAGGATCCCCAGTGCTGTTGTGCCTGTGGATAGGCTGCAGGTGGCGGTGAAGACCACAAAATCTTTCAGGCCTGGCACTTGCCTTGCAGGAGAAGGAGCCAGACGTTTGCCTTTTCAGAAAAAAGCTTCTGCCGATAACGAGCACCGTGAGATGCTGAGTCTCTGGGAAAGCAGAGATCCCCAGTGCTGTTGCGGCTAAAGATAGGCTGCAGAGGGATAGTGAATACCAGCAAGATCTTTCAGGGCTGGCACCTTACCTGTGGGAGAAGGAGCCGTAAGTTTGCCTTTTCAGAAAAAGGCTCTGGCGAGAGTGAGCACCGTGACATGCTGAGTCTCTGGGAAAGCAGAGATCCCCAAAGCTGTTGTGCCTGTGGATAGGCTGCA
Source organism: Astur gentilis (assembly GCF_929443795.1). Classification (NCBI taxonomy): domain Eukaryota; kingdom Metazoa; phylum Chordata; class Aves; order Accipitriformes; family Accipitridae; genus Astur; species Astur gentilis. The sequence goes on along the minus strand of NC_064911.1, from coordinate 106,590 downwards.
GAGGGATACTGAATACCAGCAAGATCTTTCAGGGCTGGCACCTTCCCTGTGGGAGAAGGAGCCGAAAGTTTTCTTTTTCAGAAAAAAGCTTCTGCCGAGAGCGAGCACCGTGACATGCTGAGTCTCTGGGAAAGCAGAGATCCCCAAAGCTGTTGTGCCTGTGGATAGGCTGCAGAGGGATAGTGAATACCAGCAAGATCTTTCAGGGCTGGCACCTTCCCTGTGGGAGAAGGAGCCGTAAGTTTGCCTTCTCAGAAAAAAGCTTTGGGGATCTCTGCTTTCCCAGAGACTCAGCATGTCACGGTGCTCGCTCTCGGCAGAAGCTTTTTTCTGAAAAGGCAAACTTACGGCTCCTTCTCCCACAGGGAAGGTGCCAGCCCTGAAAGATCTTGCTGGTATTCACTATCCCTCTGCAGCCTATCCACAGGCACAACAGCTTTTGGGATCTCTGCTTTCCCAGAGACTCAGCATGTCACGGTGCTCGCTCTCGGCAGAAGCTTTTTTCTGAAAAGGCAAACTTACGGCTCCTTCTCCCACAGGGAAGGTGCCAGCCCTGAAAACTAATGCAGTTTTTCACTATCCCTCTGCAGCCTATCCACAGGCACAACAGCTTTTGGGATCTCTGCTTTCCCAGAGACTCAGCATGTCACGGTGCTCGCTCTCGGCAGAAGCTTTTTTCTGAAAAGGCAAACTTACGGCTCCTTCTCCCACAGGGAAGGTGCCAGCCCTGAAAACTAATGCAGTTTTTCACTATCCCTCTGCAGCCTATCCACAGGCACAACAGCTTTGGGGATCTCTGCTTTCCCAGAGACTCAGCATGTCACGGTGCTCGCTCTCGGCAGAAGCTTTTTTCTGAAAAGGCAAACTTACGGCTCCTTCTCCCACAGGGAAGGTGCCAGCCCTGAAAGATCTTGCTGGTATTCACTATCCCTCTGCAGCCTATCCACAGGCACAACAGCTTTTGGGATCTCTGCTTTCCCAGAGACTCAGCATGTCACGGTGCTCGCTCTCGGCAGAAGCTTTTTTCTGAAAAGGCAAACTTACTGCTCCTTCTCCCACAGGGAAGGTGCCAGCCCTGAAAACTAATGCAGTTTTTCACTATCCCTCTGCAGCCTATCCACAGGCACAACAGCTTTTGGGATCTCTGCTTTCCCAGAGACTCAGCATGTCACGGTGCTCGCTCTCGGCAGAAGCTTTTTTCTGAAAAGGCAAACTTACGGCTCCTTCTCCCACAGGGAAGGTGTCAGCCCTGAAAACTAATGCAGTTTTTCACTATCCCTCTGCAGCCTATCCACAGGCACAACAGCTTTGGGGATCTCTGCTTTCCCAGAGACTCAGCATGTCACGGTGCTCACTCTCGCCAGAGCCTTTTTCTGAAAAGGCAAACTTACGGCTCCTTCTCCCTCAGGGAAGGTGCCAGCCCTGAAAACTAATGCAGTTTTTCACTATCCCTCTGCAGCCTATCCACAGGCACAACAGCTTTTGGGATCTCTGCTTTCCCAGAGACTCAGCATGTCACGGTGCTCGCTCTCGGCAGAAGCTTCTTTCTGAAAAGGCAAACTTACGGCTCCTTCTCCCACAGGGAAGGTGCCAGCCCTGAAAACTAATGCAGTTTTTCACTATCCCTCTGCAGCCTATCCACAGGCACAACAGCTTTGGGGATCTCTGCTTTCCCAGAGACTCAGCATGTCACGGTGCTCGCTCTCGGCAGAAGCTTTTTTCTGAAAAGGCAAACTTACGGCTCCTTCTCCCACAGGGAAGGTGCCAGCCCTGAAAACTAATGCAGTTTTTCACTATCCCTCTGCAGCCTATCCACAGGCACAACAGCTTTTGGGATCTCTGCTTTCCCAGAGACTCAGCATGTCACGGTGCTCGCTCTCGGCAGAAGCTTTTTTCTGAAAAGGCAAACTTACGGCTCCTTCTCCCACAGGGAAGGTGCCAGCCCTGAAAACTAATGCAGTTTTTCACTATCCCTCTGCAGCCTATCCACAGGCACAACAGCTTTGGGGATCTCTGCTTTCCCAGAGACTCAGCATGTCACGGTGCTCGCTCTCGGCAGAAGCTTTTTTCTGAAAAGGCAAACTTACGGCTCCTTCTCCCACAGGGAAGGTGCCAGCCCTGAAAGATCTTGCTGGTATTCACTATCCCTCTGCAGCCTATCCACAGGCACAACAGCTTTTGGGATCTCTGCTTTCCCAGAGACTCAGCATGTCACGGTGCTCGCTCTCGGCAGAAGCTTTTTTCTGAAAAGGCAAACTTACGGCTCCTTCTCCCTCAGGGAAGGTGCCAGCCCTGAAAACTAATGCAGTTTTTCACTATCCCTCTGCAGCCTATCCACAGGCACAACAGCTTTTGGGATCTCTGCTTTCCCAGAGACTCAGCATGTCACGGTGCTCGCTCTCGGCAGAAGCTTTTTTCTGAAAAGGCAAACTTACGGCTCCTTCTCCCACAGGGAAGGTGTCAGCCCTGAAAACTAATGCAGTTTTTCACTATCCCTCTGCAGCCTATCCACAGGCACAACAGCTTTGGGGATCTCTGCTTTCCCAGAGACTCAGCATGTCACGGTGCTCACTCTCGCCAGAGCCTTTTTCTGAAAAGGCAAACTTACGGCTCCTTCTCCCTCAGGGAAGGTGCCAGCCCTGAAAACTAATGCAGTTTTTCACTATCCCTCTGCAGCCTATCCACAGGCACAACAGCTTTTGGGATCTCTGCTTTCCCAGAGACTCAGCATGTCACGGTGCTCGCTCTCGGCAGAAGCTTTTTTCTGAAAAGGCAAACTTACGGCTTCTTCTCCCTCAGGGAAGGTGCCAGCCCTGAAAACTAATGCAGTTTTTCACTATCCCTCTGCAGCCTATCCACAGGCACAACAGCTTTGGGGATCTCTGCTTTCCCAGAGACTCAGCATGTCACGGTGCTCGCTCTCGGCAGAAGCTTTTTTCTGAAAAGGCAAACTTACGGCTCCTTCTCCCACAGGGAAGGTGCCAGCCCTGAAAGATCTTGCTGGTATTCACTATCCCTCTGCAGCCTATCCACAGGCACAACAGCTTTGGGGATCTCTGCTTTCCCAGAGACTCAGCATGTCACGGTGCTCGCTCTCGGCAGAAGCTTTTTTCTGAAAAGGCAAACTTACGGCTCCTTCTCCCACAGGGAAGGTGCCAGCCCTGAAAACTAATGCAGTTTTTCACTATCCCTCTGCAGCCTATCCACAGGCACAACAGCTTTGGGGATCTCTGCTTTCCCAGAGACTCAGCATGTCACGGTGATGGCTCTCGGCAGAAGCTTTTTTCTGAAAAGGCAAACTTACTGCTCCTTCTCCCACAGGGAAGGTGCCAGCCCTGAAAACTAATGCAGTTTTTCACTATCCCTCTGCAGCCTATCCACAGGCACAACAGCTTTGGGGATCTCTGCTTTCCCAGAGACTCAGCATGTCACGGTGCTCGCTCTCGGCAGAAGCTTTTTTCTGAAAAGGCAAACTTACTGCTCCTTCTCCCACAGGGAAGGTGCCAGCCCTGAAAACTAATGCAGTTTTTCACTATCCCTCTGCAGCCTATCCACAGGCACAACAGCTTTGGGGATCTCTGCTTTCCCAGAGACTCAGCATGTCACGGTGCTCACTCTCGCCAGAGCCTTTTTCTGAAAAGGCAAACTTTCGGCTCCTTCTCCCTCAGGGAAGGTGCCAGCCCTGAAAGATCTTGCTGGTATTCACTATCCCTCTGCAGCCTATCCACAGGCACAACAGCTTTTGGGATCTCTGCTTTCCCAGAGACTCTGCATGTCACGGTGCTCGCTCTCGGCAGAAGCTTTTTTCTGAAAAGGCAAACTTACGGCTCCTTCTCCCACAGGGAAGGTGCCAGCCCTGAAAACTAATGCAGTTTTTCACTATCCCTCTGCAGCCTATCCACAGGCACAACAGCTTTTGGGATCTCTGCTTTCCCAGAGACTCAGCATGTCACGGTGCTCGCTCTCGGCAGAAGCTTTTTTCTGAAAAGGCAAACTTACGGCTCCTTCTCCCACAGGGAAGGTGCCAGCCCTGAAAACTAATGCAGTTTTTCACTATCCCTCTGCAGCCTATCCACAGGCACAACAGCTTTGGGGATCTCTGCTTTCCCAGAGACTCAGCATGTCACGGTGCTCGCTCTCGGCAGAAGCTTTTTTTCTGAAAAGGCAAACTTTCGGCTCCTTCTCCCACAGGGAAGGTGCCAGCCCTGAAAACTAATGCAGTTTTTCACTATCCCTCTGCAGCCTATCCACAGGCACAACAGCTTTGGGGATCTCTGCTTTCCCAGAGACTCAGCATGTCACGGTGCTCGCTCTCGGCAGAAGCTTTTTTCTGAAAAGGCAAACTTACGGCTCCTTCTCCCACAGGGAAGGTGCCAGCCCTGAAAACTAATGCAGTTTTTCACTATCCCTCTGCAGCCTATCCACAGGCACAACAGCTTTGGGGATCTCTGCTTTCCCAGAGACTCAGCATGTCACGGTGCTCGCTCTCGGCAGAAGCTTTTTTCTGAAAAGGCAAACTTACGGCTCCTTCTCCCACAGGGAAGGTGCCAGCCCTGAAAGATCTTGCTGGTATTCACTATCCCTCTGCAGCCTATCCACAGGCACAACAGCTTTTGGGATCTCTGCTTTCCCAGAGACTCAGCATGTCACGGTGCTCGCTCTCGGCAGAAGCTTTTTTCTGAAAAGGCAAACTTACGGCTCCTTCTCCCACAGGGAAGGTGCCAGCCCTGAAAGATCTTGCTGGTATTCACTATCCCTCTGCAGCCTATCCACAGGCACAACAGCTTTGGGGATCTCTGCTTTCCCAGAGACTCAGCATGTCACGGTGCTCGCTCTCGGCAGAAGCTTTTTTCTGAAAAGGCAAACTTACGGCTCCTTCTCCCACAGGGAAGGTGCCAGCCCTGAAAACTAATGCAGTTTTTCACTATCCCTCTGCAGCCTATCCACAGGCACAACAGCTTTTGGGATCTCTGCTTTCCCAGAGACTCAGCATGTCACGGTGCTCGCTCTCGGCAGAAGCTTTTTTCTGAAAAGGCAAACTTACGGCTCCTTCTCCCACAGGGAAGGTGCCAGCCCTGAAAGATCTTGCTGTTATTCACTATCCCTCTGCAGCCTATCCACAGGCACAACAGCTTTGGGGATCTCTGCTTTCCCAGAGACTCAGCATGTCACGGTGCTCGCTCTCGGCAGAAGCTTTTTTCTGAAAAGGCAAACTTACGGCTCCTTCTCCCACAGGGAAGGTGCCAGCCCTGAAAGATCTTGCTGGTATTCACTATCCCTCTGCAGCCTATCCACAGGCACAACAGCTTTGGGGATCTCTGCTTTCCCAGAGACTCAGCATGTCACGGTGCTCGCTCTCGGCAGAAGCTTTTTTCTGAAAAGGCAAACTTACTGCTCCTTCTCCCACAGGGAAGGTGCCAGCCCTGAAAACTAATGCAGTTTTTCACTATCCCTCTGCAGCCTATCCACAGGCACAACAGCTTTGGGGATCTCTGCTTTCCCAGAGACTCAGCATGTCACGGTGCTTGCTCTCGGCAGAAGCTTTTTTCTGAAAAGGCAAACTTACGGCTCCTTCTCCCACAGGGAAGGTGCCAGCCCTGAAAACTAATGCAGTTTTTCACTATCCCTCTGCAGCCTATCCACAGGCACAACAGCTTTGGGGATCTCTGCTTTCCCAGAGACTCAGCATGTCACGGTGCTCGCTCTCGGCAGAAGCTTTTTTCTGAAAAGGCAAACTTACGGCTCCTTCTCCCACAGGGAAGGTGCCAGCCCTGAAAACTAATGCAGTTTTTCACTATCCCTCTGCAGCCTATCCACAGGCACAACAGCTTTGGGGATCTCTGCTTTCCCAGAGACTCAGCATGTCACGGTGCTCGCTCTCGGCAGAAGCTTTTTTCTGAAAAGGCAAACTTACGGCTCCTTCTCCCACAGGGAAGGTGCCAGCCCTGAAAGATCTTGCTGGTATTCACTATCCCTCTGCAGCCTATCCACAGGCACAACAGCTTTTGGGATCTCTGCTTTCCCAGAGACTCAGCATGTCACGGTGCTCGCTCTCGGCAGAAGCTTTTTTCTGAAAAGGCAAACTTACGGCTCCTTCTCCCACAGGGAAGGTGCCAGCCCTGAAAACTAATGCAGTTTTTCACTATCCCTCTGCAGCCTATCCACAGGCACAACAGCTTTTGGGATCTCTGCTTTCCCAGAGACTCAGCATGTCACGGTGCTCGCTCTCGGCAGAAGCTTTTTTCTGAAAAGGCAAACTTACGGCTCCTTCTCCCACAGGGAAGGTGCCAGCCCTGAAAGATCTTGCTGGTATTCACTATCCCTCTGCAGCCTATCCACAGGCACAACAGCTTTGGGGATCTCTGCTTTCCCAGAGACTCAGCATGTCACGGTGCTCGCTCTCGGCAGAAGCTTTTTTCTGAAAAGGCAAACTTACGGCTCCTTCTCCCACAGGGAAGGTGCCAGCCCTGAAAGATCTTGCTGGTATTCACTATCCCTCTGCAGCCTATCCACAGGCACAACAGCTTTTGGGATCTCTGCTTTCCCAGAGACTCAGCATGTCACGGTGCTCGCTCTCGGCAGAAGCTTTTTTCTGAAAAGGCAAACTTACTGCTCCTTCTCCCACAGGGAAGGTGCCAGCCCTGAAAACTAATGCAGTTTTTCACTATCCCTCTGCAGCCTATCCACAGGCACAACAGCTTTTGGGATCTCTGCTTTCCCAGAGACTCAGCATGTCACGGTGCTTGCTCTCGGCAGAAGCTTTTTTCTGAAAAGGCAAACTTACGGCTCCTTCTCCCACAGGGAAGGTGCCAGCCCTGAAAACTAATGCAGTTTTTCACTATCCCTCTGCAGCCTATCCACAGGCACAACAGCTTTGGGGATCTCTGCTTTCCCAGAGACTCAGCATGTCACGGTGCTCGCTCTCGGCAGAAGCTTTTTTCTGAAAAGGCAAACTTACGGCTCCTTCTCCCACAGGGAAGGTGCCAGCCCTGAAAACTAATGCAGTTTTTCACTATCCCTCTGCAGCCTATCCACAGGCACAACAGCTTTGGGGATCTCTGCTTTCCCAGAGACTCAGCATGTCACGGTGCTCGCTCTCGGCAGAAGCTTTTTTCTGAAAAGGCAAACTTACGGCTCCTTCTCCCTCAGGGAAGGTGCCAGCCCTGAAAACTAATGCAGTTTTTCACTATCCCTCTGCAGCCTATCCACAGGCACAACAGCTTTTGGGATCTCTGCTTTCCCAGAGACTCAGCATGTCACGGTGCTCGCTCTCGGCAGAAGCTTTTTTCTGAAAAGGCAAACTTACGGCTCCTTCTCCCACAGGGAAGGTGCCAGCCCTGAAAGATCTTGCTGGTATTCACTATCCCTCTGCAGCCTATCCACAGGCACAACAGCTTTTGGGATCTCTGCTTTCCCAGAGACTCAGCATGTCACGGTGCTCGCTCTCGGCAGAAGCTTTTTTCTGAAAAGGCAAACTTACTGCTCCTTCTCCCACAGGGAAGGTGCCAGCCCTGAAAACTAATGCAGTTTTTCACTATCCCTCTGCAGCCTATCCACAGGCACAACAGCTTTGGGGATCTCTGCTTTCCCAGAGACTCAGCATGTCACGGTGCTCGCTCTCGGCAGAAGCTTTTTTCTGAAAAGGCAAACTTACGGCTCCTTCTCCCACAGGGAAGGTGCCAGCCCTGAAAACTAATGCAGTTTTTCACTATCCCTCTGCAGCCTATCCACAGGCACAACAGCTTTTGGGATCTCTGCTTTCCCAGAGACTCAGCATGTCACGGTGCTCGCTCTCGGCAGAAGCTTTTTTCTGAAAAGGCAAACTTACGGCTCCTTCTCCCACAGGGAAGGTGCCAGCCCTGAAAACTAATGCAGTTTTTCACTATCCCTCTGCAGCCTATCCACAGGCACAACAGCTTTGGGGATCTCTGCTTTCCCAGAGACTCAGCATGTCACGGTGCTCGCTCTCGGCAGAAGCTTTTTTTCTGAAAAGGCAAACTTTCGGCTCCTTCTCCCTCAGGGAAGGTGCCAGCCCTGAAAACTAATGCAGTTTTTCACTATCCCTCTGCAGCCTATCCACAGGCACAACAGCTTTGGGGATCTCTGCTTTCCCAGAGACTCAGCATGTCACGGTGCTCGCTCTCGGCAGAAGCTTTTTTCTGAAAAGGCAAACTTACGGCTCCTTCTCCCACAGGGAAGGTGCCAGCCCTGAAAACTAATGCAGTTTTTCACTATCCCTCTGCAGCCTATCCACAGGCACAACAGCTTTGGGGATCTCTGCTTTCCCAGAGACTCAGCATGTCACGGTGCTCGCTCTCGGCAGAAGCTTTTTTCTGAAAAGGCAAACTTACGGCTCCTTCTCCCACAGGGAAGGTGCCAGCCCTGAAAGATCTTGCTGGTATTCACTATCCCTCTGCAGCCTATCCACAGGCACAACAGCTTTTGGGATCTCTGCTTTCCCAGAGACTCAGCATGTCACGGTGCTCGCTCTCGGCAGAAGCTTTTTTCTGAAAAGGCAAACTTACGGCTCCTTCTCCCACAGGGAAGGTGCCAGCCCTGAAAGATCTTGCTGGTATTCACTATCCCTCTGCAGCCTATCCACAGGCACAACAGCTTTGGGGATCTCTGCTTTCCCAGAGACTCAGCATGTCACGGTGCTCGCTCTCGGCAGAAGCTTTTTTCTGAAAAGGCAAACTTACTGCTCCTTCTCCCACAGGGAAGGTGCCAGCCCTGAAAACTAATGCAGTTTTTCACTATCCCTCTGCAGCCTATCCACAGGCACAACAGCTTTTGGGATCTCTGCTTTCCCAGAGACTCAGCATGTCACGGTGCTCGCTCTCGGCAGAAGCTTTTTTCTGAAAAGGCAAACTTACGGCTCCTTCTCCCACAGGGAAGGTGCCAGCCCTGAAAGATCTTGCTGGTATTCACTATCCCTCTGCAGCCTATCCACAGGCACAACAGCTTTGGGGATCTCTGCTTTCCCAGAGACTCAGCATGTCACGGTGCTCGCTCTCGGCAGAAGCTTTTTTCTGAAAAGGCAAACTTACGGCTCCTTCTCCCACAGGGAAGGTGCCAGCCCTGAAAGATCTTGCTGGTATTCACTATCCCTCTGCAGCCTATCCACAGGCACAACAGCTTTGGGGATCTCTGCTTTCCCAGAGACTCAGCATGTCACGGTGCTCGCTCTCGGCAGAAGCTTTTTTCTGAAAAGGCAAACTTACGGCTCCTTCTCCCACAGGGAAGGTGCCAGCCCTGAAAGATCTTGCTGGTATTCACTATCCCTCTGCAGCCTATCCACAGGCACAACAGCTTTGGGGATCTCTGCTTTCCCAGAGACTCAGCATGTCACGGTGCTCGCTCTCGGCAGAAGCTTTTTTCTGAAAAGGCAAACTTACTGCTCCTTCTCCCACAGGGAAGGTGCCAGCCCTGAAAACTAATGCAGTTTTTCACTATCCCTCTGCAGCCTATCCACAGGCACAACAGCTTTGGGGATCTCTGCTTTCCCAGAGACTCAGCATGTCACGGTGCTTGCTCTCGGCAGAAGCTTTTTTCTGAAAAGGCAAACTTACGGCTCCTTCTCCCACAGGGAAGGTGCCAGCCCTGAAAACTAATGCAGTTTTTCACTATCCCTCTGCAGCCTATCCACAGGCACAACAGCTTTGGGGATCTCTGCTTTCCCAGAGACTCAGCATGTCACGGTGCTCGCTCTCGGCAGAAGCTTTTTTCTGAAAAGGCAAACTTACGGCTCCTTCTCCCACAGGGAAGGTGCCAGCCCTGAAAACTAATGCAGTTTTTCACTATCCCTCTGCAGCCTATCCACAGGCACAACAGCTTTGGGGATCTCTGCTTTCCCAGAGACTCAGCATGTCACGGTGCTCGCTCTCGGCAGAAGCTTTTTTCTGAAAAGGCAAACTTACGGCTCCTTCTCCCACAGGGAAGGTGCCAGCCCTGAAAGATCTTGCTGGTATTCACTATCCCTCTGCAGCCTATCCACAGGCACAACAGCTTTGGGGATCTCTGCTTTCCCAGAGACTCAGCATGTCACGGTGCTCGCTCTCGGCAGAAGCTTTTTTCTGAAAAGGCAAACTTACGGCTCCTTCTCCCACAGGGAAGGTGCCAGCCCTGAAAGATCTTGCTGGTATTCACTATCCCTCTGCAGCCTATCCACAGGCACAACAGCTTTGGGGATCTCTGCTTTCCCAGAGACTCAGCATGTCACGGTGCTCGCTCTCGGCAGAAGCTTTTTTCTGAAAAGGCAAACTTACTGCTCCTTCTCCCACAGGGAAGGTGCCAGCCCTGAAAACTAATGCAGTTTTTCACTATCCCTCTGCAGCCTATCCACAGGCACAACAGCTTTTGGGATCTCTGCTTTCCCAGAGACTCAGCATGTCACGGTGCTCGCTCTCGGCAGAAGCTTTTTTCTGAAAAGGCAAACTTACGGCTCCTTCTCCCACAGGGAAGGTGCCAGCCCTGAAAGATCTTGCTGGTATTCACTATCCCTCTGCAGCCTATCCACAGGCACAACAGCTTTGGGGATCTCTGCTTTCCCAGAGACTCAGCATGTCACGGTGCTCGCTCTCGGCAGAAGCTTTTTTCTGAAAAGGCAAACTTACGGCTCCTTCTCCCACAGGGAAGGTGCCAGCCCTGAAAGATCTTGCTGGTATTCACTATCCCTCTGCAGCCTATCCACAGGCACAACAGCTTTGGGGATCTCTGCTTTCCCAGAGACTCAGCATGTCACGGTGCTCGCTCTCGGCAGAAGCTTTTTTCTGAAAAGGCAAACTTACTGCTCCTTCTCCCACAGGGAAGGTGCCAGCCCTGAAAACTAATGCAGTTTTTCACTATCCCTCTGCAGCCTATCCACAGGCACAACAGCTTTTGGGATCTCTGCTTTCCCAGAGACTCAGCATGTCACGGTGCTTGCTCTCGGCAGAAGCTTTTTTCTGAAAAGGCAAACTTACGGCTCCTTCTCCCACAGGGAAGGTGCCAGCCCTGAAAACTAATGCAGTTTTTCACTATCCCTCTGCAGCCTATCCACAGGCACAACAGCTTTGGGGATCTCTGCTTTCCCAGAGACTCAGCATGTCACGGTGCTCGCTCTCGGCAGAAGCTTTTTTCTGAAAAGGCAAACTTACGGCTCCTTCTCCCACAGGGAAGGTGCCAGCCCTGAAAACTAATGCAGTTTTTCACTATCCCTCTGCAGCCTATCCACAGGCACAACAGCTTTGGGGATCTCTGCTTTCCCAGAGACTCAGCATGTCACGGTGCTCGCTCTCGGCAGAAGCTTTTTTCTGAAAAGGCAAACTTACGGCTCCTTCTCCCTCGGGGAAGGTGCCAGCCCTGAAAACTAATGCAGTTTTTCACTATCCCTCTGCAGCCTATCCACAGGCACAACAGCTTTTGGGATCTCTGCTTTCCCAGAGACTCAGCATGTCACGGTGCTCGCTCTCGGCAGAAGCTTTTTTCTGAAAAGGCAAACTTACGGCTCCTTCTCCCACAGGGAAGGTGCCAGCCCTGAAAGATCTTGCTGGTATTCACTATCCCTCTGCAGCCTATCCACAGGCACAACAGCTTTTGGGATCTCTGCTTTCCCAGAGACTCAGCATGTCACGGTGCTCGCTCTCGGCAGAAGCTTTTTTCTGAAAAGGCAAACTTACTGCTCCTTCTCCCACAGGGAAGGTGCCAGCCCTGAAAACTAATGCAGTTTTTCACTATCCCTCTGCAGCCTATCCACAGGCACAACAGCTTTTGGGATCTCTGCTTTCCCAGAGACTCAGCATGTCACGGTGCTCGCTCTCGGCAGAAGCTTTTTTCTGAAAAGGCAAACTTACGGCTCCTTCTCCCACAGGGAAGGTGCCAGCCCTGAAAACTAATGCAGTTTTTCACTATCCCTCTGCAGCCTATCCACAGGCACAACAGCTTTTGGGATCTCTGCTTTCCCAGAGACTCAGCATGTCACGGTGCTCGCTCTCGGCAGAAGCTTTTTTCTGAAAAGGCAAACTTACGGCTCCTTCTCCCACAGGGAAGGTGCCAGCCCTGAAAACTAATGCAGTTTTTCACTATCCCTCTGCAGCCTATCCACAGGCACAACAGCTTTGGGGATCTCTGCTTTCCCAGAGACTCAGCATGTCACGGTGCTCGCTCTCGGCAGAAGCTTTTTTCTGAAAAGGCAAACTTACGGCTCCTTCTCCCACAGGGAAGGTGCCAGCCCTGAAAGATCTTGCTGGTATTCACTATCCCTCTGCAGCCTATCCACAGGCACAACAGCTTTTGGGATCTCTGCTTTCCCAGAGACTCAGCATGTCACGGTGCTCGCTCTCGGCAGAAGCTTTTTTCTGAAAAGGCAAACTTACGGCTCCTTCTCCCACAGGGAAGGTGCCAGCCCTGAAAACTAATGCAGTTTTTCACTATCCCTCTGCAGCCTATCCACAGGCACAACAGCTTTTGGGATCTCTGCTTTCCCAGAGACTCAGCATGTCACGGTGCTCGCTCTCGGCAGAAGCTTTTTTCTGAAAAGGCAAACTTACGGCTCCTTCTCCCACAGGGAAGGTGTCAGCCCTGAAAACTAATGCAGTTTTTCACTATCCCTCTGCAGCCTATCCACAGGCACAACAGCTTTGGGGATCTCTGCTTTCCCAGAGACTCAGCATGTCACGGTGCTCACTCTCGCCAGAGCCTTTTTCTGAAAAGGCAAACTTTCGGCTCCTTCTCCCTCAGGGAAGGTGCCAGCCCTGAAAACTAATGCAGTTTTTCACTATCCCTCTGCAGCCTATCCACAGGCACAACAGCTTTGGGGATCTCTGCTTTCCCAGAGACTCAGCATGTCACGGTGCTCGCTCTCGGCAGAAGCTTTTTTCTGAAAAGGCAAACTTACTGCTCCTTCTCCCACAGGGAAGGTGCCAGCCCTGAAAACTAATGCAGTTTTTCACTATCCCTCTGCAGCCTATCCACAGGCACAACAGCTTTTGGGATCTCTGCTTTCCCAGAGACTCAGCATGTCACGGTGCTCGCTCTCGGCAGAAGCTTTTTTCTGAAAAGGCAAACTTACGGCTCCTTCTCCCACAGGGAAGGTGCCAGCCCTGAAAGATCTTGCTGGTATTCACTATCCCTCTGCAGCCTATCCACAGGCACAACAGCTTTGGGGATCTCTGCTTTCCCAGAGACTCAGCATGTCACGGTGCTCGCTCTCGGCAGAAGCTTTTTTCTGAAAAGGCAAACTTACGGCTCCTTCTCCCACAGGGAAGGTGCCAGCCCTGAAAGATCTTGCTGGTATTCACTATCCCTCTGCAGCCTATCCACAGGCACAACAGCTTTGGGGATCTCTGCTTTCCCAGAGACTCAGCATGTCACGGTGCTCGCTCTCGGCAGAAGCTTTTTTCTGAAAAGGCAAACTTACTGCTCCTTCTCCCACAGGGAAGGTGCCAGCCCTGAAAACTAATGCAGTTTTTCACTATCCCTCTGCAGCCTATCCACAGGCACAACAGCTTTTGGGATCTCTGCTTTCCCAGAGACTCAGCATGTCACGGTGCTCGCTCTCGGCAGAAGCTTTTTTCTGAAAAGGCAAACTTACGGCTCCTTCTCCCACAGGGAAGGTGCCAGCCCTGAAAGATCTTGCTGGTATTCACTATCCCTCTGCAGCCTATCCACAGGCACAACAGCTTTGGGGATCTCTGCTTTCCCAGAGACTCAGCATGTCACGGTGCTCGCTCTCGGCAGAAGCTTTTTTCTGAAAAGGCAAACTTACGGCTCCTTCTCCCACAGGGAAGGTGCCAGCCCTGAAAGATCTTGCTGGTATTCACTATCCCTCTGCAGCCTATCCACAGGCACAACAGCTTTGGGGATCTCTGCTTTCCCAGAGACTCAGCATGTCACGGTGCTCGCTCTCGGCAGAAGCTTTTTTCTGAAAAGGCAAACTTACTGCTCCTTCTCCCACATGGAAGGTGCCAGCCCTGAAAACTAATGCAGTTTTTCACTATCCCTCTGCAGCCTATCCACAGGCACAACAGCTTTTGGGATCTCTGCTTTCCCAGAGACTCAGCATGTCACGGTGCTCGCTCTCGGCAGAAGCTTTTTTCTGAAAAGGCAAACTTACGGCTCCTTCTCCCACAGGGAAGGTGCCAGCCCTGAAAACTAATGCAGTTTTTCACTATCCCTCTGCAGCCTATCCACAGGCACAACAGCTTTGGGGATCTCTGCTTTCCCAGAGACTCAGCATGTCACGGTGCTCGCTCTCGGCAGAAGCTTTTTTCTGAAAAGGCAAACTTACGGCTCCTTCTCCCACAGGGAAGGTGCCAGCCCTGAAAACTAATGCAGTTTTTCACTATCCCTCTGCAGCCTATCCACAGGCACAACAGCTTTGGGGATCTCTGCTTTCCCAGAGACTCAGCATGTCACGGTGCTCGCTCTCGGCAGAAGCTTTTTTCTGAAAAGGCAAACTTACGGCTCCTTCTCCCACAGGGAAGGTGCCAGCCCTGAAAGATCTTGCTGGTATTCACTATCCCTCTGCAGCCTATCCACAGGCACAACAGCTTTTGGGATCTCTGCTTTCCCAGAGACTCAGCATGTCACGGTGCTCGCTCTCGGCAGAAGCTTTTTTCTGAAAAGGCAAACTTACGGCTCCTTCTCCCACAGGGAAGGTGCCAGCCCTGAAAGATCTTGCTGGTATTCACTATCCCTCTGCAGCCTATCCACAGGCACAACAGCTTTGGGGATCTCTGCTTTCCCAGAGACTCAGCATGTCACGGTGCTCGCTCTCGGCAGAAGCTTTTTTCTGAAAAGGCAAACTTACTGCTCCTTCTCCCACAGGGAAGGTGCCAGCCCTGAAAACTAATGCAGTTTTTCACTATCCCTCTGCAGCCTATCCACAGGCACAACAGCTTTTGGGATCTCTGCTTTCCCAGAGACTCAGCATGTCACGGTGCTCGCTCTCGGCAGAAGCTTTTTTCTGAAAAGGCAAACTTACGGCTCCTTCTCCCACAGGGAAGGTGCCAGCCCTGAAAGATCTTGCTGGTATTCACTATCCCTCTGCAGCCTATCCACAGGCACAACAGCTTTTGGGATCTCTGCTTTCCCAGAGACTCAGCATGTCACGGTGCTCGCTCTCGGCAGAAGCTTTTTTCTGAAAAGGCAAACTTACGGCTCCTTCTCCCACAGGGAAGGTGCCAGCCCTGAAAGATCTTGCTGGTATTCACTATCCCTCTGCAGCCTATCCACAGGCACAACAGCTTTGGGGATCTCTGCTTTCCCAGAGACTCAGCATGTCACGGTGCTCGCTCTCGGCAGAAGCTTTTTTCTGAAAAGGCAAACTTACTGCTCCTTCTCCCACAGGGAAGGTGCCAGCCCTGAAAACTAATGCAGTTTTTCACTATCCCTCTGCAGCCTATCCACAGGCACAACAGCTTTTGGGATCTCTGCTTTCCCAGAGACTCAGCATGTCACGGTGCTTGCTCTCGGCAGAAGCTTTTTTCTGAAAAGGCAAACTTACGGCTCCTTCTCCCACAGGGAAGGTGCCAGCCCTGAAAACTAATGCAGTTTTTCACTATCCCTCTGCAGCCTATCCACAGGCACAACAGCTTTGGGGATCTCTGCTTTCCCAGAGACTCAGCATGTCACGGTGCTCGCTCTCGGCAGAAGCTTTTTTCTGAAAAGGCAAACTTACGGCTCCTTCTCCCTCAGGGAAGGTGCCAGCCCTGAAAACTAATGCAGTTTTTCACTATCCCTCTGCAGCCTATCCACAGGCACAACAGCTTTTGGGATCTCTGCTTTCCCAGAGACTCAGCATGTCACGGTGCTCGCTCTCGGCAGAAGCTTTTTTCTGAAAAGGCAAACTTACTGCTCCTTCTCCCACAGGGAAGGTGCCAGCCCTGAAAACTAATGCAGTTTTTCACTATCCCTCTGCAGCCTATCCACAGGCACAACAGCTTTGGGGATCTCTGCTTTCCCAGAGACTCAGCATGTCACGGTGCTCGCTCTCGGCAGAAGCTTTTTTCTGAAAAGGCAAACTTACGGCTCCTTCTCCCTCAGGGAAGGTGCCAGCCCTGAAAACTAATGCAGTTTTTCACTATCCCTCTGCAGCCTATCCACAGGCACAACAGCTTTTGGGATCTCTGCTTTCCCAGAGACTCAGCATGTCACGGTGCTCGCTCTCGGCAGAAGCTTTTTTCTGAAAAGGCAAACTTACGGCTCCTTCTCCCACAGGGAAGGTGCCAGCCCTGAAAGATCTTGCTGGTATTCACTATCCCTCTGCAGCCTATCCACAGGCACAACAGCTTTTGGGATCTCTGCTTTCCCAGAGACTCAGCATGTCACGGTGCTCGCTCTCGGCAGAAGCTTTTTTCTGAAAAGGCAAACTTACTGCTCCTTCTCCCACAGGGAAGGTGCCAGCCCTGAAAACTAATGCAGTTTTTCACTATCCCTCTGCAGCCTATCCACAGGCACAACAGCTTTGGGGATCTCTGCTTTCCCAGAGACTCAGCATGTCACGGTGCTCGCTCTCGGCAGAAGCTTTTTTCTGAAAAGGCAAACTTACGGCTCCTTCTCCCACAGGGAAGGTGCCAGCCCTGAAAACTAATGCAGTTTTTCACTATCCCTCTGCAGCCTATCCACAGGCACAACAGCTTTTGGGATCTCTGCTTTCCCAGAGACTCAGCATGTCACGGTGCTCGCTCTCGGCAGAAGCTTTTTTCTGAAAAGGCAAACTTACGGCTCCTTCTCCCACAGGGAAGGTGCCAGCCCTGAAAACTAATGCAGTTTTTCACTATCCCTCTGCAGCCTATCCACAGGCACAACAGCTTTGGGGATCTCTGCTTTCCCAGAGACTCAGCATGTCACGGTGCTCGCTCTCGGCAGAAGCTTTTTTCTGAAAAGGCAAACTTACGGCTCCTTCTCCCACAGGGAAGGTGCCAGCCCTGAAAGATCTTGCTGGTATTCACTATCCCTCTGCAGCCTATCCACAGGCACAACAGCTTTTGGGATCTCTGCTTTCCCAGAGACTCAGCATGTCACGGTGCTCGCTCTCGGCAGAAGCTTTTTTCTGAAAAGGCAAACTTACGGCTCCTTCTCCCACAGGGAAGGTGCCAGCCCTGAAAACTAATGCAGTTTTTCACTATCCCTCTGCAGCCTATCCACAGGCACAACAGCTTTTGGGATCTCTGCTTTCCCAGAGACTCAGCATGTCACGGTGCTCGCTCTCGGCAGAAGCTTTTTTCTGAAAAGGCAAACTTACGGCTCCTTCTCCCACAGGGAAGGTGTCAGCCCTGAAAACTAATGCAGTTTTTCACTATCCCTCTGCAGCCTATCTACAGGCACAACAGCTTTGGGGATCTCTGCTTTCCCAGAGACTCAGCATGTCACGGTGCTCACTCTCGCCAGAGCCTTTTTCTGAAAAGGCAAACTTTCGGCTCCTTCTCCCTCAGGGAAGGTGCCAGCCCTGAAAACTAATGCAGTTTTTCACTATCCCTCTGCAGCCTATCCACAGGCACAACAGCTTTGGGGATCTCTGCTTTCCCAGAGACTCAGCATGTCACGGTGCTCGCTCTCGGCAGAAGCTTTTTTCTGAAAAGGCAAACTTACGGCTCCTTCTCCCACAGGGAAGGTGCCAGCCCTGAAAGATCTTGCTGGTATTCACTATCCCTCTGCAGCCTATCCACAGGCACAACAGCTTTTGGGATCTCTGCTTTCCCAGAGACTCAGCATGTCACGGTGCTCGCTCTCGGCAGAAGCTTTTTTCTGAAAAGGCAAACTTACGGCTCCTTCTCCCACAGGGAAGGTGCCAGCCCTGAAAGATCTTGCTGGTATTCACTATCCCTCTGCAGCCTATCCACAGGCACAACAGCTTTGGGGATCTCTGCTTTCCCAGAGACTCAGCATGTCACGGTGCTCGCTCTCGGCAGAAGCTTTTTTCTGAAAAGGCAAACTTACTGCTCCTTCTCCCACAGGGAAGGTGCCAGCCCTGAAAACTAATGCAGTTTTTCACTATCCCTCTGCAGCCTATCCACAGGCACAACAGCTTTTGGGATCTCTGCTTTCCCAGAGACTCAGCATGTCACGGTGCTCGCTCTCGGCAGAAGCTTTTTTCTGAAAAGGCAAACTTACGGCTCCTTCTCCCACAGGGAAGGTGCCAGCCCTGAAAGATCTTGCTGGTATTCACTATCCCTCTGCAGCCTATCCACAGGCACAACAGCTTTGGGGATCTCTGCTTTCCCAGAGACTCAGCATGTCACGGTGCTCGCTCTCGGCAGAAGCTTTTTTCTGAAAAGGCAAACTTACGGCTCCTTCTCCCACAGGGAAGGTGCCAGCCCTGAAAGATCTTGCTGGTATTCACTATCCCTCTGCAGCCTATCCACAGGCACAACAGCTTTGGGGATCTCTGCTTTCCCAGAGACTCAGCATGTCACGGTGCTCGCTCTCGGCAGAAGCTTTTTTCTGAAAAGGCAAACTTACTGCTCCTTCTCCCACAGGGAAGGTGCCAGCCCTGAAAACTAATGCAGTTTTTCACTATCCCTCTGCAGCCTATCCACAGGCACAACAGCTTTTGGGATCTCTGCTTTCCCAGAGACTCAGCATGTCACGGTGCTTGCTCTCGGCAGAAGCTTTTTTCTGAAAAGGCAAACTTACGGCTCCTTCTCCCACAGGGAAGGTGCCAGCCCTGAAAACTAATGCAGTTTTTCACTATCCCTCTGCAGCCTATCCACAGGCACAACAGCTTTGGGGATCTCTGCTTTCCCAGAGACTCAGCATGTCACGGTGCTCGCTCTCGGCAGAAGCTTTTTTCTGAAAAGGCAAACTTACGGCTCCTTCTCCCACAGGGAAGGTGCCAGCCCTGAAAACTAATGCAGTTTTTCACTATCCCTCTGCAGCCTATCCACAGGCACAACAGCTTTGGGGATCTCTGCTTTCCCAGAGACTCAGCATGTCACGGTGCTCGCTCTCGGCAGAAGCTTTTTTCTGAAAAGGCAAACTTACGGCTCCTTCTCCCTCAGGGAAGGTGCCAGCCCTGAAAACTAATGCAGTTTTTCACTATCCCTCTGCAGCCTATCCACAGGCACAACAGCTTTTGGGATCTCTGCTTTCCCAGAGACTCAGCATGTCACGGTGCTCGCTCTCGGCAGAAGCTTTTTTCTGAAAAGGCAAACTTACGGCTCCTTCTCCCACAGGGAAGGTGCCAGCCCTGAAAGATCTTGCTGGTATTCACTATCCCTCTGCAGCCTATCCACAGGCACAACAGCTTTTGGGATCTCTGCTTTCCCAGAGACTCAGCATGTCACGGTGCTCGCTCTCGGCAGAAGCTTTTTTCTGAAAAGGCAAACTTACTGCTCCTTCTCCCACAGGGAAGGTGCCAGCCCTGAAAACTAATGCAGTTTTTCACTATCCCTCTGCAGCCTATCCACAGGCACAACAGCTTTGGGGATCTCTGCTTTCCCAGAGACTCAGCATGTCACGGTGCTCGCTCTCGGCAGAAGCTTTTTTCTGAAAAGGCAAACTTACGGCTCCTTCTCCCACAGGGAAGGTGCCAGCCCTGAAAACTAATGCAGTTTTTCACTATCCCTCTGCAGCCTATCCACAGGCACAACAGCTTTTGGGATCTCTGCTTTCCCAGAGACTCAGCATGTCACGGTGCTCGCTCTCGGCAGAAGCTTTTTTCTGAAAAGGCAAACTTACGGCTCCGTCTCCCACAGGGAAGGTGCCAGCCCTGAAAACTAATGCAGTTTTTCACTATCCCTCTGCAGCCTATCCACAGGCACAACAGCTTTGGGGATCTCTGCTTTCCCAGAGACTCAGCATGTCACGGTGCTCGCTCTCGGCAGAAGCTTTTTTTCTGAAAAGGCAAACTTTCGGCTCCTTCTCCCTCAGGGAAGGTGCCAGCCCTGAAAACTAATGCAGTTTTTCACTATCCCTCTGCAGCCTATCCACAGGCACAACAGCTTTGGGGATCTCTGCTTTCCCAGAGACTCAGCATGTCACGGTGCTCGCTCTCGGCAGAAGCTTTTTTCTGAAAAGGCAAACTTACGGCTCCTTCTCCCACAGGGAAGGTGCCAGCCCTGAAAACTAATGCAGTTTTTCACTATCCCTCTGCAGCCTATCCACAGGCACAACAGCTTTGGGGATCTCTGCTTTCCCAGAGACTCAGCATGTCACGGTGCTCGCTCTCGGCAGAAGCTTTTTTCTGAAAAGGCAAACTTACGGCTCCTTCTCCCACAGGGAAGGTGCCAGCCCTGAAAGATCTTGCTGGTATTCACTATCCCTCTGCAGCCTATCCACAGGCACAACAGCTTTTGGGATCTCTGCTTTCCCAGAGACTCAGCATGTCACGGTGCTCGCTCTCGGCAGAAGCTTTTTTCTGAAAAGGCAAACTTACGGCTCCTTCTCCCACAGGGAAGGTGCCAGCCCTGAAAGATCTTGCTGGTATTCACTATCCCTCTGCAGCCTATCCACAGGCACAACAGCTTTGGGGATCTCTGCTTTCCCAGAGACTCAGCATGTCACGGTGCTCGCTCTCGGCAGAAGCTTTTTTCTGAAAAGGCAAACTTACTGCTCCTTCTCCCACAGGGAAGGTGCCAGCCCTGAAAACTAATGCAGTTTTTCACTATCCCTCTGCAGCCTATCCACAGGCACAACAGCTTTTGGGATCTCTGCTTTCCCAGAGACTCAGCATGTCACGGTGCTCGCTCTCGGCAGAAGCTTTTTTCTGAAAAGGCAAACTTACGGCTCCTTCTCCCACAGGGAAGGTGCCAGCATTCACTATCCCTCTGCAGCCTATCCACAGGCACAACAGCTTTTGGGATCTCTGCTTTCCCAGAGACTCAGCATGTCACGGTGCTCGCTCTCGGCAGAAGCTTTTTTCTGAAAAGGCAAACTTACGGCTCCTTCTCCCACAGGGAAGGTGCCAGCCCTGAAAGATCTTGCTGGTATTCACTATCCCTCTGCAGCCTATCCACAGGCACAACAGCTTTGGGGATCTCTGCTTTCCCAGAGACTCAGCATGTCACGGTGCTCGCTCTCGGCAGAAGCTTTTTTCTGAAAAGGCAAACTTACTGCTCCTTCTCCCACATGGAAGGTGCCAGCCCTGAAAACTAATGCAGTTTTTCACTATCCCTCTGCAGCCTATCCACAGGCACAACAGCTTTTGGGATCTCTGCTTTCCCAGAGACTCAGCATGTCACGGTGCTTGCTCTCGGCAGAAGCTTTTTTCTGAAAAGGCAAACTTACGGCTCCTTCTCCCACAGGGAAGGTGCCAGCCCTGAAAACTAATGCAGTTTTTCACTATCCCTCTGCAGCCTATCCACAGGCACAACAGCTTTGGGGATCTCTGCTTTCCCAGAGACTCAGCATGTCACGGTGCTCGCTCTCGGCAGAAGCTTTTTTCTGAAAAGGCAAACTTACGGCTCCTTCTCCCACAGGGAAGGTGCCAGCCCTGAAAACTAATGCAGTTTTTCACTATCCCTCTGCAGCCTATCCACAGGCACAACAGCTTTGGGGATCTCTGCTTTCCCAGAGACTCAGCATGTCACGGTGCTCGCTCTCGGCAGAAGCTTTTTTCTGAAAAGGCAAACTTACGGCTCCTTCTCCCACAGGGAAGGTGCCAGCCCTGAAAGATCTTGCTGGTATTCACTATCCCTCTGCAGCCTATCCACAGGCACAACAGCTTTTGGGATCTCTGCTTTCCCAGAGACTCAGCATGTCACGGTGCTCGCTCTCGGCAGAAGCTTTTTTCTGAAAAGGCAAACTTACGGCTCCTTCTCCCACAGGGAAGGTGCCAGCCCTGAAAGATCTTGCTGGTATTCACTATCCCTCTGCAGCCTATCCACAGGCACAACAGCTTTTGGGATCTCTGCTTTCCCAGAGACTCAGCATGTCACGGTGCTCGCTCTCGGCAGAAGCTTTTTTCTGAAAAGGCAAACTTACTGCTCCTTCTCCCACAGGGAAGGTGCCAGCCCTGAAAACTAATGCAGTTTTTCACTATCCCTCTGCAGCCTATCCACAGGCACAACAGCTTTTGGGATCTCTGCTTTCCCAGAGACTCAGCATGTCACGGTGCTCGCTCTCGGCAGAAGCTTTTTTCTGAAAAGGCAAACTTACGGCTCCTTCTCCCACAGGGAAGGTGCCAGCCCTGAAAGATCTTGCTGGTATTCACTATCCCTCTGCAGCCTATCCACAGGCACAACAGCTTTTGGGATCTCTGCTTTCCCAGAGACTCAGCATGTCACGGTGCTCGCTCTCGGCAGAAGCTTTTTTCTGAAAAGGCAAACTTACGGCTCCTTCTCCCACAGGGAAGGTGCCAGCCCTGAAAGATCTTGCTGGTATTCACTATCCCTCTGCAGCCTATCCACAGGCACAACAGCTTTGGGGATCTCTGCTTTCCCAGAGACTCAGCATGTCACGGTGCTCGCTCTCGGCAGAAGCTTTTTTCTGAAAAGGCAAACTTACTGCTCCTTCTCCCACAGGGAAGGTGCCAGCCCTGAAAGATCTTGCTGGTATTCACTATGCCTTTGCAGCCTATCTTTAGCCGCAACAGAACTGGGGATCTCTGCTTTCCCAGAGACTCAGCATGTCACGGTTCTCGTTCTCGGCAGAAGCTTTTTCTGAGAAGGCAAACGTCTGGCTCCTTCTCCCACAAGGAAGGTGCTAGCCCTGAAAGATCTTGCTGGTCTTCACTATCCCTCTGCAGCCTATCCACAGGCACAACAGCTTTTGGGATCTCTGCTTTCCCAGAGACTCAGCATGTCACGGTGCTCGCTCTCGGCAGAAGCTTTTTTCTGAAAAGGCAAACTTACGGCTCCTTCTCCCACAGGGAAGGTGCCAGCCCTGAAAACTAATGCAGTTTTTCACTATCCCTCTGCAGCCTATCCACAGGCACAACAGCTTTGGGGATCTCTGCTTTCCCAGAGACTCAGCATGTCACGGTGCTCGCTCTCGGCAGAAGCTTTTTTCTGAAAAGGCAAACTTACGGCTCCTTCTCCCACAGGGAAGGTGCCAGCCCTGAAAACTAATGCAGTTTTTCACTATCCCTCTGCAGCCTATCCACAGGCACAACAGCTTTGGGCATCTCTGCTTTCCCAGAGACTCAGCATGTCACGGTGCTCGCTCTCGGCAGAAGCTTTTTTCTGAAAAGGCAAACTTACGGCTCCTTCTCCCACAGGGAAGGTGCCAGCCCTGAAAGATCTTGCTGGTATTCACTATCCCTCTGCAGCCTATCCACAGGCACAACAGCTTTTGGGATCTCTGCTTTCCCAGAGACTCAGCATGTCACGGTGCTCGCTCTCGGCAGAAGCTTTTTTCTGAAAAGGCAAACTTACGGCTCCTTCTCCCACAGGGAAGGTGCCAGCCCTGAAAACTAATGCAGTTTTTCACTATCCCTCTGCAGCCTATCCACAGGCACAACAGCTTTTGGGATCTCTGCTTTCCCAGAGACTCAGCATGTCACGGTGCTCGCTCTCGGCAGAAGCTTTTTTCTGAAAAGGCAAACTTACGGCTCCTTCTCCCACAGGGAAGGTGTCAGCCCTGAAAACTAATGCAGTTTTTCACTATCCCTCTGCAGCCTATCCACAGGCACAACAGCTTTGGGGATCTCTGCTTTCCCAGAGACTCAGCATGTCACGGTGCTCACTCTCGCCAGAGCCTTTTTCTGAAAAGGCAAACTTTCGGCTCCTTCTCCCTCAGGGAAGGTGCCAGCCCTGAAAACTAATGCAGTTTTTCACTATCCCTCTGCAGCCTATCCACAGGCACAACAGCTTTGGGGATCTCTGCTTTCCCAGAGACTCAGCATGTCACGGTGCTCGCTCTCGGCAGAAGCTTTTTTCTGAAAAGGCAAACTTACGGCTCCTTCTCCCACAGGGAAGGTGCCAGCCCTGAAAACTAATGCAGTTTTTCACTATCCCTCTGCAGCCTATCCACAGGCACAACAGCTTTGGGGATCTCTGCTTTCCCAGAGACTCAGCATGTCACGGTGCTCGCTCTCGGCAGAAGCTTTTTTCTGAAAAGGCAAACTTACGGCTCCTTCTCCCACAGGGAAGGTGCCAGCCCTGAAAGATCTTGCTGGTATTCACTATCCCTCTGCAGCCTATCCACAGGCACAACAGCTTTTGGGATCTCTGCTTTCCCAGAGACTCAGCATGTCACGGTGCTCGCTCTCGGCAGAAGCTTTTTTCTGAAAAGGCAAACTTACGGCTCCTTCTCCCACAGGGAAGGTGCCAGCCCTGAAAGATCTTGCTGGTATTCACTATCCCTCTGCAGCCTATCCACAGGCACAACAGCTTTTGGGATCTCTGCTTTCCCAGAGACTCAGCATGTCACGGTGCTCGCTCTCGGCAGAAGCTTTTTTCTGAAAAGGCAAACTTACGGCTCCTTCTCCCACAGGGAAGGTGCCAGCCCTGAAAACTAATGCAGTTTTTCACTATCCCTCTGCAGCCTATCCACAGGCACAACAGCTTTGGGGATCTCTGCTTTCCCAGAGACTCAGCATGTCACGGTGATGGCTCTCGGCAGAAGCTTTTTTCTGAAAAGGCAAACTTACGGCTCATTCTCCCACAGGGAAGGTGCCAGCCCTGAAAACTAATGCAGTTTTTCACTATCCCTCTGCAGCCTATCCACAGGCACAACAGCTTTGGGGATCTCTGCTTTCCCAGAGACTCAGCATGTCACGGTGCTCGCTCTCGGCAGAAGCTTTTTTCTGAAAAGGCAAACTTACGGCTCCTTCTCCCACAGGGAAGGTGCCAGCCCTGAAAACTAATGCAGTTTTTCACTATCCCTCTGCAGCCTATCCACAGGCACAACAGCTTTGGGGATCTCTGCTTTCCCAGAGACTCAGCATGTCACGGTGCTCACTCTCGCCAGAGCCTTTTTCTGAAAAGGCAAACTTTCGGCTCCTTCTCCCTCAGGGAAGGTGCCAGCCCTGAAAACTAATGCAGTTTTTCACTATCCCTCTGCAGCCTATCCACAGGCACAACAGCTTTTGGGATCTCTGCTTTCCCAGAGACTCAGCATGTCACGGTGCTCGCTCTCGGCAGAAGCTTTTTTCTGAAAAGGCAAACTTACGGCTCCTTCTCCCACAGGGAAGGTGCCAGCCCTGAAAACTAATGCAGTTTTTCACTATCCCTCTGCAGCCTATCCACAGGCACAACAGCTTTGGGGATCTCTGCTTTCCCAGAGACTCAGCATGTCACGGTGCTCGCTCTCGGCAGAAGCTTTTTTCTGAAAAGGCAAACTTACTGCTCCTTCTCCCACAGGGAAGGTGCCAGCCCTGAAAGATCTTGCTGGTATTCACTATGCCTTTGCAGCCTATCTTTAGCCGCAACAGAACTGGGGATCTCTGCTT
This sequence comes from Astur gentilis, assembly GCF_929443795.1. NCBI lineage: Eukaryota > Metazoa > Chordata > Aves > Accipitriformes > Accipitridae > Astur > Astur gentilis. Next base: position 81,278 of record NC_064911.1, on the reverse strand, counting down.
TCCCAGAGACTCAGCATGTCACGGTTCTCGTTCTCGGCAGAAGCTTTTTCTGAGAAGGCAAACGTCTGGCTCCTTCTCCCACAAGGAAGGTGCTAGCCCTGAAAGATCTTGCTGGTCTTCACTATCCCTCTGCAGCCTATCCACAGGCACAACAGCTTTGGGGATCTCTGCTTTCCCAGAGACTCAGCATGTCACGGTGCTCGCTCTCGGCAGAAGCTTTTTTCTGAAAAGGCAAACTTACGGCTCATTCTCCCACAGGGAAGGTGCCAGCCCTGAAAACTAATGCAGTTTTTCACTATCCCTCTGCAGCCTATCCACAGGCACAACAGCTTTGGGGATCTCTGCTTTCCCAGAGACTCAGCATGTCACGGTGCTCGCTCTCGGCAGAAGCTTTTTTCTGAAAAGGCAAACTTACGGCTCCTTCTCCCACAGGGAAGGTGCCAGCCCTGAAAGATCTTGCTGGTATTCACTATCCCTCTGCAGCCTATCCACAGGCACAACAGCTTTGGGGATCTCTGCTTTCCCAGAGACTCAGCATGTCACGGTGCTCGCTCTCGGCAGAAGCTTTTTTCTGAAAAGGCAAACTTACGGCTCCTTCTCCCACAGGGAAGGTGCCAGCCCTGAAAACTAATGCAGTTTTTCACTATCCCTCTGCAGCCTATCCACAGGCACAACAGCTTTTGGGATCTCTGCTTTCCCAGAGACTCAGCATGTCACGGTGCTCGCTCTCGGCAGAAGCTTTTTTCTGAAAAGGCAAACTTACGGCTCCTTCTCCCACAGGGAAGGTGCCAGCCCTGAAAACTAATGCAGTTTTTCACTATCCCTCTGCAGCCTATCCACAGGCACAACAGCTTTGGGGATCTCTGCTTTCCCAGAGACTCAGCATGTCACGGTGCTCGCTCTCGGCAGAAGCTTTTTTCTGAAAAGGCAAACTTACGGCTCCTTCTCCCACAGGGAAGGTGTCAGCCCTGAAAACTAATGCAGTTTTTCACTATCCCTCTGCAGCCTATCCACAGGCACAACAGCTTTGGGGATCTCTGCTTTCCCAGAGACTCAGCATGTCACGGTGCTCACTCTCGCCAGAGCCTTTTTCTGAAAAGGCAAACTTTCGGCTCCTTCTCCCTCAGGGAAGGTGCCAGCCCTGAAAACTAATGCAGTTTTTCACTATCCCTCTGCAGCCTATCCACAGGCACAACAGCTTTGGGGATCTCTGCTTTCCCAGAGACTCAGCATGTCACGGTGCTCGCTCTCGGCAGAAGCTTTTTTCTGAAAAGGCAAACTTACGGCTCCTTCTCCCACAGGGAAGGTGCCAGCCCTGAAAACTAATGCAGTTTTTCACTATCCCTCTGCAGCCTATCCACAGGCACAACAGCTTTGGGGATCTCTGCTTTCCCAGAGACTCAGCATGTCACGGTGCTCGCTCTCGGCAGAAGCTTTTTTCTGAAAAGGCAAACTTACGGCTCCTTCTCCCACAGGGAAGGTGCCAGCCCTGAAAGATCTTGCTGGTATTCACTATCCCTCTGCAGCCTATCCACAGGCACAACAGCTTTTGGGATCTCTGCTTTCCCAGAGACTCAGCATGTCACGGTGCTCGCTCTCGGCAGAAGCTTTTTTCTGAAAAGGCAAACTTACGGCTCCTTCTCCCACAGGGAAGGTGCCAGCCCTGAAAGATCTTGCTGGTATTCACTATCCCTCTGCAGCCTATCCACAGGCACAACAGCTTTTGGGATCTCTGCTTTCCCAGAGACTCAGCATGTCACGGTGCTCGCTCTCGGCAGAAGCTTTTTTCTGAAAAGGCAAACTTACGGCTCCTTCTCCCACAGGGAAGGTGCCAGCCCTGAAAACTAATGCAGTTTTTCACTATCCCTCTGCAGCCTATCCACAGGCACAACAGCTTTGGGGATCTCTGCTTTCCCAGAGACTCAGCATGTCACGGTGATGGCTCTCGGCAGAAGCTTTTTTCTGAAAAGGCAAACTTACTGCTCCTTCTCCCACAGGGAAGGTGCCAGCCCTGAAAACTAATGCAGTTTTTCACTATCCCTCTGCAGCCTATCCACAGGCACAACAGCTTTGGGGATCTCTGCTTTCCCAGAGACTCAGCATGTCACGGTGCTCGCTCTCGGCAGAAGCTTTTTTCTGAAAAGGCAAACTTACGGCTCCTTCTCCCACAGGGAAGGTGCCAGCCCTGAAAACTAATGCAGTTTTTCACTATCCCTCTGCAGCCTATCCACAGGCACAACAGCTTTGGGGATCTCTGCTTTCCCAGAGACTCAGCATGTCACGGTGCTCACTCTCGCCAGAGCCTTTTTCTGAAAAGGCAAACTTTCGGCTCCTTCTCCCTCAGGGAAGGTGCCAGCCCTGAAAACTAATGCAGTTTTTCACTATCCCTCTGCAGCCTATCCACAGGCACAACAGCTTTTGGGATCTCTGCTTTCCCAGAGACTCAGCATGTCACGGTGCTCGCTCTCGGCAGAAGCTTTTTTCTGAAAAGGCAAACTTACTGCTCCTTCTCCCACAGGGAAGGTGCCAGCCCTGAAAACTAATGCAGTTTTTCACTATCCCTCTGCAGCCTATCCACAGGCACAACAGCTTTTGGGATCTCTGCTTTCCCAGAGACTCAGCATGTCACGGTGCTCGCTCTCGGCAGAAGCTTTTTTCTGAAAAGGCAAACTTACGGCTCCTTCTCCCACAGGGAAGGTGCCAGCCCTGAAAACTAATGCAGTTTTTCACTATCCCTCTGCAGCCTATCCACAGGCACAACAGCTTTGGGGATCTCTGCTTTCCCAGAGACTCAGCATGTCACGGTGCTCGCTCTCGGCAGAAGCTTTTTTTCTGAAAAGGCAAACTTACGGCTCCTTCTCCCACAGGGAAGGTGCCAGCCCTGAAAACTAATGCAGTTTTTCACTATCCCTCTGCAGCCTATCCACAGTCACAACAGCTTTGGGGATCTCTGCTTTCCCAGAGACTCAGCATGTCACGGTGCTCGCTCTCGGCAGAAGCTTTTTTCTGAAAAGGCAAACTTACGGCTCCTTCTCCCACAGGGAAGGTGCCAGCCCTTAAAACTAATGCAGTTTTTCACTATCCCTCTGCAGCCTATCCACAGGCACAACAGCTTTGGGGATCTCTGCTTTCCCAGAGACTCAGCATGTCACGGTGCTCGCTCTCGGCAGAAGCTTTTTTCTGAAAAGGCAAACTTACGGCTCCTTCTCCCACAGGGAAGGTGCCAGCCCTGAAAACTAATGCAGTTTTTCACTATCCCTCTGCAGCCTATCCACAGGCACAACAGCTTTTGGGATCTCTGCTTTCCCAGAGACTCAGCATGTCACGGTGCTCGCTCTCGGCAGAAGCTTTTTTCTGAAAAGGCAAACTTACGGCTCCTTCTCCCACAGGGAAGGTGTCAGCCCTGAAAACTAATGCAGTTTTTCACTATCCCTCTGCAGCCTATCCACAGGCACAACAGCTTTGGGGATCTCTGCTTTCCCAGAGACTCAGCATGTCACGGTGCTCACTCTCGCCAGAGCCTTTTTCTGAAAAGGCAAACTTTCGGCTCCTTCTCCCTCAGGGAAGGTGCCAGCCCTGAAAACTAATGCAGTTTTTCACTATCCCTCTGCAGCCTATCCACAGGCACAACAGCTTTGGGGATCTCTGCTTTCCCAGAGACTCAGCATGTCACGGTGCTCGCTCTCGGCAGAAGCTTTTTTCTGAAAAGGCAAACTTACGGCTCCTTCTCCCACAGGGAAGGTGCCAGCCCTGAAAACTAATGCAGTTTTTCACTATCCCTCTGCAGCCTATCCACAGGCACAACAGCTTTGGGGATCTCTGCTTTCCCAGAGACTCAGCATGTCACGGTGCTCGCTCTCGGCAGAAGCTTTTTTCTGAAAAGGCAAACTTACGGCTCCTTCTCCCACAGGGAAGGTGCCAGCCCTGAAAGATCTTGCTGGTATTCACTATCCCTCTGCAGCCTATCCACAGGCACAACAGCTTTTGGGATCTCTGCTTTCCCAGAGACTCAGCATGTCACGGTGCTCGCTCTCGGCAGAAGCTTTTTTCTGAAAAGGCAAACTTACGGCTCCTTCTCCCACAGGGAAGGTGCCAGCCCTGAAAGATCTTGCTGGTATTCACTATCCCTCTGCAGCCTATCCACAGGCACAACAGCTTTTGGGATCTCTGCTTTCCCAGAGACTCAGCATGTCACGGTGCTCGCTCTCGGCAGAAGCTTTTTTCTGAAAAGGCAAACTTACGGCTCCTTCTCCCACAGGGAAGGTGCCAGCCCTGAAAACTAATGCAGTTTTTCACTATCCCTCTGCAGCCTATCCACAGGCACAACAGCTTTGGGGATCTCTGCTTTCCCAGAGACTCAGCATGTCACGGTGATGGCTCTCGGCAGAAGCTTTTTTCTGAAAAGGCAAACTTACTGCTCCTTCTCCCACAGGGAAGGTGCCAGCCCTGAAAACTAATGCAGTTTTTCACTATCCCTCTGCAGCCTATCCACAGGCACAACAGCTTTGGGGATCTCTGCTTTCCCAGAGACTCAGCATGTCACGGTGCTCGCTCTCGGCAGAAGCTTTTTTCTGAAAAGGCAAACTTACGGCTCCTTCTCCCACAGGGAAGGTGCCAGCCCTGAAAACTAATGCAGTTTTTCACTATCCCTCTGCAGCCTATCCACAGGCACAACAGCTTTGGGGATCTCTGCTTTCCCAGAGACTCAGCATGTCACGGTGCTCACTCTCGCCAGAGCCTTTTTCTGAAAAGGCAAACTTTCGGCTCCTTCTCCCTCAGGGAAGGTGCCAGCCCTGAAAACTAATGCAGTTTTTCACTATCCCTCTGCAGCCTATCCACAGGCACAACAGCTTTTGGGATCTCTGCTTTCCCAGAGACTCAGCATGTCACGGTGCTCGCTCTCGGCAGAAGCTTTTTTCTGAAAAGGCAAACTTACGGCTCCTTCTCCCACAGGGAAGGTGCCAGCCCTGAAAACTAATGCAGTTTTTCACTATCCCTCTGCAGCCTATCCACAGGCACAACAGCTTTGGGGATCTCTGCTTTCCCAGAGACTCAGCATGTCACGGTGCTCGCTCTCGGCAGAAGCTTTTTTCTGAAAAGGCAAACTTACTGCTCCTTCTCCCACAGGGAAGGTGCCAGCCCTGAAAGATCTTGCTGGTATTCACTATGCCTTTGCAGCCTATCTTTAGCCGCAACAGAACTGGGGATCTCTGCTTTCCCAGAGACTCAGCATGTCACGGTTCTCGTTCTCGGCAGAAGCTTTTTCTGAGAAGGCAAACGTCTGGCTCCTTCTCCCACAAGGAAGGTGCTAGCCCTGAAAGATCTTGCTGGTCTTCACTATCCCTCTGCAGCCTATCCACAGGCACAACAGCTTTGGGGATCTCTGCTTTCCCAGAGACTCAGCATGTCACGGTGCTCGCTCTCGGCAGAAGCTTTTTTCTGAAAAGGCAAACTTACGGCTCATTCTCCCACAGGGAAGGTGCCAGCCCTGAAAACTAATGCAGTTTTTCACTATCCCTCTGCAGCCTATCCACAGGCACAACAGCTTTGGGGATCTCTGCTTTCCCAGAGACTCAGCATGTCACGGTGCTCGCTCTCGGCAGAAGCTTTTTTCTGAAAAGGCAAACTTACGGCTCCTTCTCCCACAGGGAAGGTGCCAGCCCTGAAAGATCTTGCTGGTATTCACTATCCCTCTGCAGCCTATCCACAGGCACAACAGCTTTGGGGATCTCTGCTTTCCCAGAGACTCAGCATGTCACGGTGCTCGCTCTCGGCAGAAGCTTTTTTCTGAAAAGGCAAACTTACGGCTCCTTCTCCCACAGGGAAGGTGCCAGCCCTGAAAACTAATGCAGTTTTTCACTATCCCTCTGCAGCCTATCCACAGGCACAACAGCTTTTGGGATCTCTGCTTTCCCAGAGACTCAGCATGTCACGGTGCTCGCTCTCGGCAGAAGCTTTTTTCTGAAAAGGCAAACTTACGGCTCCTTCTCCCACAGGGAAGGTGCCAGCCCTGAAAACTAATGCAGTTTTTCACTATCCCTGTGCAGCCTATCCACAGGCACAACAGCTTTGGGGATCTCTGCTTTCCCAGAGACTCAGCATGTCACGGTGCTCGCTCTCGGCAGAAGCTTTTTTCTGAAAAGGCAAACTTACGGCTCCTTCTCCCACAGGGAAGGTGTCAGCCCTGAAAACTAATGCAGTTTTTCACTATCCCTCTGCAGCCTATCCACAGGCACAACAGCTTTGGGGATCTCTGCTTTCCCAGAGACTCAGCATGTCACGGTGCTCACTCTCGCCAGAGCCTTTTTCTGAAAAGGCAAACTTTCGGCTCCTTCTCCCTCAGGGAAGGTGCCAGCCCTGAAAACTAATGCAGTTTTTCACTATCCCTCTGCAGCCTATCCACAGGCACAACAGCTTTGGGGATCTCTGCTTTCCCAGAGACTCAGCATGTCACGGTGCTCGCTCTCGGCAGAAGCTTTTTTCTGAAAAGGCAAACTTACGGCTCCTTCTCCCACAGGGAAGGTGCCAGCCCTGAAAACTAATGCAGTTTTTCACTATCCCTCTGCAGCCTATCCACAGGCACAACAGCTTTGGGGATCTCTGCTTTCCCAGAGACTCAGCATGTCACGGTGCTCGCTCTCGGCAGAAGCTTTTTTCTGAAAAGGCAAACTTACGGCTCCTTCTCCCACAGGGAAGGTGCCAGCCCTGAAAGATCTTGCTGGTATTCACTATCCCTCTGCAGCCTATCCACAGGCACAACAGCTTTTGGGATCTCTGCTTTCCCAGAGACTCAGCATGTCACGGTGCTCGCTCTCGGCAGAAGCTTTTTTCTGAAAAGGCAAACTTACGGCTCCTTCTCCCACAGGGAAGGTGCCAGCCCTGAAAGATCTTGCTGGTATTCACTATCCCTCTGCAGCCTATCCACAGGCACAACAGCTTTTGGGATCTCTGCTTTCCCAGAGACTCAGCATGTCACGGTGCTCGCTCTCGGCAGAAGCTTTTTTCTGAAAAGGCAAACTTACGGCTCCTTCTCCCACAGGGAAGGTGCCAGCCCTGAAAACTAATGCAGTTTTTCACTATCCCTCTGCAGCCTATCCACAGGCACAACAGCTTTGGGGATCTCTGCTTTCCCAGAGACTCAGCATGTCACGGTGATGGCTCTCGGCAGAAGCTTTTTTCTGAAAAGGCAAACTTACTGCTCCTTCTCCCACAGGGAAGGTGCCAGCCCTGAAAACTAATGCAGTTTTTCACTATCCCTCTGCAGCCTATCCACAGGCACAACAGCTTTGGGGATCTCTGCTTTCCCAGAGACTCAGCATGTCACGGTGCTCGCTCTCGGCAGAAGCTTTTTTCTGAAAAGGCAAACTTACGGCTCCTTCTCCCACAGGGAAGGTGCCAGCCCTGAAAACTAATGCAGTTTTTCACTATCCCTCTGCAGCCTATCCACAGGCACAACAGCTTTGGGGATCTCTGCTTTCCCAGAGACTCAGCATGTCACGGTGCTCACTCTCGCCAGAGCCTTTTTCTGAAAAGGCAAACTTTCGGCTCCTTCTCCCTCAGGGAAGGTGCCAGCCCTGAAAACTAATGCAGTTTTTCACTATCCCTCTGCAGCCTATCCACAGGCACAACAGCTTTTGGGATCTCTGCTTTCCCAGAGACTCAGCATGTCACGGTGCTCGCTCTCGGCAGAAGCTTTTTTCTGAAAAGGCAAACTTACTGCTCCTTCTCCCACAGGGAAGGTGCCAGCCCTGAAAACTAATGCAGTTTTTCACTATCCCTCTGCAGCCTATCCACAGGCACAACAGCTTTTGGGATCTCTGCTTTCCCAGAGACTCAGCATGTCACGGTGCTCGCTCTCGGCAGAAGCTTTTTTCTGAAAAGGCAAACTTACGGCTCCTTCTCCCACAGGGAAGGTGCCAGCCCTGAAAACTAATGCAGTTTTTCACTATCCCTCTGCAGCCTATCCACAGGCACAACAGCTTTGGGGATCTCTGCTTTCCCAGAGACTCAGCATGTCACGGTGCTCGCTCTCGGCAGAAGCTTTTTTTCTGAAAAGGCAAACTTACGGCTCCTTCTCCCACAGGGAAGGTGCCAGCCCTGAAAACTAATGCAGTTTTTCACTATCCCTCTGCAGCCTATCCACAGGCACAACAGCTTTGGGGATCTCTGCTTTCCCAGAGACTCAGCATGTCACGGTGCTCGCTCTCGGCAGAAGCTTTTTTCTGAAAAGGCAAACTTACGGCTCCTTCTCCCACAGGGAAGGTGCCAGCCCTGAAAACTAATGCAGTTTTTCACTATCCCTCTGCAGCCTATCCACAGGCACAACAGCTTTGGGGATCTCTGCTTTCCCAGAGACTCAGCATGTCACGGTGCTCGCTCTCGGCAGAAGCTTTTTTCTGAAAAGGCAAACTTACGGCTCCTTCTCCCACAGGGAAGGTGCCAGCCCTGAAAGATCTTGCTGGTATTCACTATCCCTCTGCAGCCTATCCACAGGCACAACAGCTTTGGGGATCTCTGCTTTCCCAGAGACTCAGCATGTCACGGTGCTCGCTCTCGGCAGAAGCTTTTTTCTGAAAAGGCAAACTTACGGCTCCTTCTCCCACAGGGAAGGTGCCAGCCCTGAAAACTAATGCAGTTTTTCACTATCCCTCTGCAGCCTATCCACAGGCACAACAGCTTTTGGGATCTCTGCTTTCCCAGAGACTCAGCATGTCACGGTGCTCGCTCTCGGCAGAAGCTTTTTTCTGAAAAGGCAAACTTACGGCTCCTTCTCCCACAGGGAAGGTGCCAGCCCTGAAAACTAATGCAGTTTTTCACTATCCCTCTGCAGCCTATCCACAGGCACAACAGCTTTGGGGATCTCTGCTTTCCCAGAGACTCAGCATGTCACGGTGCTCGCTCTCGGCAGAAGCTTTTTTCTGAAAAGGCAAACTTACGGCTCCTTCTCCCACAGGGAAGGTGTCAGCCCTGAAAACTAATGCAGTTTTTCACTATCCCTCTGCAGCCTATCCACAGGCACAACAGCTTTGGGGATCTCTGCTTTCCCAGAGACTCAGCATGTCACGGTGCTCACTCTCGCCAGAGCCTTTTTCTGAAAAGGCAAACTTTCGGCTCCTTCTCCCTCAGGGAAGGTGCCAGCCCTGAAAACTAATGCAGTTTTTCACTATCCCTCTGCAGCCTATCCACAGGCACAACAGCTTTGGGGATCTCTGCTTTCCCAGAGACTCAGCATGTCACGGTGCTCGCTCTCGGCAGAAGCTTTTTTCTGAAAAGGCAAACTTACGGCTCCTTCTCCCACAGGGAAGGTGCCAGCCCTGAAAACTAATGCAGTTTTTCACTATCCCTCTGCAGCCTATCCACAGGCACAACAGCTTTGGGGATCTCTGCTTTCCCAGAGACTCAGCATGTCACGGTGCTCGCTCTCGGCAGAAGCTTTTTTCTGAAAAGGCAAACTTACGGCTCCTTCTCCCACAGGGAAGGTGCCAGCCCTGAAAGATCTTGCTGGTATTCACTATCCCTCTGCAGCCTATCCACAGGCACAACAGCTTTTGGGATCTCTGCTTTCCCAGAGACTCAGCATGTCACGGTGCTCGCTCTCGGCAGAAGCTTTTTTCTGAAAAGGCAAACTTACGGCTCCTTCTCCCACAGGGAAGGTGCCAGCCCTGAAAGATCTTGCTGGTATTCACTATCCCTCTGCAGCCTATCCACAGGCACAACAGCTTTTGGGATCTCTGCTTTCCCAGAGACTCAGCATGTCACGGTGCTCGCTCTCGGCAGAAGCTTTTTTCTGAAAAGGCAAACTTACGGCTCCTTCTCCCACAGGGAAGGTGCCAGCCCTGAAAACTAATGCAGTTTTTCACTATCCCTCTGCAGCCTATCCACAGGCACAACAGCTTTGGGGATCTCTGCTTTCCCAGAGACTCAGCATGTCACGGTGATGGCTCTCGGCAGAAGCTTTTTTCTGAAAAGGCAAACTTACTGCTCCTTCTCCCACAGGGAAGGTGCCAGCCCTGAAAACTAATGCAGTTTTTCACTATCCCTCTGCAGCCTATCCACAGGCACAACAGCTTTGGGGATCTCTGCTTTCCCAGAGACTCAGCATGTCACGGTGCTCGCTCTCGGCAGAAGCTTTTTTCTGAAAAGGCAAACTTACGGCTCCTTCTCCCACAGGGAAGGTGCCAGCCCTGAAAACTAATGCAGTTTTTCACTATCCCTCTGCAGCCTATCCACAGGCACAACAGCTTTGGGGATCTCTGCTTTCCCAGAGACTCAGCATGTCACGGTGCTCACTCTCGCCAGAGCCTTTTTCTGAAAAGGCAAACTTTCGGCTCCTTCTCCCTCAGGGAAGGTGCCAGCCCTGAAAACTAATGCAGTTTTTCACTATCCCTCTGCAGCCTATCCACAGGCACAACAGCTTTTGGGATCTCTGCTTTCCCAGAGACTCAGCATGTCACGGTGCTCGCTCTCGGCAGAAGCTTTTTTCTGAAAAGGCAAACTTACTGCTCCTTCTCCCACAGGGAAGGTGCCAGCCCTGAAAACTAATGCAGTTTTTCACTATCCCTCTGCAGCCTATCCACAGGCACAACAGCTTTGGGGATCTCTGCTTTCCCAGAGACTCAGCATGTCACGGTGCTCGCTCTCGGCAGAAGCTTTTTTCTGAAAAGGCAAACTTACGGCTCCTTCTCCCACAGGGAAGGTGCCAGCCCTGAAAACTAATGCAGTTTTTCACTATCCCTCTGCAGCCTATCCACAGGCACAACAGCTTTGGGGATCTCTGCTTTCCCAGAGACTCAGCATGTCACGGTGCTCGCTCTCGGCAGAAGCTTTTTTTCTGAAAAGGCAAACTTACGGCTCCTTCTCCCACAGGGAAGGTGCCAGCCCTGAAAACTAATGCAGTTTTTCACTATCCCTCTGCAGCCTATCCACAGGCACAACAGCTTTGGGGATCTCTGCTTTCCCAGAGACTCAGCATGTCACGGTGCTCGCTCTCGGCAGAAGCTTTTTTCTGAAAAGGCAAACTTACGGCTCCTTCTCCCACAGGGAAGGTGCCAGCCCTGAAAACTAATGCAGTTTTTCACTATCCCTCTGCAGCCTATCCACAGGCACAACAGCTTTGGGGATCTCTGCTTTCCCAGAGACTCAGCATGTCACGGTGCTCGCTCTCGGCAGAAGCTTTTTTCTGAAAAGGCAAACTTACGGCTCCTTCTCCCACAGGGAAGGTGCCAGCCCTGAAAGATCTTGCTGGTATTCACTATCCCTCTGCAGCCTATCCACAGGCACAACAGCTTTGGGGATCTCTGCTTTCCCAGAGACTCAGCATGTCACGGTGCTCGCTCTCGGCAGAAGCTTTTTTCTGAAAAGGCAAACTTACTGCTCCTTCTCCCACAGGGAAGGTGCCAGCCCTGAAAACTAATGCAGTTTTTCACTATCCCTCTGCAGCCTATCCACAGGCACAACAGCTTTTGGGATCTCTGCGTTCCCAGAGACTCAGCATGTCACGGTGCTCGCTCTCGGCAGAAGCTTTTTTCTGAAAAGGCAAACTTACGGCTCCTTCTCCCACAGGGAAGGTGCCAGCCCTGAAAACTAATGCAGTTTTTCACTATCCCTCTGCAGCCTATCCACAGGCACAACAGCTTTGGGGATCTCTGCTTTCCCAGAGACTCAGCATGTCACGGTGCTCGCTCTCGGCAGAAGCTTTTTTCTGAAAAGGCAAACTTACGGCTCCTTCTCCCACAGGGAAGGTGCCAGCCCTGAAAACTAATGCAGTTTTTCACTATCCCTCTGCAGCCTATCCACAGGCACAACAGCTTTGGGGATCTCTGCTTTCCCAGAGACTCAGCATGTCACGGTGCTCGCTCTCGGCAGAAGCTTTTTTCTGAAAAGGCAAACTTACGGCTCCTTCTCCCACAGGGAAGGTGCCAGCCCTGAAAACTAATGCAGTTTTTCACTATCCCTCTGCAGCCTATCCACAGGCACAACAGCTTTGGGGATCTCTGCTTTCCCAGAGACTCAGCATGTCACGGTGCTCGCTCTCGGCAGAAGCTTTTTTCTGAAAAGGCAAACTTACGGCTCCTTCTCCCACAGGGAAAGTGCCAGCCCTGAAAACTAATGCAGTTTTTCACTATCCCTCTGCAGCCTATCCACAGGCACAACAGCTTTGGGGATCTCTGCTTTCCCAGAGACTCAGCATGTCACGGTGCTCACTCTCGCCAGAGCCTTTTTCTGAAAAGGCAAACTTTCGGCTCCTTCTCCCTCAGGGAAGGTGCCAGCCCTGAAAACTAATGCAGTTTTTCACTATCCCTCTGCAGCCTATCCACAGGCACAACAGCTTTGGGGATCTCTGCTTTCCCAGAGACTCAGCATGTCACGGTGCTCGCTCTCGGCAGAAGCTTTTTTCTGAAAAGGCAAACTTACGGCTCCTTCTCCCACAGGGAAGGTGCCAGCCCTGAAAACTAATGCAGTTTTTCACTATCCCTCTGCAGCCTATCCACAGGCACAACAGCTTTGGGGATCTCTGCTTTCCCAGAGACTCAGCATGTCACGGTGCTCGCTCTCGGCAGAAGCTTTTTTCTGAAAAGGCAAACTTACGGCTCCTTCTCCCACAGGGAAGGTGCCAGCCCTGAAAGATCTTGCTGGTATTCACTATCCCTCTGCAGCCTATCCACAGGCACAACAGCTTTTGGGATCTCTGCTTTCCCAGAGACTCAGCATGTCACGGTGCTCGCTCTCGGCAGAAGCTTTTTTCTGAAAAGGCAAACTTACGGCTCCTTCTCCCTCAGGGAAGGTGCCAGCCCTGAAAACTAATGCAGTTTTTCACTATCCCTCTGCAGCCTATCCACAGGCACAACAGCTTTTGGGATCTCTGCTTTCCCAGAGACTCAGCATGTCACGGTGCTCGCTCTCGGCAGAAGCTTTTTTCTGAAAAGGCAAACTTACGGCTCCTTCTCCCACAGGGAAGGTGTCAGCCCTGAAAACTAATGCAGTTTTTCACTATCCCTCTGCAGCCTATCCACAGGCACAACAGCTTTGGGGATCTCTGCTTTCCCAGAGACTCAGCATGTCACGGTGCTCACTCTCGCCAGAGCCTTTTTCTGAAAAGGCAAACTTACGGCTCCTTCTCCCTCAGGGAAGGTGCCAGCCCTGAAAACTAATGCAGTTTTTCACTATCCCTCTGCAGCCTATCCACAGGCACAACAGCTTTTGGGATCTCTGCTTTCCCAGAGACTCAGCATGTCACGGTGCTCGCTCTCGGCAGAAGCTTTTTTCTGAAAAGGCAAACTTACGGCTTCTTCTCCCTCAGGGAAGGTGCCAGCCCTGAAAACTAATGCAGTTTTTCACTATCCCTCTGCAGCCTATCCACAGGCACAACAGCTTTGGGGATCTCTGCTTTCCCAGAGACTCAGCATGTCACGGTGCTCGCTCTCGGCAGAAGCTTTTTTCTGAAAAGGCAAACTTACGGCTCCTTCTCCCTCAGGGAAGGTGCCAGCCCTGAAAGATCTTGCTGGTATTCACTATCCCTCTGCAGCCTATCCACAGGCACAACAGCTTTGGGGATCTCTGCTTTCCCAGAGACTCAGCATGTCACGGTGCTCGCTCTCGGCAGAAGCTTTTTTCTGAAAAGGCAAACTTACGGCTCCTTCTCCCACAGGGAAGGTGCCAGCCCTGAAAACTAATGCAGTTTTTCACTATCCCTCTGCAGCCTATCCACAGGCACAACAGCTTTGGGGATCTCTGCTTTCCCAGAGACTCAGCATGTCACGGTGCTCGCTCTCGGCAGAAGCTTTTTTCTGAAAAGGCAAACTTACTGCTCCTTCTCCCACAGGGAAGGTGCCAGCCCTGAAAACTAATGCAGTTTTTCACTATCCCTCTGCAGCCTATCCACAGGCACAACAGCTTTGGGGATCTCTGCTTTCCCAGAGACTCAGCATGTCACGGTGCTCGCTCTCGGCAGAAGCTTTTTTCTGAAAAGGCAAACTTACGGCTCCTTCTCCCACAGGGAAGGTGCCAGCCCTGAAAACTAATGCAGTTTTTCACTATCCCTCTGCAGCCTATCCACAGGCACAACAGCTTTGGGGATCTCTGCTTTCCCAGAGACTCAGCATGTCACGGTGCTCACTCTCGCCAGAGCCTTTTTCTGAAAAGGCAAACTTTCGGCTCCTTCTCCCTCAGGGAAGGTGCCAGCCCTGAAAGATCTTGCTGGTATTCACTATCCCTCTGCAGCCTATCCACAGGCACAACAGCTTTTGGGATCTCTGCTTTCCCAGAGACTCTGCATGTCACGGTGCTCGCTCTCGGCAGAAGCTTTTTTCTGAAAAGGCAAACTTACTGCTCCTTCTCCCACAGGGAAGGTGCCAGCCCTGAAAACTAATGCAGTTTTTCACTATCCCTCTGCAGCCTATCCACAGGCACAACAGCTTTTGGGATCTCTGCTTTCCCAGAGACTCAGCATGTCACGGTGCTCGCTCTCGGCAGAAGCTTTTTTCTGAAAAGGCAAACTTACGGCTCCTTCTCCCACAGGGAAGGTGCCAGCCCTGAAAGATCTTGCTGGTATTCACTATCCCTCTGCAGCCTATCCACAGGCACAACAGCTTTGGGGATCTCTGCTTTCCCAGAGACTCAGCATGTCACGGTGCTCGCTCTCGGCAGAAGCTTTTTTCTGAAAAGGCAAACTTACGGCTCCTTCTCCCACAGGGAAGGTGCCAGCCCTGAAAGATCTTGCTGGTATTCACTATCCCTCTGCAGCCTATCCACAGGCACAACAGCTTTGGGGATCTCTGCTTTCCCAGAGACTCAGCATGTCACGGTGCTCGCTCTCGGCAGAAGCTTTTTTCTGAAAAGGCAAACTTACGGCTCCTTCTCCCACAGGGAAGGTGCCAGCCCTGAAAGATCTTGCTGGTATTCACTATCCCTCTGCAGCCTATCCACAGGCACAACAGCTTTGGGGATCTCTGCTTTCCCAGAGACTCAGCATGTCACGGTGCTCGCTCTCGGCAGAAGCTTTTTTCTGAAAAGGCAAACTTACTGCTCCTTCTCCCACAGGGAAGGTGCCAGCCCTGAAAACTAATGCAGTTTTTCACTATCCCTCTGCAGCCTATCCACAGGCACAACAGCTTTGGGGATCTCTGCTTTCCCAGAGACTCAGCATGTCACGGTGCTTGCTCTCGGCAGAAGCTTTTTTCTGAAAAGGCAAACTTACGGCTCCTTCTCCCACAGGGAAGGTGCCAGCCCTGAAAACTAATGCAGTTTTTCACTATCCCTCTGCAGCCTATCCACAGGCACAACAGCTTTGGGGATCTCTGCTTTCCCAGAGACTCAGCATGTCACGGTGCTCGCTCTCGGCAGAAGCTTTTTTCTGAAAAGGCAAACTTACGGCTCCTTCTCCCACAGGGAAGGTGCCAGCCCTGAAAACTAATGCAGTTTTTCACTATCCCTCTGCAGCCTATCCACAGGCACAACAGCTTTGGGGATCTCTGCTTTCCCAGAGACTCAGCATGTCACGGTGCTCGCTCTCGGCAGAAGCTTTTTTCTGAAAAGGCAAACTTACGGCTCCTTCTCCCACAGGGAAGGTGCCAGCCCTGAAAGATCTTGCTGTTATTCACTATCCCTCTGCAGCCTATCCACAGGCACAACAGCTTTTGGGATCTCTGCTTTCCCAGAGACTCAGCATGTCACGGTGCTCGCTCTCGGCAGAAGCTTTTTTCTGAAAAGGCAAACTTACGGCTCCTTCTCCCACAGGGAAGGTGCCAGCCCTGAAAGATCTTGCTGGTATTCACTATCCCTCTGCAGCCTATCCACA
Source organism: Astur gentilis (assembly GCF_929443795.1). NCBI lineage: Eukaryota > Metazoa > Chordata > Aves > Accipitriformes > Accipitridae > Astur > Astur gentilis. The sequence continues at coordinate 65,482 of NC_064911.1, read as the reverse complement.
GGCACAACAGCTTTGGGGATCTCTGCTTTCCCAGAGACTCAGCATGTCACGGTGCTCGCTCTCGGCAGAAGCTTTTTTCTGAAAAGGCAAACTTACTGCTCCTTCTCCCACAGGGAAGGTGCCAGCCCTGAAAACTAATGCAGTTTTTCACTATCCCTCTGCAGCCTATCCACAGGCACAACAGCTTTTGGGATCTCTGCTTTCCCAGAGACTCAGCATGTCACGGTGCTCGCTCTCGGCAGAAGCTTTTTTCTGAAAAGGCAAACTTACGGCTCCTTCTCCCACAGGGAAGGTGCCAGCCCTGAAAGATCTTGCTGGTATTCACTATCCCTCTGCAGCCTATCCACAGGCACAACAGCTTTGGGGATCTCTGCTTTCCCAGAGACTCAGCATGTCACGGTGCTCGCTCTCGGCAGAAGCTTTTTTCTGAAAAGGCAAACTTACGGCTCCTTCTCCCACAGGGAAGGTGCCAGCCCTGAAAGATCTTGCTGGTATTCACTATCCCTCTGCAGCCTATCCACAGGCACAACAGCTTTGGGGATCTCTGCTTTCCCAGAGACTCAGCATGTCACGGTGCTCGCTCTCGGCAGAAGCTTTTTTCTGAAAAGGCAAACTTACTGCTCCTTCTCCCACAGGGAAGGTGCCAGCCCTGAAAACTAATGCAGTTTTTCACTATCCCTCTGCAGCCTATCCACAGGCACAACAGCTTTTGGGATCTCTGCTTTCCCAGAGACTCAGCATGTCACGGTGCTTGCTCTCGGCAGAAGCTTTTTTCTGAAAAGGCAAACTTACGGCTCCTTCTCCCACAGGGAAGGTGCCAGCCCTGAAAACTAATGCAGTTTTTCACTATCCCTCTGCAGCCTATCCACAGGCACAACAGCTTTGGGGATCTCTGCTTTCCCAGAGACTCAGCATGTCACGGTGCTCGCTCTCGGCAGAAGCTTTTTTCTGAAAAGGCAAACTTACGGCTCCTTCTCCCACAGGGAAGGTGCCAGCCCTGAAAACTAATGCAGTTTTTCACTATCCCTCTGCAGCCTATCCACAGGCACAACAGCTTTGGGGATCTCTGCTTTCCCAGAGACTCAGCATGTCACGGTGCTCGCTCTCGGCAGAAGCTTTTTTCTGAAAAGGCAAACTTACGGCTCCTTCTCCCTCGGGGAAGGTGCCAGCCCTGAAAACTAATGCAGTTTTTCACTATCCCTCTGCAGCCTATCCACAGGCACAACAGCTTTTGGGATCTCTGCTTTCCCAGAGACTCAGCATGTCACGGTGCTCGCTCTCGGCAGAAGCTTTTTTCTGAAAAGGCAAACTTACGGCTCCTTCTCCCACAGGGAAGGTGCCAGCCCTGAAAGATCTTGCTGGTATTCACTATCCCTCTGCAGCCTATCCACAGGCACAACAGCTTTTGGGATCTCTGCTTTCCCAGAGACTCAGCATGTCACGGTGCTCGCTCTCGGCAGAAGCTTTTTTCTGAAAAGGCAAACTTACTGCTCCTTCTCCCACAGGGAAGGTGCCAGCCCTGAAAACTAATGCAGTTTTTCACTATCCCTCTGCAGCCTATCCACAGGCACAACAGCTTTTGGGATCTCTGCTTTCCCAGAGACTCAGCATGTCACGGTGCTCGCTCTCGGCAGAAGCTTTTTTCTGAAAAGGCAAACTTACGGCTCCTTCTCCCACAGGGAAGGTGCCAGCCCTGAAAACTAATGCAGTTTTTCACTATCCCTCTGCAGCCTATCCACAGGCACAACAGCTTTTGGGATCTCTGCTTTCCCAGAGACTCAGCATGTCACGGTGCTCGCTCTCGGCAGAAGCTTTTTTCTGAAAAGGCAAACTTACGGCTCCTTCTCCCACAGGGAAGGTGCCAGCCCTGAAAACTAATGCAGTTTTTCACTATCCCTCTGCAGCCTATCCACAGGCACAACAGCTTTGGGGATCTCTGCTTTCCCAGAGACTCAGCATGTCACGGTGCTCGCTCTCGGCAGAAGCTTTTTTCTGAAAAGGCAAACTTACGGCTCCTTCTCCCACAGGGAAGGTGCCAGCCCTGAAAGATCTTGCTGGTATTCACTATCCCTCTGCAGCCTATCCACAGGCACAACAGCTTTTGGGATCTCTGCTTTCCCAGAGACTCAGCATGTCACGGTGCTCGCTCTCGGCAGAAGCTTTTTTCTGAAAAGGCAAACTTACGGCTCCTTCTCCCACAGGGAAGGTGCCAGCCCTGAAAACTAATGCAGTTTTTCACTATCCCTCTGCAGCCTATCCACAGGCACAACAGCTTTTGGGATCTCTGCTTTCCCAGAGACTCAGCATGTCACGGTGCTCGCTCTCGGCAGAAGCTTTTTTCTGAAAAGGCAAACTTACGGCTCCTTCTCCCACAGGGAAGGTGTCAGCCCTGAAAACTAATGCAGTTTTTCACTATCCCTCTGCAGCCTATCCACAGGCACAACAGCTTTGGGGATCTCTGCTTTCCCAGAGACTCAGCATGTCACGGTGCTCACTCTCGCCAGAGCCTTTTTCTGAAAAGGCAAACTTTCGGCTCCTTCTCCCTCAGGGAAGGTGCCAGCCCTGAAAACTAATGCAGTTTTTCACTATCCCTCTGCAGCCTATCCACAGGCACAACAGCTTTGGGGATCTCTGCTTTCCCAGAGACTCAGCATGTCACGGTGCTCGCTCTCGGCAGAAGCTTTTTTCTGAAAAGGCAAACTTACGGCTCCTTCTCCCACAGGGAAGGTGCCAGCCCTGAAAGATCTTGCTGGTATTCACTATCCCTCTGCAGCCTATCCACAGGCACAACAGCTTTTGGGATCTCTGCTTTCCCAGAGACTCAGCATGTCACGGTGCTCGCTCTCGGCAGAAGCTTTTTTCTGAAAAGGCAAACTTACGGCTCCTTCTCCCACAGGGAAGGTGCCAGCCCTGAAAGATCTTGCTGGTATTCACTATCCCTCTGCAGCCTATCCACAGGCACAACAGCTTTGGGGATCTCTGCTTTCCCAGAGACTCAGCATGTCACGGTGCTCGCTCTCGGCAGAAGCTTTTTTCTGAAAAGGCAAACTTACTGCTCCTTCTCCCACAGGGAAGGTGCCAGCCCTGAAAACTAATGCAGTTTTTCACTATCCCTCTGCAGCCTATCCACAGGCACAACAGCTTTTGGGATCTCTGCTTTCCCAGAGACTCAGCATGTCACGGTGCTCGCTCTCGGCAGAAGCTTTTTTCTGAAAAGGCAAACTTACGGCTCCTTCTCCCACAGGGAAGGTGCCAGCCCTGAAAGATCTTGCTGGTATTCACTATCCCTCTGCAGCCTATCCACAGGCACAACAGCTTTGGGGATCTCTGCTTTCCCAGAGACTCAGCATGTCACGGTGCTCGCTCTCGGCAGAAGCTTTTTTCTGAAAAGGCAAACTTACGGCTCCTTCTCCCACAGGGAAGGTGCCAGCCCTGAAAGATCTTGCTGGTATTCACTATCCCTCTGCAGCCTATCCACAGGCACAACAGCTTTGGGGATCTCTGCTTTCCCAGAGACTCAGCATGTCACGGTGCTCGCTCTCGGCAGAAGCTTTTTTCTGAAAAGGCAAACTTACTGCTCCTTCTCCCACAGGGAAGGTGCCAGCCCTGAAAACTAATGCAGTTTTTCACTATCCCTCTGCAGCCTATCCACAGGCACAACAGCTTTTGGGATCTCTGCTTTCCCAGAGACTCAGCATGTCACGGTGCTCGCTCTCGGCAGAAGCTTTTTTCTGAAAAGGCAAACTTACGGCTCCTTCTCCCACAGGGAAGGTGCCAGCCCTGAAAGATCTTGCTGGTATTCACTATCCCTCTGCAGCCTATCCACAGGCACAACAGCTTTGGGGATCTCTGCTTTCCCAGAGACTCAGCATGTCACGGTGCTCGCTCTCGGCAGAAGCTTTTTTCTGAAAAGGCAAACTTACGGCTCCTTCTCCCACAGGGAAGGTGCCAGCCCTGAAAGATCTTGCTGGTATTCACTATCCCTCTGCAGCCTATCCACAGGCACAACAGCTTTGGGGATCTCTGCTTTCCCAGAGACTCAGCATGTCACGGTGCTCGCTCTCGGCAGAAGCTTTTTTCTGAAAAGGCAAACTTACTGCTCCTTCTCCCACATGGAAGGTGCCAGCCCTGAAAACTAATGCAGTTTTTCACTATCCCTCTGCAGCCTATCCACAGGCACAACAGCTTTGGGGATCTCTGCTTTCCCAGAGACTCAGCATGTCACGGTGCTTGCTCTCGGCAGAAGCTTTTTTCTGAAAAGGCAAACTTACGGCTCCTTCTCCCACAGGGAAGGTGCCAGCCCTGAAAACTAATGCAGTTTTTCACTATCCCTCTGCAGCCTATCCACAGGCACAACAGCTTTGGGGATCTCTGCTTTCCCAGAGACTCAGCATGTCACGGTGCTCGCTCTCGGCAGAAGCTTTTTTCTGAAAAGGCAAACTTACGGCTCCTTCTCCCACAGGGAAGGTGCCAGCCCTGAAAACTAATGCAGTTTTTCACTATCCCTCTGCAGCCTATCCACAGGCACAACAGCTTTGGGGATCTCTGCTTTCCCAGAGACTCAGCATGTCACGGTGCTCGCTCTCGGCAGAAGCTTTTTTCTGAAAAGGCAAACTTACGGCTCCTTCTCCCACAGGGAAGGTGCCAGCCCTGAAAGATCTTGCTGGTATTCACTATCCCTCTGCAGCCTATCCACAGGCACAACAGCTTTTGGGATCTCTGCTTTCCCAGAGACTCAGCATGTCACGGTGCTCGCTCTCGGCAGAAGCTTTTTTCTGAAAAGGCAAACTTACGGCTCCTTCTCCCACAGGGAAGGTGCCAGCCCTGAAAGATCTTGCTGGTATTCACTATCCCTCTGCAGCCTATCCACAGGCACAACAGCTTTGGGGATCTCTGCTTTCCCAGAGACTCAGCATGTCACGGTGCTCGCTCTCGGCAGAAGCTTTTTTCTGAAAAGGCAAACTTACTGCTCCTTCTCCCACAGGGAAGGTGCCAGCCCTGAAAACTAATGCAGTTTTTCACTATCCCTCTGCAGCCTATCCACAGGCACAACAGCTTTTGGGATCTCTGCTTTCCCAGAGACTCAGCATGTCACGGTGCTCGCTCTCGGCAGAAGCTTTTTTCTGAAAAGGCAAACTTACGGCTCCTTCTCCCACAGGGAAGGTGCCAGCCCTGAAAGATCTTGCTGGTATTCACTATCCCTCTGCAGCCTATCCACAGGCACAACAGCTTTTGGGATCTCTGCTTTCCCAGAGACTCAGCATGTCACGGTGCTCGCTCTCGGCAGAAGCTTTTTTCTGAAAAGGCAAACTTACGGCTCCTTCTCCCACAGGGAAGGTGCCAGCCCTGAAAGATCTTGCTGGTATTCACTATCCCTCTGCAGCCTATCCACAGGCACAACAGCTTTGGGGATCTCTGCTTTCCCAGAGACTCAGCATGTCACGGTGCTCGCTCTCGGCAGAAGCTTTTTTCTGAAAAGGCAAACTTACTGCTCCTTCTCCCACAGGGAAGGTGCCAGCCCTGAAAACTAATGCAGTTTTTCACTATCCCTCTGCAGCCTATCCACAGGCACAACAGCTTTTGGGATCTCTGCTTTCCCAGAGACTCAGCATGTCACGGTGCTTGCTCTCGGCAGAAGCTTTTTTCTGAAAAGGCAAACTTACGGCTCCTTCTCCCACAGGGAAGGTGCCAGCCCTGAAAACTAATGCAGTTTTTCACTATCCCTCTGCAGCCTATCCACAGGCACAACAGCTTTGGGGATCTCTGCTTTCCCAGAGACTCAGCATGTCACGGTGCTCGCTCTCGGCAGAAGCTTTTTTCTGAAAAGGCAAACTTACGGCTCCTTCTCCCTCAGGGAAGGTGCCAGCCCTGAAAACTAATGCAGTTTTTCACTATCCCTCTGCAGCCTATCCACAGGCACAACAGCTTTTGGGATCTCTGCTTTCCCAGAGACTCAGCATGTCACGGTGCTCGCTCTCGGCAGAAGCTTTTTTCTGAAAAGGCAAACTTACTGCTCCTTCTCCCACAGGGAAGGTGCCAGCCCTGAAAACTAATGCAGTTTTTCACTATCCCTCTGCAGCCTATCCACAGGCACAACAGCTTTGGGGATCTCTGCTTTCCCAGAGACTCAGCATGTCACGGTGCTCGCTCTCGGCAGAAGCTTTTTTCTGAAAAGGCAAACTTACGGCTCCTTCTCCCTCAGGGAAGGTGCCAGCCCTGAAAACTAATGCAGTTTTTCACTATCCCTCTGCAGCCTATCCACAGGCACAACAGCTTTTGGGATCTCTGCTTTCCCAGAGACTCAGCATGTCACGGTGCTCGCTCTCGGCAGAAGCTTTTTTCTGAAAAGGCAAACTTACGGCTCCTTCTCCCACAGGGAAGGTGCCAGCCCTGAAAGATCTTGCTGGTATTCACTATCCCTCTGCAGCCTATCCACAGGCACAACAGCTTTTGGGATCTCTGCTTTCCCAGAGACTCAGCATGTCACGGTGCTCGCTCTCGGCAGAAGCTTTTTTCTGAAAAGGCAAACTTACTGCTCCTTCTCCCACAGGGAAGGTGCCAGCCCTGAAAACTAATGCAGTTTTTCACTATCCCTCTGCAGCCTATCCACAGGCACAACAGCTTTGGGGATCTCTGCTTTCCCAGAGACTCAGCATGTCACGGTGCTCGCTCTCGGCAGAAGCTTTTTTCTGAAAAGGCAAACTTACGGCTCCTTCTCCCACAGGGAAGGTGCCAGCCCTGAAAACTAATGCAGTTTTTCACTATCCCTCTGCAGCCTATCCACAGGCACAACAGCTTTTGGGATCTCTGCTTTCCCAGAGACTCAGCATGTCACGGTGCTCGCTCTCGGCAGAAGCTTTTTTCTGAAAAGGCAAACTTACGGCTCCTTCTCCCACAGGGAAGGTGCCAGCCCTGAAAACTAATGCAGTTTTTCACTATCCCTCTGCAGCCTATCCACAGGCACAACAGCTTTGGGGATCTCTGCTTTCCCAGAGACTCAGCATGTCACGGTGCTCGCTCTCGGCAGAAGCTTTTTTCTGAAAAGGCAAACTTACGGCTCCTTCTCCCACAGGGAAGGTGCCAGCCCTGAAAGATCTTGCTGGTATTCACTATCCCTCTGCAGCCTATCCACAGGCACAACAGCTTTTGGGATCTCTGCTTTCCCAGAGACTCAGCATGTCACGGTGCTCGCTCTCGGCAGAAGCTTTTTTCTGAAAAGGCAAACTTACGGCTCCTTCTCCCACAGGGAAGGTGCCAGCCCTGAAAACTAATGCAGTTTTTCACTATCCCTCTGCAGCCTATCCACAGGCACAACAGCTTTTGGGATCTCTGCTTTCCCAGAGACTCAGCATGTCACGGTGCTCGCTCTCGGCAGAAGCTTTTTTCTGAAAAGGCAAACTTACGGCTCCTTCTCCCACAGGGAAGGTGTCAGCCCTGAAAACTAATGCAGTTTTTCACTATCCCTCTGCAGCCTATCTACAGGCACAACAGCTTTGGGGATCTCTGCTTTCCCAGAGACTCAGCATGTCACGGTGCTCACTCTCGCCAGAGCCTTTTTCTGAAAAGGCAAACTTTCGGCACCTTCTCCCTCAGGGAAGGTGCCAGCCCTGAAAACTAATGCAGTTTTTCACTATCCCTCTGCAGCCTATCCACAGGCACAACAGCTTTGGGGATCTCTGCTTTCCCAGAGACTCAGCATGTCACGGTGCTCGCTCTCGGCAGAAGCTTTTTTCTGAAAAGGCAAACTTACGGCTCCTTCTCCCACAGGGAAGGTGCCAGCCCTGAAAGATCTTGCTGGTATTCACTATCCCTCTGCAGCCTATCCACAGGCACAACAGCTTTTGGGATCTCTGCTTTCCCAGAGACTCAGCATGTCACGGTGCTCGCTCTCGGCAGAAGCTTTTTTCTGAAAAGGCAAACTTACGGCTCCTTCTCCCACAGGGAAGGTGCCAGCCCTGAAAGATCTTGCTGGTATTCACTATCCCTCTGCAGCCTATCCACAGGCACAACAGCTTTGGGGATCTCTGCTTTCCCAGAGACTCAGCATGTCACGGTGCTCGCTCTCGGCAGAAGCTTTTTTCTGAAAAGGCAAACTTACTGCTCCTTCTCCCACAGGGAAGGTGCCAGCCCTGAAAACTAATGCAGTTTTTCACTATCCCTCTGCAGCCTATCCACAGGCACAACAGCTTTTGGGATCTCTGCTTTCCCAGAGACTCAGCATGTCACGGTGCTCGCTCTCGGCAGAAGCTTTTTTCTGAAAAGGCAAACTTACGGCTCCTTCTCCCACAGGGAAGGTGCCAGCCCTGAAAGATCTTGCTGGTATTCACTATCCCTCTGCAGCCTATCCACAGGCACAACAGCTTTGGGGATCTCTGCTTTCCCAGAGACTCAGCATGTCACGGTGCTCGCTCTCGGCAGAAGCTTTTTTCTGAAAAGGCAAACTTACGGCTCCTTCTCCCACAGGGAAGGTGCCAGCCCTGAAAGATCTTGCTGGTATTCACTATCCCTCTGCAGCCTATCCACAGGCACAACAGCTTTGGGGATCTCTGCTTTCCCAGAGACTCAGCATGTCACGGTGCTCGCTCTCGGCAGAAGCTTTTTTCTGAAAAGGCAAACTTACTGCTCCTTCTCCCACAGGGAAGGTGCCAGCCCTGAAAACTAATGCAGTTTTTCACTATCCCTCTGCAGCCTATCCACAGGCACAACAGCTTTTGGGATCTCTGCTTTCCCAGAGACTCAGCATGTCACGGTGCTTGCTCTCGGCAGAAGCTTTTTTCTGAAAAGGCAAACTTACGGCTCCTTCTCCCACAGGGAAGGTGCCAGCCCTGAAAACTAATGCAGTTTTTCACTATCCCTCTGCAGCCTATCCACAGGCACAACAGCTTTGGGGATCTCTGCTTTCCCAGAGACTCAGCATGTCACGGTGCTCGCTCTCGGCAGAAGCTTTTTTCTGAAAAGGCAAACTTACGGCTCCTTCTCCCACAGGGAAGGTGCCAGCCCTGAAAACTAATGCAGTTTTTCACTATCCCTCTGCAGCCTATCCACAGGCACAACAGCTTTGGGGATCTCTGCTTTCCCAGAGACTCAGCATGTCACGGTGCTCGCTCTCGGCAGAAGCTTTTTTCTGAAAAGGCAAACTTACGGCTCCTTCTCCCTCAGGGAAGGTGCCAGCCCTGAAAACTAATGCAGTTTTTCACTATCCCTCTGCAGCCTATCCACAGGCACAACAGCTTTTGGGATCTCTGCTTTCCCAGAGACTCAGCATGTCACGGTGCTCGCTCTCGGCAGAAGCTTATTTCTGTAAAGGCAAACTTACGGCTCCTTCTCCCACAGGGAAGGTGCCAGCCCTGAAAGATCTTGCTGGTATTCACTATCCCTCTGCAGCCTATCCACAGGCACAACAGCTTTTGGGATCTCTGCTTTCCCAGAGACTCAGCATGTCACGGTGCTCGCTCTCGGCAGAAGCTTTTTTCTGAAAAGGCAAACTTACTGCTCCTTCTCCCACAGGGAAGGTGCCAGCCCTGAAAACTAATGCAGTTTTTCACTATCCCTCTGCAGCCTATCCACAGGCACAACAGCTTTGGGGATCTCTGCTTTCCCAGAGACTCAGCATGTCACGGTGCTCGCTCTCGGCAGAAGCTTTTTTCTGAAAAGGCAAACTTACGGCTCCTTCTCCCACAGGGAAGGTGCCAGCCCTGAAAACTAATGCAGTTTTTCACTATCCCTCTGCAGCCTATCCACAGGCACAACAGCTTTTGGGATCTCTGCTTTCCCAGAGACTCAGCATGTCACGGTGCTCGCTCTCGGCAGAAGCTTTTTTCTGAAAAGGCAAACTTACGGCTCCTTCTCCCACAGGGAAGGTGCCAGCCCTGAAAACTAATGCAGTTTTTCACTATCCCTCTGCAGCCTATCCACAGGCACAACAGCTTTGGGGATCTCTGCTTTCCCAGAGACTCAGCATGTCACGGTGCTCGCTCTCGGCAGAAGCTTTTTTTCTGAAAAGGCAAACTTTCGGCTCCTTCTCCCACAGGGAAGGTGCCAGCCCTGAAAACTAATGCAGTTTTTCACTATCCCTCTGCAGCCTATCCACAGGCACAACAGCTTTGGGGATCTCTGCTTTCCCAGAGACTCAGCATGTCACGGTGCTCGCTCTCGGCAGAAGCTTTTTTCTGAAAAGGCAAACTTACGGCTCCTTCTCCCACAGGGAAGGTGCCAGCCCTGAAAACTAATGCAGTTTTTCACTATCCCTCTGCAGCCTATCCACAGGCACAACAGCTTTGGGGATCTCTGCTTTCCCAGAGACTCAGCATGTCACGGTGCTCGCTCTCGGCAGAAGCTTTTTTCTGAAAAGGCAAACTTACGGCTCCTTCTCCCACAGGGAAGGTGCCAGCCCTGAAAGATCTTGCTGGTATTCACTATCCCTCTGCAGCCTATCCACAGGCACAACAGCTTTTGGGATCTCTGCTTTCCCAGAGACTCAGCATGTCACGGTGCTCGCTCTCGGCAGAAGCTTTTTTCTGAAAAGGCAAACTTACGGCTCCTTCTCCCACAGGGAAGGTGCCAGCCCTGAAAGATCTTGCTGGTATTCACTATCCCTCTGCAGCCTATCCACAGGCACAACAGCTTTGGGGATCTCTGCTTTCCCAGAGACTCAGCATGTCACGGTGCTCGCTCTCGGCAGAAGCTTTTTTCTGAAAAGGCAAACTTACTGCTCCTTCTCCCACAGGGAAGGTGCCAGCCCTGAAAACTAATGCAGTTTTTCACTATCCCTCTGCAGCCTATCCACAGGCACAACAGCTTTTGGGATCTCTGCTTTCCCAGAGACTCAGCATGTCACGGTGCTCGCTCTCGGCAGAAGCTTTTTTCTGAAAAGGCAAACTTACGGCTCCTTCTCCCACAGGGAAGGTGCCAGCCCTGAAAGATCTTGCTGGTATTCACTATCCCTCTGCAGCCTATCCACAGGCACAACAGCTTTTGGGATCTCTGCTTTCCCAGAGACTCAGCATGTCACGGTGCTCGCTCTCGGCAGAAGCTTTTTTCTGAAAAGGCAAACTTACGGCTCCTTCTCCCACAGGGAAGGTGCCAGCCCTGAAAGATCTTGCTGGTATTCACTATCCCTCTGCAGCCTATCCACAGGCACAACAGCTTTGGGGATCTCTGCTTTCCCAGAGACTCAGCATGTCACGGTGCTCGCTCTCGGCAGAAGCTTTTTTCTGAAAAGGCAAACTTACTGCTCCTTCTCCCACATGGAAGGTGCCAGCCCTGAAAACTAATGCAGTTTTTCACTATCCCTCTGCAGCCTATCCACAGGCACAACAGCTTTTGGGATCTCTGCTTTCCCAGAGACTCAGCATGTCACGGTGCTTGCTCTCGGCAGAAGCTTTTTTCTGAAAAGGCAAACTTACGGCTCCTTCTCCCACAGGGAAGGTGCCAGCCCTGAAAACTAATGCAGTTTTTCACTATCCCTCTGCAGCCTATCCACAGGCACAACAGCTTTGGGGATCTCTGCTTTCCCAGAGACTCAGCATGTCACGGTGCTCGCTCTCGGCAGAAGCTTTTTTCTGAAAAGGCAAACTTACGGCTCCTTCTCCCACAGGGAAGGTGCCAGCCCTGAAAACTAATGCAGTTTTTCACTATCCCTCTGCAGCCTATCCACAGGCACAACAGCTTTGGGGATCTCTGCTTTCCCAGAGACTCAGCATGTCACGGTGCTCGCTCTCGGCAGAAGCTTTTTTCTGAAAAGGCAAACTTACGGCTCCTTCTCCCACAGGGAAGGTGCCAGCCCTGAAGATCTTGCTGGTATTCACTATCCCTCTGCAGCCTATCCACAGGCACAACAGCTTTTGGGATCTCTGCTTTCCCAGAGACTCAGCATGTCACGGTGCTCGCTCTCGGCAGAAGCTTTTTTCTGAAAAGGCAAACTTACGGCTCCTTCTCCCACAGGGAAGGTGCCAGCCCTGAAAGATCTTGCTGGTATTCACTATCCCTCTGCAGCCTATCCACAGGCACAACAGCTTTTGGGATCTCTGCTTTCCCAGAGACTCAGCATGTCACGGTGCTCGCTCTCGGCAGAAGCTTTTTTCTGAAAAGGCAAACTTACTGCTCCTTCTCCCACAGGGAAGGTGCCAGCCCTGAAAACTAATGCAGTTTTTCACTATCCCTCTGCAGCCTATCCACAGGCACAACAGCTTTTGGGATCTCTGCTTTCCCAGAGACTCAGCATGTCACGGTGCTCGCTCTCGGCAGAAGCTTTTTTCTGAAAAGGCAAACTTACGGCTCCTTCTCCCACAGGGAAGGTGCCAGCCCTGAAAGATCTTGCTGGTATTCACTATCCCTCTGCAGCCTATCCACAGGCACAACAGCTTTTGGGATCTCTGCTTTCCCAGAGACTCAGCATGTCACGGTGCTCGCTCTCGGCAGAAGCTTTTTTCTGAAAAGGCAAACTTACGGCTCCTTCTCCCACAGGGAAGGTGCCAGCCCTGAAAGATCTTGCTGGTATTCACTATCCCTCTGCAGCCTATCCACAGGCACAACAGCTTTGGGGATCTCTGCTTTCCCAGAGACTCAGCATGTCACGGTGCTCGCTCTCGGCAGAAGCTTTTTTCTGAAAAGGCAAACTTACTGCTCCTTCTCCCACAGGGAAGGTGCCAGCCCTGAAAGATCTTGCTGGTATTCACTATGCCTTTGCAGCCTATCTTTAGCCGCAACAGAACTGGGGATCTCTGCTTTCCCAGAGACTCAGCATGTCACGGTTCTCGTTCTCGGCAGAAGCTTTTTCTGAGAAGGCAAACGTCTGGCTCCTTCTCCCACAAGGAAGGTGCTAGCCCTGAAAGATCTTGCTGGTCTTCACTATCCCTCTGCAGCCTATCCACAGGCACAACAGCTTTTGGGATCTCTGCTTTCCCAGAGACTCAGCATGTCACGGTGCTCGCTCTCGGCAGAAGCTTTTTTCTGAAAAGGCAAACTTACGGCTCCTTCTCCCACAGGGAAGGTGCCAGCCCTGAAAACTAATGCAGTTTTTCACTATCCCTCTGCAGCCTATCCACAGGCACAACAGCTTTGGGGATCTCTGCTTTCCCAGAGACTCAGCATGTCACGGTGCTCGCTCTCGGCAGAAGCTTTTTTCTGAAAAGGCAAACTTACGGCTCCTTCTCCCACAGGGAAGGTGCCAGCCCTGAAAACTAATGCAGTTTTTCACTATCCCTCTGCAGCCTATCCACAGGCACAACAGCTTTGGGGATCTCTGCTTTCCCAGAGACTCAGCATGTCACGGTGCTCGCTCTCGGCAGAAGCTTTTTTCTGAAAAGGCAAACTTACGGCTCCTTCTCCCACAGGGAAGGTGCCAGCCCTGAAAGATCTTGCTGGTATTCACTATCCCTCTGCAGCCTATCCACAGGCACAACAGCTTTTGGGATCTCTGCTTTCCCAGAGACTCAGCATGTCACGGTGCTCGCTCTCGGCAGAAGCTTTTTTCTGAAAAGGCAAACTTACGGCTCCTTCTCCCACAGGGAAGGTGCCAGCCCTGAAAACTAATGCAGTTTTTCACTATCCCTCTGCAGCCTATCCACAGGCACAACAGCTTTTGGGATCTCTGCTTTCCCAGAGACTCAGCATGTCACGGTGCTCGCTCTCGGCAGAAGCTTTTTTCTGAAAAGGCAAACTTACGGCTCCTTCTCCCACAGGGAAGGTGTCAGCCCTGAAAACTAATGCAGTTTTTCACTATCCCTCTGCAGCCTATCCACAGGCACAACAGCTTTGGGGATCTCTGCTTTCCCAGAGACTCAGCATGTCACGGTGCTCACTCTCGCCAGAGCCTTTTTCTGAAAAGGCAAACTTTCGGCTCCTTCTCCCTCAGGGAAGGTGCCAGCCCTGAAAACTAATGCAGTTTTTCACTATCCCTCTGCAGCCTATCCACAGGCACAACAGCTTTGGGGATCTCTGCTTTCCCAGAGACTCAGCATGTCACGGTGCTCGCTCTCGGCAGAAGCTTTTTTCTGAAAAGGCAAACTTACGGCTCCTTCTCCCACAGGGAAGGTGCCAGCCCTGAAAACTAATGCAGTTTTTCACTATCCCTCTGCAGCCTATCCACAGGCACAACAGCTTTGGGGATCTCTGCTTTCCCAGAGACTCAGCATGTCACGGTGCTCGCTCTCGGCAGAAGCTTTTTTCTGAAAAGGCAAACTTACGGCTCCTTCTCCCACAGGGAAGGTGCCAGCCCTGAAAGATCTTGCTGGTATTCACTATCCCTCTGCAGCCTATCCACAGGCACAACAGCTTTTGGGATCTCTGCTTTCCCAGAGACTCAGCATGTCACGGTGCTCGCTCTCGGCAGAAGCTTTTTTCTGAAAAGGCAAACTTACGGCTCCTTCTCCCACAGGGAAGGTGCCAGCCCTGAAAGATCTTGCTGGTATTCACTATCCCTCTGCAGCCTATCCACAGGCACAACAGCTTTTGGGATCTCTGCTTTCCCAGAGACTCAGCATGTCACGGTGCTCGCTCTCGGCAGAAGCTTTTTTCTGAAAAGGCAAACTTACGGCTCCTTCTCCCACAGGGAAGGTGCCAGCCCTGAAAACTAATGCAGTTTTTCACTATCCCTCTGCAGCCTATCCACAGGCACAACAGCTTTGGGGATCTCTGCTTTCCCAGAGACTCAGCATGTCACGGTGATGGCTCTCGGCAGAAGCTTTTTTCTGAAAAGGCAAACTTACTGCTCCTTCTCCCACAGGGAAGGTGCCAGCCCTGAAAACTAATGCAGTTTTTCACTATCCCTCTGCAGCCTATCCACAGGCACAACAGCTTTGGGGATCTCTGCTTTCCCAGAGACTCAGCATGTCACGGTGCTCGCTCTCGGCAGAAGCTTTTTTCTGAAAAGGCAAACTTACGGCTCCTTCTCCCACAGGGAAGGTGCCAGCCCTGAAAACTAATGCAGTTTTTCACTATCCCTCTGCAGCCTATCCACAGGCACAACAGCTTTGGGGATCTCTGCTTTCCCAGAGACTCAGCATGTCACGGTGCTCACTCTCGCCAGAGCCTTTTTCTGAAAAGGCAAACTTTCGGCTCCTTCTCCCTCAGGGAAGGTGCCAGCCCTGAAAACTAATGCAGTTTTTCACTATCCCTCTGCAGCCTATCCACAGGCACAACAGCTTTTGGGATCTCTGCTTTCCCAGAGACTCAGCATGTCACGGTGCTCGCTCTCGGCAGAAGCTTTTTTCTGAAAAGGCAAACTTACGGCTCCTTCTCCCACAGGGAAGGTGCCAGCCCTGAAAACTAATGCAGTTTTTCACTATCCCTCTGCAGCCTATCCACAGGCACAACAGCTTTGGGGATCTCTGCTTTCCCAGAGACTCAGCATGTCACGGTGCTCGCTCTCGGCAGAAGCTTTTTTCTGAAAAGGCAAACTTACGGCTCCTTCTCCCACAGGGAAGGTGCCAGCCCTGAAAGATCTTGCTGGTATTCACTATGCCTTTGCAGCCTATCTTTAGCCGCAACAGAACTGGGGATCTCTGCTTTCCCAGAGACTCAGCATGTCACGGTTCTCGTTCTCGGCAGAAGCTTTTTCTGAGAAGGCAAACGTCTGGCTCCTTCTCCCACAAGGAAGGTGCTAGCCCTGAAAGATCTTGCTGGTCTTCACTATCCCTCTGCAGCCTATCCACAGGCACAACAGCTTTGGGGATCTCTGCTTTCCCAGAGACTCAGCATGTCACGGTGCTCGCTCTCGGCAGAAGCTTTTTTCTGAAAAGGCAAACTTACGGCTCATTCTCCCACAGGGAAGGTGCCAGCCCTGAAAACTAATGCAGTTTTTCACTATCCCTCTGCAGCCTATCCACAGGCACAACAGCTTTGGGGATCTCTGCTTTCCCAGAGACTCAGCATGTCACGGTGCTCGCTCTCGGCAGAAGCTTTTTTCTGAAAAGGCAAACTTACGGCTCCTTCTCCCACAGGGAAGGTGCCAGCCCTGAAAGATCTTGCTGGTATTCACTATCCCTCTGCAGCCTATCCACAGGCACAACAGCTTTGGGGATCTCTGCTTTCCCAGAGACTCAGCATGTCACGGTGCTCGCTCTCGGCAGAAGCTTTTTTCTGAAAAGGCAAACTTACGGCTCCTTCTCCCACAGGGAAGGTGCCAGCCCTGAAAACTAATGCAGTTTTTCACTATCCCTCTGCAGCCTATCCACAGGCACAACAGCTTTTGGGATCTCTGCTTTCCCAGAGACTCAGCATGTCACGGTGCTCGCTCTCGGCAGAAGCTTTTTTCTGAAAAGGCAAACTTACGGCTCCTTCTCCCACAGGGAAGGTGCCAGCCCTGAAAACTAATGCAGTTTTTCACTATCCCTCTGCAGCCTATCCACAGGCACAACAGCTTTGGGGATCTCTGCTTTCCCAGAGACTCAGCATGTCACGGTGCTCGCTCTCGGCAGAAGCTTTTTTCTGAAAAGGCAAACTTACGGCTCCTTCTCCCACAGGGAAGGTGTCAGCCCTGAAAACTAATGCAGTTTTTCACTATCCCTCTGCAGCCTATCCACAGGCACAACAGCTTTGGGGATCTCTGCTTTCCCAGAGACTCAGCATGTCACGGTGCTCACTCTCGCCAGAGCCTTTTTCTGAAAAGGCAAACTTTCGGCTCCTTCTCCCTCAGGGAAGGTGCCAGCCCTGAAAACTAATGCAGTTTTTCACTATCCCTCTGCAGCCTATCCACAGGCACAACAGCTTTGGGGATCTCTGCTTTCCCAGAGACTCAGCATGTCACGGTGCTCGCTCTCGGCAGAAGCTTTTTTCTGAAAAGGCAAACTTACGGCTCCTTCTCCCACAGGGAAGGTGCCAGCCCTGAAAACTAATGCAGTTTTTCACTATCCCTCTGCAGCCTATCCACAGGCACAACAGCTTTGGGGATCTCTGCTTTCCCAGAGACTCAGCATGTCACGGTGCTCGCTCTCGGCAGAAGCTTTTTTCTGAAAAGGCAAACTTACGGCTCCTTCTCCCACAGGGAAGGTGCCAGCCCTGAAAGATCTTGCTGGTATTCACTATCCCTCTGCAGCCTATCCACAGGCACAACAGCTTTTGGGATCTCTGCTTTCCCAGAGACTCAGCATGTCACGGTGCTCGCTCTCGGCAGAAGCTTTTTTCTGAAAAGGCAAACTTACGGCTCCTTCTCCCACAGGGAAGGTGCCAGCCCTGAAAGATCTTGCTGGTATTCACTATCCCTCTGCAGCCTATCCACAGGCACAACAGCTTTTGGGATCTCTGCTTTCCCAGAGACTCAGCATGTCACGGTGCTCGCTCTCGGCAGAAGCTTTTTTCTGAAAAGGCAAACTTACGGCTCCTTCTCCCACAGGGAAGGTGCCAGCCCTGAAAACTAATGCAGTTTTTCACTATCCCTCTGCAGCCTATCCACAGGCACAACAGCTTTGGGGATCTCTGCTTTCCCAGAGACTCAGCATGTCACGGTGATGGCTCTCGGCAGAAGCTTTTTTCTGAAAAGGCAAACTTACTGCTCCTTCTCCCACAGGGAAGGTGCCAGCCCTGAAAACTAATGCAGTTTTTCACTATCCCTCTGCAGCCTATCCACAGGCACAACAGCTTTGGGGATCTCTGCTTTCCCAGAGACTCAGCATGTCACGGTGCTCGCTCTCGGCAGAAGCTTTTTTCTGAAAAGGCAAACTTACGGCTCCTTCTCCCACAGGGAAGGTGCCAGCCCTGAAAACTAATGCAGTTTTTCACTATCCCTCTGCAGCCTATCCACAGGCACAACAGCTTTGGGGATCTCTGCTTTCCCAGAGACTCAGCATGTCACGGTGCTCACTCTCGCCAGAGCCTTTTTCTGAAAAGGCAAACTTTCGGCTCCTTCTCCCTCAGGGAAGGTGCCAGCCCTGAAAACTAATGCAGTTTTTCACTATCCCTCTGCAGCCTATCCACAGGCACAACAGCTTTTGGGATCTCTGCTTTCCCAGAGACTCAGCATGTCACGGTGCTCGCTCTCGGCAGAAGCTTTTTTCTGAAAAGGCAAACTTACTGCTCCTTCTCCCACAGGGAAGGTGCCAGCCCTGAAAACTAATGCAGTTTTTCACTATCCCTCTGCAGCCTATCCACAGGCACAACAGCTTTTGGGATCTCTGCTTTCCCAGAGACTCAGCATGTCACGGTGCTCGCTCTCGGCAGAAGCTTTTTTCTGAAAAGGCAAACTTACGGCTCCTTCTCCCACAGGGAAGGTGCCAGCCCTGAAAACTAATGCAGTTTTTCACTATCCCTCTGCAGCCTATCCACAGGCACAACAGCTTTGGGGATCTCTGCTTTCCCAGAGACTCAGCATGTCACGGTGCTCGCTCTCGGCAGAAGCTTTTTTTCTGAAAAGGCAAACTTACGGCTCCTTCTCCCACAGGGAAGGTGCCAGCCCTGAAAACTAATGCAGTTTTTCACTATCCCTCTGCAGCCTATCCACAGGCACAACAGCTTTGGGGATCTCTGCTTTCCCAGAGACTCAGCATGTCACGGTGCTCGCTCTCGGCAGAAGCTTTTTTCTGAAAAGGCAAACTTACGGCTCCTTCTCCCACAGGGAAGGTGCCAGCCCTGAAAACTAATGCAGTTTTTCACTATCCCTCTGCAGCCTATCCACAGGCACAACAGCTTTGGGGATCTCTGCTTTCCCAGAGACTCAGCATGTCACGGTGCTCGCTCTCGGCAGAAGCTTTTTTCTGAAAAGGCAAACTTACGGCTCCTTCTCCCACAGGGAAGGTGCCAGCCCTGAAAACTAATGCAGTTTTTCACTATCCCTCTGCAGCCTATCCACAGGCACAACAGCTTTTGGGATCTCTGCTTTCCCAGAGACTCAGCATGTCACGGTGCTCGCTCTCGGCAGAAGCTTTTTTCTGAAAAGGCAAACTTACGGCTCCTTCTCCCACAGGGAAGGTGTCAGCCCTGAAAACTAATGCAGTTTTTCACTATCCCTCTGCAGCCTATCCACAGGCACAACAGCTTTGGGGATCTCTGCTTTCCCAGAGACTCAGCATGTCACGGTGCTCACTCTCGCCAGAGCCTTTTTCTGAAAAGGCAAACTTTCGGCTCCTTCTCCCTCAGGGAAGGTGCCAGCCCTGAAAACTAATGCAGTTTTTCACTATCCCTCTGCAGCCTATCCACAGGCACAACAGCTTTGGGGATCTCTGCTTTCCCAGAGACTCAGCATGTCACGGTGCTCGCTCTCGGCAGAAGCTTTTTTCTGAAAAGGCAAACTTACGGCTCCTTCTCCCACAGGGAAGGTGCCAGCCCTGAAAACTAATGCAGTTTTTCACTATCCCTCTGCAGCCTATCCACAGGCACAACAGCTTTGGGGATCTCTGCTTTCCCAGAGACTCAGCATGTCACGGTGCTCGCTCTCGGCAGAAGCTTTTTTCTGAAAAGGCAAACTTACGGCTCCTTCTCCCACAGGGAAGGTGCCAGCCCTGAAAGATCTTGCTGGTATTCACTATCCCTCTGCAGCCTATCCACAGGCACAACAGCTTTTGGGATCTCTGCTTTCCCAGAGACTCAGCATGTCACGGTGCTCGCTCTCGGCAGAAGCTTTTTTCTGAAAAGGCAAACTTACGGCTCCTTCTCCCACAGGGAAGGTGCCAGCCCTGAAAGATCTTGCTGGTATTCACTATCCCTCTGCAGCCTATCCACAGGCACAACAGCTTTTGGGATCTCTGCTTTCCCAGAGACTCAGCATGTCACGGTGCTCGCTCTCGGCAGAAGCTTTTTTCTGAAAAGGCAAACTTACGGCTCCTTCTCCCACAGGGAAGGTGCCAGCCCTGAAAACTAATGCAGTTTTTCACTATCCCTCTGCAGCCTATCCACAGGCACAACAGCTTTGGGGATCTCTGCTTTCCCAGAGACTCAGCATGTCACGGTGATGGCTCTCGGCAGAAGCTTTTTTCTGAAAAGGCAAACTTACTGCTCCTTCTCCCACAGGGAAGGTGCCAGCCCTGAAAACTAATGCAGTTTTTCACTATCCCTCTGCAGCCTATCCACAGGCACAACAGCTTTGGGGATCTCTGCTTTCCCAGAGACTCAGCATGTCACGGTGCTCGCTCTCGGCAGAAGCTTTTTTCTGAAAAGGCAAACTTACGGCTCCTTCTCCCACAGGGAAGGTGCCAGCCCTGAAAACTAATGCAGTTTTTCACTATCCCTCTGCAGCCTATCCACAGGCACAACAGCTTTGGGGATCTCTGCTTTCCCAGAGACTCAGCATGTCACGGTGCTCACTCTCGCCAGAGCCTTTTTCTGAAAAGGCAAACTTTCGGCTCCTTCTCCCTCAGGGAAGGTGCCAGCCCTGAAAACTAATGCAGTTTTTCACTATCCCTCTGCAGCCTATCCACAGGCACAACAGCTTTTGGGATCTCTGCTTTCCCAGAGACTCAGCATGTCACGGTGCTCGCTCTCGGCAGAAGCTTTTTTCTGAAAAGGCAAACTTACGGCTCCTTCTCCCACAGGGAAGGTGCCAGCCCTGAAAACTAATGCAGTTTTTCACTATCCCTCTGCAGCCTATCCACAGGCACAACAGCTTTGGGGATCTCTGCTTTCCCAGAGACTCAGCATGTCACGGTGCTCGCTCTCGGCAGAAGCTTTTTTCTGAAAAGGCAAACTTACTGCTCCTTCTCCCACAGGGAAGGTGCCAGCCCTGAAAGATCTTGCTGGTATTCACTATGCCTTTGCAGCCTATCTTTAGCCGCAACAGAACTGGGGATCTCTGCTTTCCCAGAGACTCAGCATGTCACGGTTCTCGTTCTCGGCAGAAGCTTTTTCTGAGAAGGCAAACGTCTGGCTCCTTCTCCCACAAGGAAGGTGCTAGCCCTGAAAGATCTTGCTGGTCTTCACTATCCCTCTGCAGCCTATCCACAGGCACAACAGCTTTGGGGATCTCTGCTTTCCCAGAGACTCAGCATGTCACGGTGCTCGCTCTCGGCAGAAGCTTTTTTCTGAAAAGGCAAACTTACGGCTCATTCTCCCACAGGGAAGGTGCCAGCCCTGAAAACTAATGCAGTTTTTCACTATCCCTCTGCAGCCTATCCACAGGCACAACAGCTTTGGGGATCTCTGCTTTCCCAGAGACTCAGCATGTCACGGTGCTCGCTCTCGGCAGAAGCTTTTTTCTGAAAAGGCAAACTTACGGCTCCTTCTCCCACAGGGAAGGTGCCAGCCCTGAAAGATCTTGCTGGTATTCACTATCCCTCTGCAGCCTATCCACAGGCACAACAGCTTTGGGGATCTCTGCTTTCCCAGAGACTCAGCATGTCACGGTGCTCGCTCTCGGCAGAAGCTTTTTTCTGAAAAGGCAAACTTACGGCTCCTTCTCCCACAGGGAAGGTGCCAGCCCTGAAAACTAATGCAGTTTTTCACTATCCCTCTGCAGCCTATCCACAGGCACAACAGCTTTTGGGATCTCTGCTTTCCCAGAGACTCAGCATGTCACGGTGCTCGCTCTCGGCAGAAGCTTTTTTCTGAAAAGGCAAACTTACGGCTCCTTCTCCCACAGGGAAGGTGCCAGCCCTGAAAACTAATGCAGTTTTTCACTATCCCTCTGCAGCCTATCCACAGGCACAACAGCTTTGGGGATCTCTGCTTTCCCAGAGACTCAGCATGTCACGGTGCTCGCTCTCGGCAGAAGCTTTTTTCTGAAAAGGCAAACTTACGGCTCCTTCTCCCACAGGGAAGGTGTCAGCCCTGAAAACTAATGCAGTTTTTCACTATCCCTCTGCAGCCTATCCACAGGCACAACAGCTTTGGGGATCTCTGCTTTCCCAGAGACTCAGCATGTCACGGTGCTCACTCTCGCCAGAGCCTTTTTCTGAAAAGGCAAACTTTCGGCTCCTTCTCCCTCAGGGAAGGTGCCAGCCCTGAAAACTAATGCAGTTTTTCACTATCCCTCTGCAGCCTATCCACAGGCACAACAGCTTTGGGGATCTCTGCTTTCCCAGAGACTCAGCATGTCACGGTGCTCGCTCTCGGCAGAAGCTTTTTTCTGAAAAGGCAAACTTACGGCTCCTTCTCCCACAGGGAAGGTGCCAGCCCTGAAAACTAATGCAGTTTTTCACTATCCCTCTGCAGCCTATCCACAGGCACAACAGCTTTGGGGATCTCTGCTTTCCCAGAGACTCAGCATGTCACGGTGCTCGCTCTCGGCAGAAGCTTTTTTCTGAAAAGGCAAACTTACGGCTCCTTCTCCCACAGGGAAGGTGCCAGCCCTGAAAGATCTTGCTGGTATTCACTATCCCTCTGCAGCCTATCCACAGGCACAACAGCTTTTGGGATCTCTGCTTTCCCAGAGACTCAGCATGTCACGGTGCTCGCTCTCGGCAGAAGCTTTTTTCTGAAAAGGCAAACTTACGGCTCCTTCTCCCACAGGGAAGGTGCCAGCCCTGAAAGATCTTGCTGGTATTCACTATCCCTCTGCAGCCTATCCACAGGCACAACAGCTTTTGGGATCTCTGCTTTCCCAGAGACTCAGCATGTCACGGTGCTCGCTCTCGGCAGAAGCTTTTTTCTGAAAAGGCAAACTTACGGCTCCTTCTCCCACAGGGAAGGTGCCAGCCCTGAAAACTAATGCAGTTTTTCACTATCCCTCTGCAGCCTATCCACAGGCACAACAGCTTTGGGGATCTCTGCTTTCCCAGAGACTCAGCATGTCACGGTGATGGCTCTCGGCAGAAGCTTTTTTCTGAAAAGGCAAACTTACTGCTCCTTCTCCCACAGGGAAGGTGCCAGCCCTGAAAACTAATGCAGTTTTTCACTATCCCTCTGCAGCCTATCCACAGGCACAACAGCTTTGGGGATCTCTGCTTTCCCAGAGACTCAGCATGTCACGGTGCTCGCTCTCGGCAGAAGCTTTTTTCTGAAAAGGCAAACTTACGGCTCCTTCTCCCACAGGGAAGGTGCCAGCCCTGAAAACTAATGCAGTTTTTCACTATCCCTCTGCAGCCTATCCACAGGCACAACAGCTTTGGGGATCTCTGCTTTCCCAGAGACTCAGCATGTCACGGTGCTCACTCTCGCCAGAGCCTTTTTCTGAAAAGGCAAACTTTCGGCTCCTTCTCCCTCAGGGAAGGTGCCAGCCCTGAAAACTATTGCAGTTTTTCACTATCCCTCTGCAGCCTATCCACAGGCACAACAGCTTTGGGGATCTCTGCTTTCCCAGAGACTCAGCATGTCACGGTGCTCGCTCTCGGCAGAAGCTTTTTTCTGAAAAGGCAAACTTACTGCTCCTTCTCCCACAGGGAAGGTGCCAGCCCTGAAAACTAATGCAGTTTTTCACTATCCCTCTGCAGCCTATCCACAGGCACAACAGCTTTTGGGATCTCTGCTTTCCCAGAGACTCAGCATGTCACGGTGCTCGCTCTCGGCAGAAGCTTTTTTCTGAAAAGGCAAACTTACGGCTCCTTCTCCCACAGGGAAGGTGCCAGCCCTGAAAACTAATGCAGTTTTTCACTATCCCTCTGCAGCCTATCCACAGGCACAACAGCTTTGGGGATCTCTGCTTTCCCAGAGACTCAGCATGTCACGGTGCTCGCTCTCGGCAGAAGCTTTTTTTCTGAAAAGGCAAACTTACGGCTCCTTCTCCCACAGGGAAGGTGCCAGCCCTGAAAACTAATGCAGTTTTTCACTATCCCTCTGCAGCCTATCCACAGGCACAACAGCTTTGGGGATCTCTGCTTTCCCAGAGACTCAGCATGTCACGGTGCTCGCTCTCGGCAGAAGCTTTTTTCTGAAAAGGCAAACTTACGGCTCCTTCTCCCACAGGGAAGGTGCCAGCCCTGAAAACTAATGCAGTTTTTCACTATCCCTCTGCAGCCTATCCACAGGCACAACAGCTTTGGGGATCTCTGCTTTCCCAGAGACTCAGCATGTCACGGTGCTCGCTCTCGGCAGAAGCTTTTTTCTGAAAAGGCAAACTTACGGCTCCTTCTCCCACAGGGAAGGTGCCAGCCCTGAAAGATCTTGCTGGTATTCACTATCCCTCTGCAGCCTATCCACAGGCACAACAGCTTTGGGGATCTCTGCTTTCCCAGAGACTCAGCATGTCACGGTGCTCGCTCTCGGCAGAAGCTTTTTTCTGAAAAGGCAAACTTACGGCTCCTTCTCCCACAGGGAAGGTGCCAGCCCTGAAAACTAATGCAGTTTTTCACTATCCCTCTGCAGCCTATCCACAGGCACAACAGCTTTTGGGATCTCTGCTTTCCCAGAGACTCAGCATGTCACGGTGCTCGCTCTCGGCAGAAGCTTTTTTCTGAAAAGGCAAACTTACGGCTCCTTCTCCCACAGGGAAGGTGCCAGCCCTGAAAACTAATGCAGTTTTTCACTATCCCTCTGCAGCCTATCCACAGGCACAACAGCTTTGGGGATCTCTGCTTTCCCAGAGACTCAGCATGTCACGGTGCTCGCTCTCGGCAGAAGCTTTTTTCTGAAAAGGCAAACTTACAGCTCCTTCTCCCACAGGGAAGGTGTCAGCCCTGAAAACTAATGCAGTTTTTCACTATCCCTCTGCAGCCTATCCACAGGCACAACAGCTTTGGGGATCTCTGCTTTCCCAGAGACTCAGCATGTCACGGTGCTCACTCTCGCCAGAGCCTTTTTCTGAAAAGGCAAACTTTCGGCTCCTTCTCCCTCAGGGAAGGTGCCAGCCCTGAAAACTAATGCAGTTTTTCACTATCCCTCTGCAGCCTATCCACAGGCACAACAGCTTTGGGGATCTCTGCTTTCCCAGAGACTCAGCATGTCACGGTGCTCGCTCTCGGCAGAAGCTTTTTTCTGAAAAGGCAAACTTACGGCTCCTTCTCCCACAGGGAAGGTGCCAGCCCTGAAAACTAATGCAGTTTTTCACTATCCCTCTGCAGCCTATCCACAGGCACAACAGCTTTGGGGATCTCTGCTTTCCCAGAGACTCAGCATGTCACGGTGCTCGCTCTCGGCAGAAGCTTTTTTCTGAAAAGGCAAACTTACGGCTCCTTCTCCCACAGGGAAGGTGCCAGCCCTGAAAGATCTTGCTGGTATTCACTATCCCTCTGCAGCCTATCCACAGGCACAACAGCTTTTGGGATCTCTGCTTTCCCAGAGACTCAGCATGTCACGGTGCTCGCTCTCGGCAGAAGCTTTTTTCTGAAAAGGCAAACTTACGGCTCCTTCTCCCACAGGGAAGGTGCCAGCCCTGAAAGATCTTGCTGGTATTCACTATCCCTCTGCAGCCTATCCACAGGCACAACAGCTTTTGGGATCTCTGCTTTCCCAGAGACTCAGCATGTCACGGTGCTCGCTCTCGGCAGAAGCTTTTTTCTGAAAAGGCAAACTTACGGCTCCTTCTCCCACAGGGAAGGTGCCAGCCCTGAAAACTAATGCAGTTTTTCACTATCCCTCTGCAGCCTATCCACAGGCACAACAGCTTTGGGGATCTCTGCTTTCCCAGAGACTCAGCATGTCACGGTGATGGCTCTCGGCAGAAGCTTTTTTCTGAAAAGGCAAACTTACTGCTCCTTCTCCCACAGGGAAGGTGCCAGCCCTGAAAACTAATGCAGTTTTTCACTATCCCTCTGCAGCCTATCCACAGGCACAACAGCTTTGGGGATCTCTGCTTTCCCAGAGACTCAGCATGTCACGGTGCTCGCTCTCGGCAGAAGCTTTTTTCTGAAAAGGCAAACTTACGGCTCCTTCTCCCACAGGGAAGGTGCCAGCCCTGAAAACTAATGCAGTTTTTCACTATCCCTCTGCAGCCTATCCACAGGCACAACAGCTTTGGGGATCTCTGCTTTCCCAGAGACTCAGCATGTCACGGTGCTCACTCTCGCCAGAGCCTTTTTCTGAAAAGGCAAACTTTCGGCTCCTTCTCCCTCAGGGAAGGTGCCAGCCCTGAAAACTAATGCAGTTTTTCACTATCCCTCTGCAGCCTATCCACAGGCACAACAGCTTTTGGGATCTCTGCTTTCCCAGAGACTCAGCATGTCACGGTGCTCGCTCTCGGCAGAAGCTTTTTTCTGAAAAGGCAAACTTACTGCTCCTTCTCCCACAGGGAAGGTGCCAGCCCTGAAAACTAATGCAGTTTTTCACTATCCCTCTGCAGCCTATCCACAGGCACAACAGCTTTGGGGATCTCTGCTTTCCCAGAGACTCAGCATGTCACGGTGCTCGCTCTCGGCAGAAGCTTTTTTCTGAAAAGGCAAACTTACGGCTCCTTCTCCCACAGGGAAGGTGCCAGCCCTGAAAACTAATGCAGTTTTTCACTATCCCTCTGCAGCCTATCCACAGGCACAACAGCTTTGGGGATCTCTGCTTTCCCAGAGACTCAGCATGTCACGGTGCTCGCTCTCGGCAGAAGCTTTTTTTCTGAAAAGGCAAACTTACGGCTCCTTCTCCCACAGGGAAGGTGCCAGCCCTGAAAACTAATGCAGTTTTTCACTATCCCTCTGCAGCCTATCCACAGGCACAACAGCTTTGGGGATCTCTGCTTTCCCAGAGACTCAGCATGTCACGGTGCTCGCTCTCGGCAGAAGCTTTTTTCTGAAAAGGCAAACTTACGGCTCCTTCTCCCACAGGGAAGGTGCCAGCCCTGAAAACTAATGCAGTTTTTCACTATCCCTCTGCAGCCTATCCACAGGCACAACAGCTTTGGGGATCTCTGCTTTCCCAGAGACTCAGCATGTCACGGTGCTCGCTCTCGGCAGAAGCTTTTTTCTGAAAAGGCAAACTTACGGCTCCTTCTCCCACAGGGAAGGTGCCAGCCCTGAAAACTAATGCAGTTTTTCACTATCCTCTGCAGCCTATCCACAGGCACAACAGCTTTGGGGATCGCTGCTTCCCCAGAGACTCAGCATGTCACGGTGCTCCGCTCTCGGCAGAGCTTTTTTCTTAAATGGAAAACTTACGGCTCCTTCTCCCACTGGAAGGTGCCAGCCCTGAAAACTAATGCAGTTTTTCACTATCCCTCTGCAGCCTATCCACAGGCACAACAGCTTTGGGGATCTCTGCGTTCCCAGAGGACTCAGCATGTCACGGTGCTCGCTCTCCGGCAGAAGCTTTTTTCTGAAAAGGCAAACTTACGGCTCCTTCTCCCACAGGGAAGGTGCCAGCCCCTGAAAACTAATGCAGTTTTTCACTATCCCTCTGCAGCCTATCCACAGGCACAACAGCTTTGGGGATCTCTGCTTTCCCAGAGACTCAGCATGTCACGGTGCTCGCTCTCGGACAGAAGCTTTTTTTGAAAAGGCAAACTTACGGCTCCTTCTCCCACAGGGAAGGTGCCAGCCCTGAAAACTAATGCAGTTTTTCACTATCCCTCTGCAGCCTATCCACAGGCACAACAGCTTTGGGGATCTCTGCTTTCCCCAGAGACTCAGCATGTCACGGTGCTCGCTCTCGGCAGAAGCTTTTTTCTGAAAAGGCAAACTTACGGCTCCTTCTCCCACAGGGAAGGTGCCAGCCCTGAAAACTAATGCAGTTTTTCACTATCCCTCTGCAGCCTATCCACAGGCACAACAGCTTTGGGGATCTCTGCTTTCCCAGAGACTCAGCATGTCACGGTGCTCGCTCTCGGCAGAAGCTTTTTTCTGAAAAGGCAAACTTACGGCTCCTTCTCCCACAGGGAAGGTGCCAGCCCTGAAAACTAATGCAGTTTTTCACTATCCCTCTGCAGCCTATCCACAGGCACAACAGCTTTGGGGATCTCTGCTTTCCCCAGAGACTCAGCATGTCACGGTGCTCGTTCTCGGCAGAAGCTTTTTCTGATAAGGCAAAAGTTCGGCTCCTTCTCCCACAAGGAAGGTGCTAGCCCTGAAAGACTAGCTGCTGTATTCACTATCCCTCTGCAGCCTATCCACAGGCACAACAGCTTTGGGGATCTCTGCTTTCCCCAGAGGACTCAGCATGTCACGGTGCTCGCTCTCGGCAGAAGCTTTTTTCTGAAAAGGCAAACTTACGGCTCCTTCTCCCACAGGGAAGGTGCCAGCCCTGAAAACTAATGCAGTTTTTCACTATCCCTCTGCAGCCTATCCACAGGCACAACAGCTTTGGGGATCTCTGCTTTCCCAGAGACTCAGCATGTCACGGTGCTCGCTCTCGGCAGAAGCTTTTTTCTGAAAAGGCAAACTGTACGGCTCCTTCTCCCACAGGGAAGGTGCTAGCCCTGAAAGATCTTGCTGGTATTCACTATCCCTCTGCAGCCTATCCACAGGCACAACAGCTTTGGGGATCTCTGCTTTCCCAGAGACTCAGCATGTCACGGTGCTCGCTCTCGACAGAAGCTTTTTTTGAAAAGGCAAACTTACGGCTCCTTCTCCCACAGGGAAGGTGCCAGCCCTGAAAACTAATGCAGTTTTTCACTATCCCTCTGCAGCCTATCCACAGGCACAACAGCTTTGGGGATCTCTGCTTTCCCAGAGACTCAGCATGTCACGGTGCTCGCTCTCGGCAGAAGCTTTTTTCTGAAAAGGCAAACTTACGGCTCCTTCTCCCACAGGGAAGGTGCCAGCCCTGAAAGACTAATGCAGGTTTTCACTATCCCTCTGCAGCCTATCCACAGGCACAACAGCTTTGGGGATCTCTGCTTTCCCAGAGACTCAGCATGTCACGGTGCTCGCTCTCGGCAGAAGCTTTTTTCTGAAAAGGCAAACTTACGGCTCCTTCTCCCACAGGGAAGGTGCCAGCCCTGAAAACTAATGCAGTTTTTCACTATCCCTCTGCAGCCTATCCACAGGCACAACAGCTTTGGGGATCTCTGCTTTCCCAGAGACTCAGCATGTCACGGTGCTCGCTCTCGGCAGAAGCTTTTTTCTGAAAAGGCAAACTTACGGCTCCTTCTCCCACAGGGAAGGTGCCAGCCCTGAAAACTAATGCAGTTTTTCACTATCCCTCTGCAGCCTATCCACAGGCACAACAGCTTTGGGGATCTCTGCTTTCCCAGAGACTCAGCATGTCACGGTGCTCGCTCTCGGCAGAAGCTTTTTTCTGAAAAGGCAAACTTACGGCTCCTTCTCCCACAGGGAAGGTGCCAGCCCTGAAAACTAATGCAGTTTTTCACTATCCCTCTGCAGCCTATCCACAGGCACAACAGCTTTGGGGATCTCTGCTTTCCCAGAGACTCAGCATGTCACGGTGCTCGCTCTCGGCAGAAGCTTTTTTCTGAAAAGGCAAACTTACGGCTCCTTCTCCCACAGGGAAGGTGCCAGCCCTGAAAACTAATGCAGTTTTTCACTATCCCTCTGCAGCCTATCCACAGGCACAACAGCTTTGGGGATCTCTGCTTTCCCAGAGACTCAGCATGTCACGGTGCTCGCTCTCGGCAGAAGCTTTTTTCTGAAAGGCAAACTTACGGCTCCTTCTCCCACAGGGAAGGTGCCAGCCCTGAAAACTAATGCAGTTTTTCACTATCCCTCTGCAGCCTATCCACAGGCACAACAGCTTTGGGGATCTCTGCTTTCCCAGAGACTCAGCATGTCACGGTGCTCGCTCTCGGCAGAAGCTTTTTTCTGAAAAGGCAAACTTACGGCTCCTTCTCCCACAGGGAAGGTGCCAGCCCTGAAAACTAATGCAGTTTTTCACTATCCCTCTGCAGCCTATCCACAGGCACAACAGCTTTGGGGATCTCTGCTTTCCCAGAGACTCAGCATGTCACGGTGCTCGCTCTCGGCAGAAGCTTTTTTCTGAAAAGGCAAACTTACGGCTCCTTCTCCCACAGGGAAGGTGCCAGCCCTGAAAACTAATGCAGTTTTTCACTATCCCTCTGCAGCCTATCCACAGGCACAACAGCTTTGGGGATCTCTGCTTTCCCAGAGACTCAGCATGTCACGGTGCTCGTTCTCGGCAGAAGCTTTTTTCTGAGAAGGCAAAAGTGTGGCTCCTTCTCCCACAAGGAAGGTGCTAGCCCTGAAAGATCTTGCTGGTATTCACTATCCCTCTGCAGCCTATCCACAGGCACAACAGCTTTGGTGATCTCTGCTTTCCCAGAGACTCAGCATGTCACGGTGCTCGCTCTCGGCAGAAGCTTTTTCTGAAAAGGCAAACTTACGGCTCCTTCTCCCACAGGGAAGGTGCCAGCCCTGAAAACTAATGCAGTTTTTCACTATCCCTCTGCAGCCCTATCCACAGGCACAACAGCTTTTGGGATCTCTGCTTTCCCAGAGACTCAGCAATGTCACGGTGCTCAGCTCTCGGCAGAAGCTTTTTCTGAAAAGGCAAACTTACGGCTCCTTCTCCCACAGGGAAGGTGCCAGCCCTGAAAAACTAATGCAGTTTTTCACTATCCCTCTGCAGCCTATCCACAGGCACAACAGCTTTGGGGATCTCTGCTTTCCCAGAGACTCAGCATGTCACGGTGCTCGCTCTCGGCAGAAGCTTTTTTCTGAAAAGGCAAACTTACGGCTCCTTCTCCCACAGGGAAGGTGCCAGCCCTGAAAACTAATGCAGTTTTTTCACTATCCCTCTGCAGCCTATCCACAGGCACAACAGCTTTGGGGATCTCTGCTTTCCCAGAGACTCAGCATGTCACGGTGCTCGCTCTCGGCAGAAGCTTTTTTCTGAAAAGGCAAACTTACGGCTCCTTCTCCCACAGGGGAAGGTGCCAGCCCTGAAAACTAATGCAGTTTTTCACTATCCCTCTGCAGCCTATCCACAGGCACAACAGCTTTGGGGATCTCTGCTTTCCCAGAGACTCAGCATGTCACGGTGCTCGCTCTCGGCAGAAGCTTTTTTCTGAAAAGGCAAACTTACGGCTCCTTCTCCCACAGGGAAGGTGCCTAGCCCTGAAAGATCTTGCTGGTATTCACTATCCCTCTGCAGCCTATCCACAGGCACAACAGCTTTGGGGATCTCTGCTTTCCCAGAGGACTCAGCATGTCACGGTGCTCCGCTCTCGACAGAAGCTTTTTTTGAAAAGGCAAACTTACGGCTCCTTCTCCCACAGGGAAGGTGCCAGCCCTGAAAACTAATGCAGTTTTTCACTATCCCTCTGCAGCCTATCCACAGGCACAACAGCTTTGGGGATCTCTGCTTTCCCAGAGACTCAGCATGTCACGGTGCTCGCTCTCGGCAGAAGCTTTTTTCTGAAAAGGCAAACTTACGGCTCCTTCTCCCACAGGGAAGGTGCCAGCCCTGAAAACTAATGCAGTTTTTCACTATCCCTCTGCAGCCTATCCACAGGCACAACAGCTTTGGGGATCTCTGCTTTCCCAGAGACTCAGCATGTCACGGTGCTCGCTCTCGGCAGAAGCTTTTTTCTGAAAAGGCAAACTTACGGCTCCTTCTCCCACAGGGAAGGTGCCAGCCCTGAAAACTAATGCAGTTTTTCACTATCCCTCTGCAGGCCTATCCACAGGCACAACAGCTTTGGGGATCTCTGCTTTCCCAGAGACTCAGCATGTCACGGTGCTCGCTCTCGGCAGAAGCTTTTTTCTGAAAAGGCAAACTTACGGCTCCTTCTCCCACAGGGAAGGTGCCAGCCCTGAAAACTAATGCAGTTTTTCACTATCCCTCTGCAGCCTATCCACAGGCACAACAGCTTTGGGGATCTCTGCTTTCCCAGAGACTCAGCATGTCACGGTGCTCGCTCTCGGCAGAAGCTTTTTTCTGAAAAGGCAAACTTACGGCTCCTTCTCCCACAGGGAAGGTGCCAGCCCTGAAAACTAATGCAGTCACTATCCCTCTGCAGCCTATCCACAGGCACAACAGCTTTGGGGATCTCTGCTTTCCCAGAGACTCAGCATGTCACGGTGCTCGCTCTCGGCAGAAGCTTTTTTCTGAAAAGGCAAACTTACGGCTCCTTCTCCCACAGGGAAGGTGCCAGCCCTGAAAACTCATGCAGTTTTTCACTATCCCTCTGCAGCCTATCCACAGGCACAACAGCTTTGGGGATCTCTGCTTTCCCAGAGACTCAGCATGTCACGGTGCTCGCTCTCGGCAGAAGCTTTTTTCTGAAAAGGCAAACTTACGGCTCCTTCTCCCACAGGGAAGGTGCCAGCCCTGAAAACTAATGCAGTTTTTCACTATCCCTCTGCAGCCTATCCACAGGCACAACAGCTTTGGGGATCTCTGCTTTCCCAGAGACTCAGCATGTCACGGTGCTCGCTCTCGGCAGAAGCTTTTTTCTGAAAAGGCAAACTTACGGCTCCTTCTCCCACAGGGAAGGTGCCAGCCCTGAAAACTAATGCAGTTTTTCACTATCCCTCTGCAGCCTATCCACAGGCACAACAGCTTTGGGGATCTCTGCTTTCCCAGAGACTCAGCATGTCACGGTGCTCGCTCTCGGCAGAAGCTTTTTTCTGAAAAGGCAAACTTACGGCTCCTTCTCCCACAGGGAAGGTGCCAGCCCTGAAAACTAATGCAGTTTTTCACTATCCCTCTGCAGCCTATCCACAGGCACAACAGCTTTGGGGATCTCTGCTTTCCCAGAGACTCAGCATGTCACGGTGCTCGCTCTCGGCAGAAGCTTTTTTCTGAAAAGGCAAACTTACGGCTCCTTCTCCCACAGGGAAGGTGCCAGCCCTGAAAACTAATGCAGTTTTTCACTATCCCTCTGCAGCCTATCCACAGGCACAACAGCTTTGGGGATCTCTGCTTTCCCAGAGACTCAGCATGTCACGGTGCTCGCTCTCGGCAGAAGCTTTTTTCTGAAAAGGCAAACTTACGGCTCCTTCTCCCACAGGGAAGGTGCCAGCCCTGAAAACTAATGCAGTTTTTCACTATCCCTCTGCAGCCTATCCACAGGCACAACAGCTTTGGGGATCTCTGCTTTCCCAGAGACTCAGCATGTCACGGTGCTCGCTCTCGGCAGAAGCTTTTTTCTGAAAAGGCAAACTTACGGCTCCTTCTCCCACAGGGAAGGTGCCAGCCCTGAAAACTAATGCAGTTTTTCACTATCCCTCTGCAGCCTATCCACAGGCACAACAGCTTTGGGGATCTCTGCTTTCCCAGAGACTCAGCATGTCACGGTGCTCGCTCTCGGCAGAAGCTTTTTTCTGAAAAGGCAAACTTACGGCTCCTTCTCCCACAGGGAAGGTGCCAGCCCTGAAAACTAATGCAGTTTTTCACTATCCCTCTGCAGCCTATCCACAGGCACAACAGCTTTGGGGATCTCTGCTTTCCCAGAGACTCAGCATGTCACGGTGCTCGCTCTCGGCAGAAGCTTTTTTCTGAAAAGGCAAACTTACGGCTCCTTCTCCCACAGGGAAGGTGCCAGCCCTGAAAACTAATGCAGTTTTTCACTATCCCTCTGCAGCCTATCCACAGGCACAACAGCTTTGGGGATCTCTGCTTTCCCAGAGACTCAGCATGTCACGGTGCTCGCTCTCGGCAGAAGCTTTTTTCTGAAAAGGCAAACTTACGGCTCCTTCTCCCACAGGGAAGGTGCCAGCCCTGAAAACTAATGCAGTTTTTCACTATCCCTCTGCAGCCTATCCACAGGCACAACAGCTTTGGGGATCTCTGCTTTCCCAGAGACTCAGCATGTCACGGTGCTCGCTCTCGGCAGAAGCTTTTTTCTGAAAAGGCAAACTTACGGCTCCTTCTCCCACAGGGAAGGTGCCAGCCCTGAAAACTAATGCAGTTTTTCACTATCCCTCTGCAGCCTATCCACAGGCACAACAGCTTTGGGGATCTCTGCTTTCCCAGAGACTCAGCATGTCACGGTGCTCGCTCTCGGCAGAAGCTTTTTTCTGAAAAGGCAAACTTACGGCTCCTTCTCCCACAGGGAAGGTGCCAGCCCTGAAAACTAATGCAGTTTTTCACTATCCCTCTGCAGCCTATCCACAGGCACAACAGCTTTGGGGATCTCTGCTTTCCCAGAGACTCAGCATGTCACGGTGCTCGCTCTCGGCAGAAGCTTTTTTCTGAAAAGGCAAACTTACGGCTCCTTCTCCCACAGGGAAGGTGCCAGCCCTGAAAACTAATGCAGTTTTTCACTATCCCTCTGCAGCCTATCCACAGGCACAACAGCTTTGGGGATCTCTGCTTTCCCAGAGACTCAGCATGTCACGGTGCTCGCTCTCGGCAGAAGCTTTTTTCTGAAAAGGCAAACTTACGGCTCCTTCTCCCACAGGGAAGGTGCCAGCCCTGAAAACTAATGCAGTTTTTCACTATCCCTCTGCAGCCTATCCACAGGCACAACAGCTTTGGGGATCTCTGCTTTCCCAGAGACTCAGCATGTCACGGTGCTCGCTCTCGGCAGAAGCTTTTTTCTGAAAAGGCAAACTTACGGCTCCTTCTCCCACAGGGAAGGTGCCAGCCCTGAAAACTAATGCAGTTTTTCACTATCCCTCTGCAGCCTATCCACAGGCACAACAGCTTTGGGGATCTCTGCTTTCCCAGAGACTCAGCATGTCACGGTGCTCGCTCTCGGCAGAAGCTTTTTTCTGAAAAGGCAAACTTACGGCTCCTTCTCCCACAGGGAAGGTGCCAGCCCTGAAAACTAATGCAGTTTTTCACTATCCCTCTGCAGCCTATCCACAGGCACAACAGCTTTGGGGATCTCTGCTTTCCCAGAGACTCAGCATGTCACGGTGCTCGCTCTCGGCAGAAGCTTTTTTCTGAAAAGGCAAACTTACGGCTCCTTCTCCCACAGGGAAGGTGCCAGCCCTGAAAACTAATGCAGTTTTTCACTATCCCTCTGCAGCCTATCCACAGGCACAACAGCTTTGGGGATCTCTGCTTTCCCAGAGACTCAGCATGTCACGGTGCTCGCTCTCGGCAGAAGCTTTTTTCTGAAAAGGCAAACTTACGGCTCCTTCTCCCACAGGGAAGGTGCCAGCCCTGAAAACTAATGCAGTTTTTCACTATCCCTCTGCAGCCTATCCACAGGCACAACAGCTTTGGGGATCTCTGCTTTCCCAGAGACTCAGCATGTCACGGTGCTCGCTCTCGGCAGAAGCTTTTTTCTGAAAAGGCAAACTTACGGCTCCTTCTCCCACAGGGAAGGTGCCAGCCCTGAAAACTAATGCAGTTTTTCACTATCCCTCTGCAGCCTATCCACAGGCACAACAGCTTTGGGGATCTCTGCTTTCCCAGAGACTCAGCATGTCACGGTGCTCGCTCTCGGCAGAAGCTTTTTTCTGAAAAGGCAAACTTACGGCTCCTTCTCCCACAGGGAAGGTGCCAGCCCTGAAAACTAATGCAGTTTTTCACTATCCCTCTGCAGCCTATCCACAGGCACAACAGCTTTGGGGATCTCTGCTTTCCCAGAGACTCAGCATGTCACGGTGCTCGTTCTCGGCAGAAGCTTTTTCTGAGAAGGCAAAAGTGTGGCTCCTTCTCCCACAAGGAAGGTGCTAGCCCTGAAAGATCTTGCTGGTATTCACTATCCCTCTGCAGCCTATCCACAGGCACAACAGCTTTGGGGATCTCTGCTTTCCCAGAGACTCAGCATGTCACGGTGCTCGCTCTCGGCAGAAGCTTTTTTCTGAAAAGGCAAACTTACGGCTCCTTCTCCCACAGGGAAGGTGCCAGCCCTGAAAACTAATGCAGTTTTTCACTATCCCTCTGCAGCCTATCCACAGGCACAACAGCTTTGGGGATCTCTGCTTTCCCAGAGACTCAGCATGTCACGGTGCTCGCTCTCGGCAGAAGCTTTTTTCTGAAAAGGCAAACTTACGGCTCCTTCTCCCACAGGGAAGGTGCCAGCCCTGAAAACTAATGCAGTTTTTCACTATCCCTCTGCAGCCTATCCACAGGCACAACAGCTTTGGGGATCTCTGCTTTCCCAGAGACTCAGCATGTCACGGTGCTCGCTCTCGGCAGAAGCTTTTTTCTGAAAAGGCAAACTTACGGCTCCTTCTCCCACAGGGAAGGTGCCAGCCCTGAAAACTAATGCAGTTTTTCACTATCCCTCTGCAGCCTATCCACAGGCACAACAGCTTTGGGGATCTCTGCTTTCCCAGAGACTAAGCATGTCACGGTGCTCGTTCTCGGCAGAAGCTTTTTCTGAGAAGGCAAAAGTGTGGCTCCTTCTCCCACAAGGAAGGTGCTAGCCCTGAAAGATCTTGCTGGTATTCACTATCCCTCTGCAGCCTATCCACAGGCACAACAGCTTTGGGGATCTCTGCTTTCCCAGAGACTCAGCATGTCACGGTGCTCGCTCTCGGCAGAAGCTTTTTTCTGAAAAGGCAAACTTACGGCTCCTTCTCCCACAGGGAAGGTGCCAGCCCTGAAAACTAATGCAGTTTTTCACTATCCCTCTGCAGCCTATCCACAGGCACAACAGCTTTGGGGATCTCTGCTTTCCCAGAGACTCAGCATGTCACGGTGCTCGCTCTCGGCAGAAGCTTTTTTCTGAAAAGGCAAACTTACGGCTCCTTCTCCCACAGGGAAGGTGCCAGCCCTGAAAACTAATGCAGTTTTTCACTATCCCTCTGCAGCCTATCCACAGGCACAACAGCTTTGGGGATCTCTGCTTTCCCAGAGACTCAGCATGTCACGGTGCTCGCTCTCGGCAGAAGCTTTTTTCTGAAAAGGCAAACTTACGGCTCCTTCTCCCACAGGGAAGGTGCTAGCCCTGAAAGATCTTGCTGGTATTCACTATCCCTCTGCAGCCTATCCACAGGCACAACAGCTTTGGGGATCTCTGCTTTCCCAGAGACTCAGCATGTCACGGTGCTCGCTCTCGACAGAAGCTTTTTTTGAAAAGGCAAACTTACGGCTCCTTCTCCCACAGGGAAGGTGCCAGCCCTGAAAACTAATGCAGTTTTTCACTATCCCTCTGCAGCCTATCCACAGGCACAACAGCTTTGGGGATCTCTGCTTTCCCAGAGACTCAGCATGTCACGGTGCTCGCTCTCGGCAGAAGCTTTTTTCTGAAAAGGCAAACTTACGGCTCCTTCTCCCACAGGGAAGGTGCCAGCCCTGAAAACTAATGCAGTTTTTCACTATCCCTCTGCAGCCTATCCACAGGCACAACAGCTTTGGGGATCTCTGCTTTCCCAGAGACTCAGCATGTCACGGTGCTCGCTCTCGGCAGAAGCTTTTTTCTGAAAAGGCAAACTTACGGCTCCTTCTCCCACAGGGAAGGTGCCAGCCCTGAAAACTAATGCAGTTTTTCACTATCCCTCTGCAGCCTATCCACAGGCACAACAGCTTTGGGGATCTCTGCTTTCCCAGAGACTCAGCATGTCACGGTGCTCGCTCTCGGCAGAAGCTTTTTTCTGAAAAGGCAAACTTACGGCTCCTTCTCCCACAGGGAAGGTGCCAGCCCTGAAAACTAATGCAGTTTTTCACTATCCCTCTGCAGCCTATCCACAGGCACAACAGCTTTGGGGATCTCTGCTTTCCCAGAGACTCAGCATGTCACGGTGCTCGCTCTCGGCAGAAGCTTTTTTCTGAAAAGGCAAACTTACGGCTCCTTCTCCCACAGGGAAGGTGCCAGCCCTGAAAACTAATGCAGTTTTTCACTATCCCTCTGCAGCCTATCCACAGGCACAACAGCTTTGGGGATCTCTGCTTTCCCAGAGACTCAGCATGTCACGGTGCTCGCTCTCGGCAGAAGCTTTTTTCTGAAAAGGCAAACTTACGGCTCCTTCTCCCACAGGGAAGGTGCCAGCCCTGAAAACTAATGCAGTTTTTCACTATCCCTCTGCAGCCTATCCACAGGCACAACAGCTTTGGGGATCTCTGCTTTCCCAGAGACTCAGCATGTCACGGTGCTCGCTCTCGGCAGAAGCTTTTTTCTGAAAAGGCAAACTTACGGCTCCTTCTCCCACAGGGAAGGTGCCAGCCCTGAAAACTAATGCAGTTTTTCACTATCCCTCTGCAGCCTATCCACAGGCACAACAGCTTTGGGGATCTCTGCTTTCCCAGAGACTCAGCATGTCACGGTGCTCGCTCTCGGCAGAAGCTTTTTTCTGAAAAGGCAAACTTACGGCTCCTTCTCCCACAGGGAAGGTGCCAGCCCTGAAAACTAATGCAGTTTTTCACTATCCCTCTGCAGCCTATCCACAGGCACAACAGCTTTGGGGATCTCTGCTTTCCCAGAGACTCAGCATGTCACGGTGCTCGCTCTCGGCAGAAGCTTTTTTCTGAAAAGGCAAACTTACGGCTCCTTCTCCCACAGGGAAGGTGCCAGCCCTGAAAACTAATGCAGCTTTTCACTATCCCTTTGCAGCCTATCCACAGGCACAACAGCTTTTGGGATCTCTGCTTTCCCAGAGACTCAGCATGTCACGGTGCTCGCTCTCGGCAGAAGCTTTTTTCTGAAAAGGCAAACTTACGGCTCCTTCTCCCACAGGGAAGGTGCCAGCCCTGAAAACTAATGCAGTTTTTCACTATCCCTCTGCAGCCTATCCACAGGCACAACAGCTTTGGGGATCTCTGCTTTCCCAGAGACTCAGCATGTCACGGTGCTCGTTCTCGGCAGAAGCTTTTTCTGAGAAGGCAAAAGTGTGGCTCCTTCTCCCACAAGGAAGGTGCTAGCCCTGAAAGATCTTGCTGGTATTCACTATCCCTCTGCAGCCTATCCACAGGCACAACAGCTTTGGGGATCTCTGCTTTCCCAGAGACTCAGCATGTCACGGTGCTCGCTCTCGGCAGAAGCTTTTTTCTGAAAAGGCAAACTTACGGCTCCTTCTCCCACAGGGAAGGTGCCAGCCCTGAAAACTAATGCAGTTTTTCACTATCCCTCTGCAGCCTATCCACAGGCACAACAGCTTTGGGGATCTCTGCTTTCCCAGAGACTCAGCATGTCACGGTGCTCGCTCTCGGCAGAAGCTTTTTTCTGAAAAGGCAAACTTACGGCTCCTTCTCCCACAGGGAAGGTGCCAGCCCTGAAAACTAATGCAGTTTTTCACTATCCCTCTGCAGACTATCCACAGGCACAACAGCTTTGGGGATCTCTGCTTTCCCAGAGACTCAGCATGTCACGGTGCTCGCTCTCGGCAGAAGCTTTTTTCTGAAAAGGCAAACTTACGGCTCCTTCTCCCACAGGGAAGGTGCCAGCCCTGAAAACTAATGCAGTTTTTCACTATCCCTCTGCAGCCTATCCACAGGCACAACAGCTTTTGGGATCTCTGCTTTCCCAGAGACTCAGCATGTCACGGTGCTCGCTCTCGGCAGAAGCTTTTTTCTGAAAAGGCAAACTTACGGCTCCTTCTCCCACAGGGAAGGTGCCAGCCCTGAAAACTAATGCAGTTTTTCACTATCCCTCTGCAGCCTATCCACAGGCACAACAGCTTTGGGGATCTCTGCTTTCCCAGAGACTCAGCATGTCACGGTGCTCGCTCTCGGCAGAAGCTTTTTTCTGAAAAGGCAAACTTACGGCTCCTTCTCCCACAGGGAAGGTGCCAGCCCTGAAAACTAATGCAGTTTTTCACTATCCCTCTGCAGCCTATCCACAGGCACAACAGCTTTGGGGATCTCTGCTTTCCCAGAGACTCAGCATGTCACGGTGCTCGTTCTCGGCAGAAGCTTTTTCTGAGAAGGCAAAAGTGTGGCTCCTTCTCCCACAAGGAAGGTGCTAGCCCTGAAAGATCTTGCTGGTATTCACTATCCCTCTGCAGCCTATCCACAGGCACAACAGCTTTTGGGATCTCTGCTTTCCCAGAGACTCAGCATGTCACGGTGCTCGCTCTCGGCAGAAGCTTTTTTCTGAAAAGGCAAACTTACGGCTCCTTCTCCCACAGGGAAGGTGCCAGCCCTGAAAACTAATGCAGTTTTTCACTATCCCTCTGCAGCCTATCCACAGGCACAACAGCTTTTGGGATCTCTGCTTTCCCAGAGACTCAGCATGTCACGGTGCTCGTTCTCGGCAGAAGCTTTTTCTGAGAAGGCAAAAGTGTGGCTCCTTCTCCCACAAGGAAGGTGCTAGCCCTGAAAGATCTTGCTGGTATTCACTATCCCTCTGCAGCCTATCCACAGGCACAACAGCTTTGGGGATCTCTGCTTTCCAAGAGACTCAGCATGTCACGGTGCTCGCTCTCGGCAGAAGCTTTTTTCTGAAAAGGCAAACGTCTGGCTCCTTCTCCAGCAAGGCAAGTGCCTGGCCTGAAAGATTTTGTGGTCTTCACCGCCACCTGCAGCCTATCCACAGGCACAACAGCACTGGGGATCCTTTAGCCGCAGAAGCACTGGGGATCTCTGCTTTCCCAGAGACTCAGCATGTCACGGTGCTCGTTCTCGGCAGAATCTTTTTTTCTGAAAATGCAAACGTCTGGCTCCTTCTCCCACAAGGAAGCTGCCAGACTGAAAGCTAATGCAGGTCTTCACTATCCGCCTGCAGCCTATCCACAGGCACAACAGCTTTGGGGATCTCTGCTTTCCCAGAGACTCAGCATGTCACGGTGCTCGCTCTCGGCAGAAGCTTTTTTCTGAAAAGGCAAACTTACGGCTCCTTCTCCCACAGGGAAGGTGCCAGCCCTGAAAACTAATGCAGTTTTTCACTATCCCTCTGCAGCCTATCCACAGGCACAACAGCTTTGGGGATCTCTGCTTTCCCAGAGACTCAGCATGTCACGGTGCTCGCTCTCGGCAGAAGCTTTTTTCTGAAAAGGCAAACTTACGGCTCCTTCTCCCACAGGGAAGGTGCCAGCCCTGAAAACTAATGCAGTTTTTCACTATCCCTCTGCAGCCTATCCACAGGCACAACAGCTTTGGGGATCTCTGCTTTCCCAGAGACTCAGCATGTCACGGTGCTCGCTCTCGGCAGAAGCTTTTTTCTGAAAAGGCAAACTTACGGCTCCTTCTCCCACAGGGAAGGTGCCAGCCCTGAAAACTAATGCAGTTTTTCACTATCCCTCTGCAGCCTATCCACAGGCACAACAGCTTTTGGGATCTCTGCTTTCCCAGAGACTCAGCATGTCACGGTGCTCGCTCTCGGCAGAAGCTTTTTTCTGAAAAGGCAAACTTACGGCTCCTTCTCCCACAGGGAAGGTGCCAGCCCTGAAAACTAATGCAGTTTTTCACTATCCCTCTGCAGCCTATCCACAGGCACAACAGCTTTGGGGATCTCTGCTTTCCCAGAGACTCAGCATGTCACGGTGCTCGTTCTCGGCAGAAGCTTTTTCTGAGAAGGCAAAAGTGTGGCTCCTTCTCCCACAAGGAAGGTGCTAGCCCTGAAAGATCTTGCTGGTATTCACTATCCCTCTGCAGCCTATCCACAGGCACAACAGCTTTGGGGATCTCTGCTTTCCCAGAGACTCAGCATGTCACGGTGCTCGCTCTCGGCAGAAGCTTTTTTCTGAAAAGGCAAACTTACGGCTCCTTCTCCCACAGGGAAGGTGCCAGCCCTGAAAACTAATGCAGTTTTTCACTATCCCTCTGCAGCCTATCCACAGGCACAACAGCTTTGGGGATCTCTGCTTTCCCAGAGACTCAGCATGTCACGGTGCTCGCTCTCGGCAGAAGCTTTTTTCTGAAAAGGCAAACTTACGGCTCCTTCTCCCACAGGGAAGGTGCCAGCCCTGAAAACTAATGCAGTTTTTCACTATCCCTCTGCAGCCTATCCACAGGCACAACAGCTTTGGGGATCTCTGCTTTCCCAGAGACTCAGCATGTCACGGTGCTCGCTCTCGGCAGAAGCTTTTTTCTGAAAAGGCAAACTTACGGCTCCTTCTCCCACAGGGAAGGTGCCAGCCCTGAAAACTAATGCAGTTTTTCACTATCCCTCTGCAGCCTATCCACAGGCACAACAGCTTTTGGGATCTCTGCTTTCCCAGAGACTCAGCATGTCACGGTGCTCGCTCTCGGCAGAAGCTTTTTTCTGAAAAGGCAAACTTACGGCTCCTTCTCCCACAGGGAAGGTGCCAGCCCTGAAAACTAATGCAGTTTTTCACTATCCCTCTGCAGCCTATCCACAGGCACAACAGCTTTGGGGATCTCTGCTTTCCCAGAGACTCAGCATGTCACGGTGCTCGCTCTCGGCAGAAGCTTTTTTCTGAAAAGGCAAACTTACGGCTCCTTCTCCCACAGGGAAGGTGCCAGCCCTGAAAACTAATGCAGTTTTTCACTATCCCTCTGCAGCCTATCCACAGGCACAACAGCTTTGGGGATCTCTGCTTTCCCAGAGACTCAGCATGTCACGGTGCTCGTTCTCGGCAGAAGCTTTTTCTGAGAAGGCAAAAGTGTGGCTCCTTCTCCCACAAGGAAGGTGCTAGCCCTGAAAGATCTTGCTGGTATTCACTATCCCTCTGCAGCCTATCCACAGGCACAACAGCTTTGGGGATCTCTGCTTTCCCAGAGACTCAGCATGTCACGGTGCTCGCTCTCGGCAGAAGCTTTTTTCTGAAAAGGCAAACTTACGGCTCCTTCTCCCACAGGGAAGGTGCCAGCCCTGAAAACTAATGCAGTTTTTCACTATCCCTCTGCAGCCTATCCACAGGCACAACAGCTTTTGGGATCTCTGCTTTCCCAGAGACTCAGCATGTCACGGTGCTCGTTCTCGGCAGAAGCTTTTTCTGAGAAGGCAAAAGTGTGGCTCCTTCTCCCACAAGGAAGGTGCTAGCCCTGAAAGATCTTGCTGGTATTCACTATCCCTCTGCAGCCTATCCACAGGCACAACAGCTTTGGGGATCTCTGCTTTCCAAGAGACTCAGCATGTCACGGTGCTCGCTCTCGGCAGAAGCTTTTTTCTGAAAAGGCAAACGTCTGGCTCCTTCTCCAGCAAGGCAAGTGCCTGGCCTGAAAGATTTTGTGGTCTTCACCGCCACCTGCAGCCTATCCACAGGCACAACAGCACTGGGGATCCTTTAGCCGCAGAAGCACTGGGGATCTCTGCTTTCCCAGAGACTCAGCATGTCACGGTGCTCGTTCTCGGCAGAATCTTTTTTTCTGAAAATGCAAACGTCTGGCTCCTTCTCCCACAAGGAAGCTGCCAGACTGAAAGCTAATGCAGGTCTTCACTATCCGCCTGCAGCCTATCCACAGGCACAACAGCTTTGGGGATCTCTGCTTTCCCAGAGACTCAGCATGTCACGGTGCTCGCTCTCGGCAGAAGCTTTTTTCTGAAAAGGCAAACTTACGGCTCCTTCTCCCACAGGGAAGGTGCCAGCCCTGAAAACTAATGCAGTTTTTCACTATCCCTCTGCAGCCTATCCACAGGCACAACAGCTTTGGGGATCTCTGCTTTCCCAGAGACTCAGCATGTCACGGTGCTCGCTCTCGGCAGAAGCTTTTTTCTGAAAAGGCAAACTTACGGCTCCTTCTCCCACAGGGAAGGTGCCAGCCCTGAAAACTAATGCAGTTTTTCACTATCCCTCTGCAGCCTATCCACAGGCACAACAGCTTTGGGGATCTCTGCTTTCCCAGAGACTCAGCATGTCACGGTGCTCGCTCTCGGCAGAAGCTTTTTTCTGAAAAGGCAAACTTACGGCTCCTTCTCCCACAGGGAAGGTGCCAGCCCTGAAAACTAATGCAGTTTTTCACTATCCCTCTGCAGCCTATCCACAGGCACAACAGCTTTTGGGATCTCTGCTTTCCCAGAGACTCAGCATGTCACGGTGCTCGCTCTCGGCAGAAGCTTTTTTCTGAAAAGGCAAACTTACGGCTCCTTCTCCCACAGGGAAGGTGCCAGCCCTGAAAACTAATGCAGTTTTTCACTATCCCTCTGCAGCCTATCCACAGGCACAACAGCTTTGGGGATCTCTGCTTTCCCAGAGACTCAGCATGTCACGGTGCTCGTTCTCGGCAGAAGCTTTTTCTGAGAAGGCAAAAGTGTGGCTCCTTCTCCCACAAGGAAGGTGCTAGCCCTGAAAGATCTTGCTGGTATTCACTATCCCTCTGCAGCCTATCCACAGGCACAACAGCTTTGGGGATCTCTGCTTTCCCAGAGACTCAGCATGTCACGGTGCTCGCTCTCGGCAGAAGCTTTTTTCTGAAAAGGCAAACTTACGGCTCCTTCTCCCACAGGGAAGGTGCCAGCCCTGAAAACTAATGCAGTTTTTCACTATCCCTCTGCAGCCTATCCACAGGCACAACAGCTTTTGGGATCTCTGCTTTCCCAGAGACTCAGCATGTCACGGTGCTCGCTCTCGGCAGAAGCTTTTTTCTGAAAAGGCAAACTTACGGCTCCTTCTCCCACAGGGAAGGTGCCAGCCCTGAAAACTAATGCAGTTTTTCACTATCCCTCTGCAGCCTATCCACAGGCACAACAGCTTTGGGGATCTCTGCTTTCCCAGAGACTCAGCATGTCACGGTGCTCGCTCTCGGCAGAAGCTTTTTTCTGAAAAGGCAAACTTACGGCTCCTTCTCCCACAGGGAAGGTGCCAGCCCTGAAAACTAATGCAGTTTTTCACTATCCCTCTGCAGCCTATCCACAGGCACAACAGCTTTGGGGATCTCTGCTTTCCCAGAGACTCAGCATGTCACGGTGCTCGTTCTCGGCAGAAGCTTTTTCTGAGAAGGCAAAAGTGTGGCTCCTTCTCCCACAAGGAAGGTGCTAGCCCTGAAAGATCTTGCTGGTATTCACTATCCCTCTGCAGCCTATCCACAGGCACAACAGCTTTGGGGATCTCTGCTTTCCCAGAGACTCAGCATGTCACGGTGCTCGCTCTCGGCA
The DNA here is from genome assembly GCF_929443795.1 of Astur gentilis. NCBI lineage: Eukaryota > Metazoa > Chordata > Aves > Accipitriformes > Accipitridae > Astur > Astur gentilis. Next base: position 21,012 of record NC_064911.1, on the reverse strand, counting down.
GAAGCTTTTTTCTGAAAAGGCAAACTTACGGCTCCTTCTCCCACAGGGAAGGTGCCAGCCCTGAAAACTAATGCAGTTTTTCACTATCCCTCTGCAGCCTATCCACAGGCACAACAGCTTTTGGGATCTCTGCTTTCCCAGAGACTCAGCATGTCACGGTGCTCGTTCTCGGCAGAAGCTTTTTCTGAGAAGGCAAAAGTGTGGCTCCTTCTCCCACAAGGAAGGTGCTAGCCCTGAAAGATCTTGCTGGTATTCACTATCCCTCTGCAGCCTATCCACAGGCACAACAGCTTTGGGGATCTCTGCTTTCCAAGAGACTCAGCATGTCACGGTGCTCGCTCTCGGCAGAAGCTTTTTTCTGAAAAGGCAAACGTCTGGCTCCTTCTCCAGCAAGGCAAGTGCCTGGCCTGAAAGATTTTGTGGTCTTCACCGCCACCTGCAGCCTATCCACAGGCACAACAGCACTGGGGATCCTTTAGCCGCAGAAGCACTGGGGATCTCTGCTTTCCCAGAGACTCAGCATGTCACGGTGCTCGTTCTCGGCAGAATCTTTTTTTCTGAAAATGCAAACGTCTGGCTCCTTCTCCCACAAGGAAGCTGCCAGACTGAAATCTAATGCAGGTCTTCACTATCCGCCTGCAGCCTATCCACAGGCACAACAGCTTTGGGGATCTCTGCTTTCCCAGAGACTCAGCATGTCACGGTGCTCGCTCTCGGCAGAAGCTTTTTTCTGAAAAGGCAAACTTACGGCTCCTTCTCCCACAGGGAAGGTGCCAGCCCTGAAAACTAATGCAGTTTTTCACTATCCCTCTGCAGCCTATCCACAGGCACAACAGCTTTGGGGATCTCTGCTTTCCCAGAGACTCAGCATGTCACGGTGCTCGCTCTCGGCAGAAGCTTTTTTCTGAAAAGGCAAACTTACGGCTCCTTCTCCCACAGGGAAGGTGCCAGCCCTGAAAACTAATGCAGTTTTTCACTATCCCTCTGCAGCCTATCCACAGGCACAACAGCTTTGGGGATCTCTGCTTTCCCAGAGACTCAGCATGTCACGGTGCTCGCTCTCGGCAGAAGCTTTTTTCTGAAAAGGCAAACTTACGGCTCCTTCTCCCACAGGGAAGGTGCCAGCCCTGAAAACTAATGCAGTTTTTCACTATCCCTCTGCAGCCTATCCACAGGCACAACAGCTTTGGGGATCTCTGCTTTCCCAGAGACTCAGCATGTCACGGTGCTCGCTCTCGGCAGAAGCTTTTTTCTGAAAAGGCAAACTTACGGCTCCTTCTCCCACAGGGAAGGTGCCAGCCCTGAAAACTAATGCAGTTTTTCACTATCCCTCTGCAGCCTATCCACAGGCACAACAGCTTTTGGGATCTCTGCTTTCCCAGAGACTCAGCATGTCACGGTGCTCGCTCTCGGCAGAAGCTTTTTTCTGAAAAGGCAAACTTACGGCTCCTTCTCCCACAGGGAAGGTGCCAGCCCTGAAAACTAATGCAGTTTTTCACTATCCCTCTGCAGCCTATCCACAGGCACAACAGCTTTGGGGATCTCTGCTTTCCCAGAGACTCAGCATGTCACGGTGCTCGCTCTCGGCAGAAGCTTTTTTCTGAAAAGGCAAACTTACGGCTCCTTCTCCCACAGGGAAGGTGCCAGCCCTGAAAACTAATGCAGTTTTTCACTATCCCTCTGCAGCCTATCCACAGGCACAACAGCTTTGGGGATCTCTGCTTTCCCAGAGACTCAGCATGTCACGGTGCTCGTTCTCGGCAGAAGCTTTTTCTGAGAAGGCAAAAGTGTGGCTCCTTCTCCCACAAGGAAGGTGCTAGCCCTGAAAGATCTTGCTGGTATTCACTATCCCTCTGCAGCCTATCCACAGGCACAACAGCTTTGGGGATCTCTGCTTTCCCAGAGACTCAGCATGTCACGGTGCTCGCTCTCGGCAGAAGCTTTTTTCTGAAAAGGCAAACTTACGGCTCCTTCTCCCACAGGGAAGGTGCCAGCCCTGAAAACTAATGCAGTTTTTCACTATCCCTCTGCAGCCTATCCACAGGCACAACAGCTTTTGGGATCTCTGCTTTCCCAGAGACTCAGCATGTCACGGTGCTCGTTCTCGGCAGAAGCTTTTTCTGAGAAGGCAAAAGTGTGGCTCCTTCTCCCACAAGGAAGGTGCTAGCCCTGAAAGATCTTGCTGGTATTCACTATCCCTCTGCAGCCTATCCACAGGCACAACAGCTTTGGGGATCTCTGCTTTCCAAGAGACTCAGCATGTCACGGTGCTCGCTCTCGGCAGAAGCTTTTTTCTGAAAAGGCAAACGTCTGGCTCCTTCTCCAGCAAGGCAAGTGCCTGGCCTGAAAGATTTTGTGGTCTTCACCGCCACCTGCAGCCTATCCACAGGCACAACAGCACTGGGGATCCTTTAGCCGCAGAAGCACTGGGGATCTCTGCTTTCCCAGAGACTCAGCATGTCACGGTGCTCGTTCTCGGCAGAATCTTTTTTTCTGAAAATGCAAACGTCTGGCTCCTTCTCCCACAAGGAAGCTGCCAGACTGAAAGCTAATGCAGGTCTTCACTATCCGCCTGCAGCCTATCCACAGGCACAACAGCTTTGGGGATCTCTGCTTTCCCAGAGACTCAGCATGTCACGGTGCTCGCTCTCGGCAGAAGCTTTTTTCTGAAAAGGCAAACTTACGGCTCCTTCTCCCACAGGGAAGGTGCCAGCCCTGAAAACTAATGCAGTTTTTCACTATCCCTCTGCAGCCTATCCACAGGCACAACAGCTTTGGGGATCTCTGCTTTCCCAGAGACTCAGCATGTCACGGTGCTCGCTCTCGGCAGAAGCTTTTTTCTGAAAAGGCAAACTTACGGCTCCTTCTCCCACAGGGAAGGTGCCAGCCCTGAAAACTAATGCAGTTTTTCACTATCCCTCTGCAGCCTATCCACAGGCACAACAGCTTTGGGGATCTCTGCTTTCCCAGAGACTCAGCATGTCACGGTGCTCGCTCTCGGCAGAAGCTTTTTTCTGAAAAGGCAAACTTACGGCTCCTTCTCCCACAGGGAAGGTGCCAGCCCTGAAAACTAATGCAGTTTTTCACTATCCCTCTGCAGCCTATCCACAGGCACAACAGCTTTTGGGATCTCTGCTTTCCCAGAGACTCAGCATGTCACGGTGCTCGCTCTCGGCAGAAGCTTTTTTCTGAAAAGGCAAACTTACGGCTCCTTCTCCCACAGGGAAGGTGCCAGCCCTGAAAACTAATGCAGTTTTTCACTATCCCTCTGCAGCCTATCCACAGGCACAACAGCTTTGGGGATCTCTGCTTTCCCAGAGACTCAGCATGTCACGGTGCTCGTTCTCGGCAGAAGCTTTTTCTGAGAAGGCAAAAGTGTGGCTCCTTCTCCCACAAGGAAGGTGCTAGCCCTGAAAGATCTTGCTGGTATTCACTATCCCTCTGCAGCCTATCCACAGGCACAACAGCTTTGGGGATCTCTGCTTTCCCAGAGACTCAGCATGTCACGGTGCTCGCTCTCGGCAGAAGCTTTTTTCTGAAAAGGCAAACTTACGGCTCCTTCTCCCACAGGGAAGGTGCCAGCCCTGAAAACTAATGCAGTTTTTCACTATCCCTCTGCAGCCTATCCACAGGCACAACAGCTTTGGGGATCTCTGCTTTCCCAGAGACTCAGCATGTCACGGTGCTCGCTCTCGGCAGAAGCTTTTTTCTGAAAAGGCAAACTTACGGCTCCTTCTCCCACAGGGAAGGTGCCAGCCCTGAAAACTAATGCAGTTTTTCACTATCCCTCTGCAGCCTATCCACAGGCACAACAGCTTTGGGGATCTCTGCTTTCCCAGAGACTCAGCATGTCACGGTGCTCGCTCTCGGCAGAAGCTTTTTTCTGAAAAGGCAAACTTACGGCTCCTTCTCCCACAGGGAAGGTGCCAGCCCTGAAAACTAATGCAGTTTTTCACTATCCCTCTGCAGCCTATCCACAGGCACAACAGCTTTGGGGATCTCTGCTTTCCCAGAGACTCAGCATGTCACGGTGCTCGTTCTCGGCAGAAGCTTTTTCTGAGAAGGCAAAAGTGTGGCTCCTTCTCCCACAAGGAAGGTGCTAGCCCTGAAAGATCTTGCTGGTATTCACTATCCCTCTGCAGCCTATCCACAGGCACAACAGCTTTGGGGATCTCTGCTTTCCCAGAGACTCAGCATGTCACGGTGCTCGCTCTCGGCAGAAGCTTTTTTCTGAAAAGGCAAACTTACGGCTCCTTCTCCCACAGGGAAGGTGCCAGCCCTGAAAACTAATGCAGTTTTTCACTATCCCTCTGCAGCCTATCCACAGGCACAACAGCTTTTGGGATCTCTGCTTTCCCAGAGACTCAGCATGTCACGGTGCTCGTTCTCGGCAGAAGCTTTTTCTGAGAAGGCAAAAGTGTGGCTCCTTCTCCCACAAGGAAGGTGCTAGCCCTGAAAGATCTTGCTGGTATTCACTATCCCTCTGCAGCCTATCCACAGGCACAACAGCTTTGGGGATCTCTGCTTTCCAAGAGACTCAGCATGTCACGGTGCTCGCTCTCGGCAGAAGCTTTTTTCTGAAAAGGCAAACGTCTGGCTCCTTCTCCAGCAAGGCAAGTGCCTGGCCTGAAAGATTTTGTGGTCTTCACCGCCACCTGCAGCCTATCCACAGGCACAACAGCACTGGGGATCCTTTAGCCGCAGAAGCACTGGGGATCTCTGCTTTCCCAGAGACTCAGCATGTCACGGTGCTCGTTCTCGGCAGAATCTTTTTTTCTGAAAATGCAAACGTCTGGCTCCTTCTCCCACAAGGAAGCTGCCAGACTGAAAGCTAATGCAGGTCTTCACTATCCGCCTGCAGCCTATCCACAGGCACAACAGCTTTGGGGATCTCTGCTTTCCCAGAGACTCAGCATGTCACGGTGCTCGCTCTCGGCAGAAGCTTTTTTCTGAAAAGGCAAACTTACGGCTCCTTCTCCCACAGGGAAGGTGCCAGCCCTGAAAACTAATGCAGTTTTTCACTATCCCTCTGCAGCCTATCCACAGGCACAACAGCTTTGGGGATCTCTGCTTTCCCAGAGACTCAGCATGTCACGGTGCTCGCTCTCGGCAGAAGCTTTTTTCTGAAAAGGCAAACTTACGGCTCCTTCTCCCACAGGGAAGGTGCCAGCCCTGAAAACTAATGCAGTTTTTCACTATCCCTCTGCAGCCTATCCACAGGCACAACAGCTTTGGGGATCTCTGCTTTCCCAGAGACTCAGCATGTCACGGTGCTCGCTCTCGGCAGAAGCTTTTTTCTGAAAAGGCAAACTTACGGCTCCTTCTCCCACAGGGAAGGTGCCAGCCCTGAAAACTAATGCAGTTTTTCACTATCCCTCTGCAGCCTATCCACAGGCACAACAGCTTTGGGGATCTCTGCTTTCCCAGAGACTCAGCATGTCACGGTGCTCGCTCTCGGCAGAAGCTTTTTTCTGAAAAGGCAAACTTACGGCTCCTTCTCCCACAGGGAAGGTGCCAGCCCTGAAAACTAATGCAGTTTTTCACTATCCCTCTGCAGCCTATCCACAGGCACAACAGCTTTGGGGATCTCTGCTTTCCCAGAGACTCAGCATGTCACGGTGCTCGCTCTCGGCAGAAGCTTTTTTCTGAAAAGGCAAACTTACGGCTCCTTCTCCCACAGGGAAGGTGCCAGCCCTGAAAACTAATGCAGTTTTTCACTATCCCTCTGCAGCCTATCCACAGGCACAACAGCTTTGGGGATCTCTGCTTTCCCAGAGACTCAGCATGTCACGGTGCTCGCTCTCGGCAGAAGCTTTTTTCTGAAAAGGCAAACTTACGGCTCCTTCTCCCACAGGGAAGGTGCCAGCCCTGAAAACTAATGCAGTTTTTCACTATCCCTCTGCAGCCTATCCACAGGCACAACAGCTTTGGGGATCTCTGCTTTCCCAGAGACTCAGCATGTCACGGTGCTCGTTCTCGGCAGAAGCTTTTTCTGAGAAGGCAAAAGTGTGGCTCCTTCTCCCACAAGGAAGGTGCTAGCCCTGAAAGATCTTGCTGGTATTCACTATCCCTCTGCAGCCTATCCACAGGCACAACAGCTTTGGGGATCTCTGCTTTCCCAGAGACTCAGCATGTCACGGTGCTCTCTCTCGGCAGAAGCTTTTTTCTGAAAAGGCAAACTTACGGCTCCTTCTCCCACAGGGAAGGTGCCAGCCCTGAAAACTAATGCAGTTTTTCACTATCCCTCTGCAGCCTATCCACAGGCACAACAGCTTTGGGGATCTCTGCTTTCCCAGAGACTCAGCATGTCACGGTGCTCGCTCTCGGCAGAAGCTTTTTTCTGAAAAGGCAAACTTACGGCTCCTTCTCCCACAGGGAAGGTGCCAGCCCTGAAAACTAATGCAGTTTTTCACTATCCCTCTGCAGCCTATCCACAGGCACAACAGCTTTTGGGATCTCTGCTTTCCCAGAGACTCAGCATGTCACGGTGCTCGCTCTCGGCAGAAGCTTTTTTCTGAAAAGGCAAACTTACGGCTCCTTCTCCCACAGGGAAGGTGCCAGCCCTGAAAACTAATGCAGTTTTTCACTATCCCTCTGCAGCCTATCCACAGGCACAACAGCTTTGGGGATCTCTGCTTTCCCAGAGACTCAGCATGTCACGGTGCTCGCTCTCGGCAGAAGCTTTTTTCTGAAAAGGCAAACTTACGGCTCCTTCTCCCACAGGGAAGGTGCCAGCCCTGAAAACTAATGCAGTTTTTCACTATCCCTCTGCAGCCTATCCACAGGCACAACAGCTTTGGGGATCTCTGCTTTCCCAGAGACTCAGCATGTCACGGTGCTCGTTCTCGGCAGAAGCTTTTTCTGAGAAGGCAAAAGTGTGGCTCCTTCTCCCACAAGGAAGGTGCTAGCCCTGAAAGATCTTGCTGGTATTCACTATCCCTCTGCAGCCTATCCACAGGCACAACAGCTTTGGGGATCTCTGCTTTCCCAGAGACTCAGCATGTCACGGTGCTCGCTCTCGGCAGAAGCTTTTTTCTGAAAAGGCAAACTTACGGCTCCTTCTCCCACAGGGAAGGTGCCAGCCCTGAAAACTAATGCAGTTTTTCACTATCCCTCTGCAGCCTATCCACAGGCACAACAGCTTTGGGGATCTCTGCTTTCCCAGAGACTCAGCATGTCACGGTGCTCGTTCTCGGCAGAAGCTTTTTCTGAGAAGGCAAATGTGTGGCTCCTTCTCCCACAAGGAAGGTGCTAGCCCTGAAAGATCTTGCTGGTATTCACTATCCCTCTGCAGCCTATCCACAGGCACAACAGCTTTGGGGATCTCTGCTTTCCCAGAGACTCAGCATGTCACGGTGCTCGCTCTCGGCAGAAGCTTTTTTCTGAAAAGGCAAACGTCTGGCTCCTTCTCCAGCAAGGCAAGTGCCTGGCCTGAAAGATTTTGTGGTCTTCACCGCCACCTGCAGCCTATCCACAGGCACAACAGCACTGGGGATCCTTTAGCCGCAGAAGCACTGGGGATCTCTGCTTTCCCAGAGACTCAGCATGTCACGGTGCTCGTTCTCGGCAGAATCTTTTTTTCTGAAAATGCAAACGTCTGGCTCCTTCTCCCACAAGGAAGCTGCCAGACTGAAAGCTAATGCAGGTCTTCACTATCCGCCTGCAGCCTATCCACAGGCACAACAGCTTTGGGGATCTCTGCTTTCCCAGAGACTCAGCATGTCACGGTGCTCGCTCTCGGCAGAAGCTTTTTTCTGAAAAGGCAAACTTACGGCTCCTTCTCCCACAGGGAAGGTGCCAGCCCTGAAAACTAATGCAGTTTTTCACTATCCCTCTGCAGCCTATCCACAGGCACAACAGCTTTGGGGATCTCTGCTTTCCCAGAGACTCAGCATGTCACGGTGCTCGCTCTCGGCAGAAGCTTTTTTCTGAAAAGGCAAACTTACGGCTCCTTCTCCCACAGGGAAGGTGCCAGCCCTGAAAACTAATGCAGTTTTTCACTATCCCTCTGCAGCCTATCCACAGGCACAACAGCTTTGGGGATCTCTGCTTTCCCAGAGACTCAGCATGTCACGGTGCTCGCTCTCGGCAGAAGCTTTTTTCTGAAAAGGCAAACTTACGGCTCCTTCTCCCACAGGGAAGGTGCCAGCCCTGAAAACTAATGCAGTTTTTCACTATCCCTCTGCAGCCTATCCACAGGCACAACAGCTTTTGGGATCTCTGCTTTCCCAGAGACTCAGCATGTCACGGTGCTCGCTCTCGGCAGAAGCTTTTTTCTGAAAAGGCAAACTTACGGCTCCTTCTCCCACAGGGAAGGTGCCAGCCCTGAAAACTAATGCAGTTTTTCACTATCCCTCTGCAGCCTATCCACAGGCACAACAGCTTTGGGGATCTCTGCTTTCCCAGAGACTCAGCATGTCACGGTGCTCGTTCTCGGCAGAAGCTTTTTCTGAGAAGGCAAAAGTGTGGCTCCTTCTCCCACAAGGAAGGTGCTAGCCCTGAAAGATCTTGCTGGTATTCACTATCCCTCTGCAGCCTATCCACAGGCACAACAGCTTTGGGGATCTCTGCTTTCCCAGAGACTCAGCATGTCACGGTGCTCGCTCTCGGCAGAAGCTTTTTTCTGAAAAGGCAAACTTACGGCTCCTTCTCCCACAGGGAAGGTGCCAGCCCTGAAAACTAATGCAGTTTTTCACTATCCCTCTGCAGCCTATCCACAGGCACAACAGCTTTGGGGATCTCTGCTTTCCCAGAGACTCAGCATGTCACGGTGCTCGCTCTCGGCAGAAGCTTTTTTCTGAAAAGGCAAACTTACGGCTCCTTCTCCCACAGGGAAGGTGCCAGCCCTGAAAACTAATGCAGTTTTTCACTATCCCTCTGCAGCCTATCCACAGGCACAACAGCTTTGGGGATCTCTGCTTTCCCAGAGACTCAGCATGTCACGGTGCTCGCTCTCGGCAGAAGCTTTTTTCTGAAAAGGCAAACTTACGGCTCCTTCTCCCACAGGGAAGGTGCCAGCCCTGAAAACTAATGCAGTTTTTCACTATCCCTCTGCAGCCTATCCACAGGCACAACAGCTTTGGGGATCTCTGCTTTCCCAGAGACTCAGCATGTCACGGTGCTCGTTCTCGGCAGAAGCTTTTTATGAGAAGGCAAAAGTGTGGCTCCTTCTCCCACAAGGAAGGTGCTAGCCCTGAAAGATCTTGCTGGTATTCACTATCCCTCTGCAGCCTATCCACAGGCACAACAGCTTTGGGGATCTCTGCTTTCCCAGAGACTCAGCATGTCACGGTGCTCGCTCTCGGCAGAAGCTTTTTTCTGAAAAGGCAAACTTACGGCTCCTTCTCCCACAGGGAAGGTGCCAGCCCTGAAAACTAATGCAGTTTTTCACTATCCCTCTGCAGCCTATCCACAGGCACAACAGCTTTTGGGATCTCTGCTTTCCCAGAGACTCAGCATGTCACGGTGCTCGTTCTCGGCAGAAGCTTTTTCTGAGAAGGCAAAAGTGTGGCTCCTTCTCCCACAAGGAAGGTGCTAGCCCTGAAAGATCTTGCTGGTATTCACTATCCCTCTGCAGCCTATCCACAGGCACAACAGCTTTGGGGATCTCTGCTTTCCAAGAGACTCAGCATGTCACGGTGCTCGCTCTCGGCAGAAGCTTTTTTCTGAAAAGGCAAACGTCTGGCTCCTTCTCCAGCAAGGCAAGTGCCTGGCCTGAAAGATTTTGTGGTCTTCACCGCCACCTGCAGCCTATCCACAGGCACAACAGCACTGGGGATCCTTTAGCCGCAGAAGCACTGGGGATCTCTGCTTTCCCAGAGACTCAGCATGTCACGGTGCTCGTTCTCGGCAGAATCTTTTTTTCTGAAAATGCAAACGTCTGGCTCCTTCTCCCACAAGGAAGCTGCCAGACTGAAAGCTAATGCAGGTCTTCACTATCCGCCTGCAGCCTATCCACAGGCACAACAGCTTTGGGGATCTCTGCTTTCCCAGAGACTCAGCATGTCACGGTGCTCGCTCTCGGCAGAAGCTTTTTTCTGAAAAGGCAAACTTACGGCTCCTTCTCCCACAGGGAAGGTGCCAGCCCTGAAAACTAATGCAGTTTTTCACTATCCCTCTGCAGCCTATCCACAGGCACAACAGCTTTGGGGATCTCTGCTTTCCCAGAGACTCAGCATGTCACGGTGCTCGCTCTCGGCAGAAGCTTTTTTCTGAAAAGGCAAACTTACGGCTCCTTCTCCCACAGGGAAGGTGCCAGCCCTGAAAACTAATGCAGTTTTTCACTATCCCTCTGCAGCCTATCCACAGGCACAACAGCTTTGGGGATCTCTGCTTTCCCAGAGACTCAGCATGTCACGGTGCTCGCTCTCGGCAGAAGCTTTTTTCTGAAAAGGCAAACTTACGGCTCCTTCTCCCACAGGGAAGGTGCCAGCCCTGAAAACTAATGCAGTTTTTCACTATCCCTCTGCAGCCTATCCACAGGCACAACAGCTTTGGGGATCTCTGCTTTCCCAGAGACTCAGCATGTCACGGTGCTCGCTCTCGGCAGAAGCTTTTTTCTGAAAAGGCAAACTTACGGCTCCTTCTCCCACAGGGAAGGTGCCAGCCCTGAAAACTAATGCAGTTTTTCACTATCCCTCTGCAGCCTATCCACAGGCACAACAGCTTTGGGGATCTCTGCTTTCCCAGAGACTCAGCATGTCACGGTGCTCGCTCTCGGCAGAAGCTTTTTTCTGAAAAGGCAAACTTACGGCTCCTTCTCCCACAGGGAAGGTGCCAGCCCTGAAAACTAATGCAGTTTTTCACTATCCCTCTGCAGCCTATCCACAGGCACAACAGCTTTGGGGATCTCTGCTTTCCCAGAGACTCAGCATGTCACGGTGCTCGCTCTCGGCAGAAGCTTTTTTCTGAAAAGGCAAACTTACGGCTCCTTCTCCCACAGGGAAGGTGCCAGCCCTGAAAACTAATGCAGTTTTTCACTATCCCTCTGCAGCCTATCCACAGGCACAACAGCTTTGGGGATCTCTGCTTTCCCAGAGACTCAGCATGTCACGGTGCTCGTTCTCGGCAGAAGCTTTTTCTGAGAAGGCAAAAGTGTGGCTCCTTCTCCCACAAGGAAGGTGCTAGCCCTGAAAGATCTTGCTGGTATTCACTATCCCTCTGCAGCCTATCCACAGGCACAACAGCTTTGGGGATCTCTGCTTTCCCAGAGACTCAGCATGTCACGGTGCTCACTCTCGGCAGAAGCTTTTTTCTGAAAAGGCAAACTTACGGCTCCTTCTCCCACAGGGAAGGTGCCAGCCCTGAAAACTAATGCAGTTTTTCACTATCCCTCTGCAGCCTATCCACAGGCACAACAGCTTTGGGGATCTCTGCTTTCCCAGAGACTCAGCATGTCACGGTGCTCGCTCTCGGCAGAAGCTTTTTTCTGAAAAGGCAAACTTACGGCTCCTTCTCCCACAGGGAAGGTGCCAGCCCTGAAAACTAATGCAGTTTTTCACTATCCCTCTGCAGCCTATCCACAGGCACAACAGCTTTGGGGATCTCTGCTTTCCCAGAGACTCAGCATGTCACGGTGCTCGCTCTCGGCAGAAGCTTTTTTTCTGAAAAGGCAAACTTACGGCTCCTTCTCCCACAGGGAAGGTGCCAGCCCTGAAAACTAATGCAGTTTTTCACTATCCCTCTGCAGCCTATCCACAGGCACAACAGCGTTGGGGATCTCTGCTTTCCCAGAGACTCAGCATGTCACGGTGCTCGCTCTCGGCAGAAGCTTTTTTCTGAAAAGGCAAACTTACGGCTCCTTCTCCCACAGGGAAGGTGCCAGCCCTGAAAACTAATGCAGTTTTTCACTATCCCTCTGCAGCCTATCCACAGGCACAACAGCTTTGGGGATCTCTGCTTTCCCAGAGACTCAGCATGTCACGGTGCTCGTTCTCGGCAGAAGCTTTTTTCTGAAAAGGCAAACTTACGGCTCCTTCTCCCACAGGGAAGGTGCCAGCCCTGAAAACTAATGCAGTTTTTCACTATCCCTCTGCAGCCTATCCACAGGCACAACAGCTTTGGGGATCTCTGCTTTCCCAGAGACTCAGCATGTCACGGTGCCGCTCTCGGCAGAAGCTTTTTTCTGAAAAGGCAAACTTACGGCTCCTTCTCCCACAGGGAAGGTGCCAGCCCTGAAAACTAATGCAGTTTTTCACTATCCCTCTGCAGCCTATCCACAGGCACAACAGCTTTGGGGATCTCTGCTTTCCCAGAGACTCAGCATGTCACGGTGCTCGCTCTCGGCAGAAGCTTTTTTCTGAAAAGGCAAACTTACGGCTCCTTCTCCCACAGGGAAGGTGCCAGCCCTGAAAACTAATGCAGTTTTTCACTATCCCTCTGCAGCCTATCCACAGGCACAACAGCTTTGGGGATCTCTGCTTTCCCAGAGACTCAGCATGTCACGGTGCTCGTTCTCGGCAGAAGCTTTTTCTGAGAAGGCAAAAGTGTGGCTCCTTCTCCCACAAGGAAGGTGCTAGCCCTGAAAGATCTTGCTGGTATTCACTATCCCTCTGCAGCCTATCCACAGGCACAACAGCTTTGGGGATCTCTGCTTTCCCAGAGACTCAGCATGTCACGGTGCTCACTCTCGGCAGAAGCTTTTTTCTGAAAAGGCAAACTTACGGCTCCTTCTCCCACAGGGAAGGTGCCAGCCCTGAAAACTAATGCAGTTTTTCACTATCCCTCTGCAGCCTATCCACAGGCACAACAGCTTTGGGGATCTCTGCTTTCCCAGAGACTCAGCATGTCACGGTGCTCGCTCTCGGCAGATGCTTTTTTCTGAAAAGGCAAACTTACGGCTCCTTCTCCCACAGGGAAGGTGCCAGCCCTGAAAACTAATGCAGTTTTTCACTATCCCTCTGCAGCCTATCCACAGGCACAACAGCTTTGGGGATCTCTGCTTTCCCAGAGACTCAGCATGTCACGGTGCTCGCTCTCGGCAGAAGCTTTTTTCTGAAAAGGCAAACTTACGGCTCCTTCTCCCACAGGGAAGGTGCCAGCCCTGAAAAACTAATGCAGTTTTTCACTATCCCTCTGCAGCCTATCCACAGGCACAACAGCTTTGGGGATCTCTGCTTTCCCAGAGACTCAGCATGTCACGGTGCTCGCTCTCGGCAGAAGCTTTTTTCTGAAAAGGCAAACTTACGGCTCCTTCTCCCACAGGGAAGGTGCCAGCCCCTGAAAACTAATGCAGTTTTTTCACTATCCCTCTGCAGCCTATCCACAGGCACAACAGCTTTTGGGATCTCTGCTTTCCCAGAGGACTCAGCATGTCACGGTGCTCGCTCTCGGCAGAAGCTTTTTTCTGAAAAGGCAAACTTACGGCTCCTTCTCCCACAGGGAAGGTGCCAGCCCTGAAAACTAATGCAGTTTTTCACTATCCCTCTGCAGCCTATCCACAGGCACAACAGCTTTGGGGATCTCTGCTTTCCCAGAGACTCAGCATGTCACGGTGCTCGTTCTCGGCAGAAGCTTTTTCTGAGAAGGCAAAAGTGTGGCTCCTTCTCCCACAAGGAAGGTGCTAGCCCTGAAAGATCTTGCTGGTATTCACTATCCCTCTGCAGCCTATCCACAGGCACAACAGCTTTGGGGATCTCTGCTTTCCCAGAGACTCAGCATGTCACGGTGCTCGTTCTCGGCAGAAGCTTTTTCTGAGAAGGCAAAAGTGTGGCTCCTTCTCCCACAAGGAAGGTGCTAGCCCTGAAAGATCCTTGCTGGTATTCACTATCCCTCTGCAGCCTATCCACAGGCACAACAGCTTTTGGGATCTCTGCTTTCCCAGAGACTCAGCATGTCACGGTGCTCGCTCTCGGCAGAAGCTTTTTTCTGAAAAGGCAAACTTACGGCTCCTTCTCCCACAGGGAAGGTGCCAGCCCTGAAAACTAATGCAGTTTTTCACTATCCCCTCTGCAGCCTATCCACAGGCACAACAGCTTTGGGGATCTCTGCTTTCCCAGAGACTCAGCATGTCACGGTGCTCGTTCTCGGCAGAAGCTTTTTCTGAGAAGGCAAAAGTGTGGCTCCTTCTCCCACAAGGAAGGTGCTAGCCCTGAAAGATCTTGCTGGTATTCACTATCCCTCTGCAGCCTATCCACAGGCACAACAGCTTTGGGGATCTCTGCTTTCCAAGAGACTCAGCATGTCACGGTGCTCGCTCTCGGCAGAAGCTTTTTTCTGAAAAGGCAAACGTCTTGCTCCTTCTCCAGCAAGGCAAGTGCCAGGCCTGAAAGATTTTGTGGTCTTCACCGCCACCTGCAGCCTATCCACAGGCACAACAGCACTGGGGATCCTTTAGCCGCAGAAGCACTGGGGATCTCTGCTATCCCAGAGGACTCAGCATGTCACGGTGCTCGTTCTCGGCAGAATCTTTTTTTCTGAAAATGCAAACGTCTGGCTCCTTCTCCCACAAGGAAGCTGCCAGACTGAAAGCTAATGCAGGTCTTCACTATCCGCCTGCAGCCTATCCACAGGCACAACAGCTTTGGGGATCTCTGCTTTCCCAGAGACTCAGCATGTCACGGTGCTCGCTCTCGGCAGAAGCTTTTTTCTGAAAAGGCAAACTTACGGCTCCTTCTCCCACAGGGAAGGTGCCAGCCCTGAAAACTAATGCAGTTTTTCACTATCCCTCTGCAGCCTATCCACAGGCACAACAGCTTTGGGGATCTCTGCTTTCCCAGAGACTCAGCATGTCACGGTGCTCGCTCTCGGCAGAAGCTTTTTTCTGAAAAGGCAAACTTACGGCTCCTTCTCCCACAGGGAAGGTGCCAGCCCTGAAAACTAATGCAGTTTTTCACTATCCCTCTGCAGCCTATCCACAGGCACAACAGCTTTGGGGATCTCTGCTTTCCCAGAGACTCAGCATGTCACGGTGCTCGCTCTCGGCAGAAGCTTTTTTCTGAAAAGGCAAACTTACGGCTCCTTCTCCCACAGGGAAGGTGCCAGCCCTGAAAACTAATGCAGTTTTTCACTATCCCTCTGCAGCCTATCCACAGGCACAACAGCTTTGGGGATCTCTGCTTTCCCAGAGACTCAGCATGTCACGGTGCTCGCTCTCGGCAGAAGCTTTTTTCTGAAAAGGCAAACTTACGGCTCCTTCTCCCACAGGGAAGGTGCCAGCCCTGAAAACTAATGCAGTTTTTCACTATCCCTCTGCAGCCTATCCACAGGCACAACAGCTTTTGGGGATCTCTGCTTTCCCAGAGACTCAGCATGTCACGGTGCTCGCTCTCGGCAGAAGCTTTTTTCTGAAAAGGCAAACTTACGGCTCCTTCTCCCACAGGGAAGGTGCCAGCCCTGAAAACTAATGCAGTTTTTCACTATCCCTCTGCAGCCTATCCACAGGCACAACAGCTTTGGGGATCTCTGCTTTCCCAGAGACTCAGCATGTCACGGTGCTCGCTCTCGGCAGAAGCTTTTTTCTGAAAAGGCAAACTTACGGCTCCTTCTCCCACAGGGAAGGTGCCAGCCCTGAAAACTAATGCAGTTTTTCACTATCCCTCTGCAGCCTATCCACAGGCACAACAGCTTTTGGGATCTCTGCTTTCCCAGAGACTCAGCATGTCACGGTGCTCGCTCTCGGCAGAAGCTTTTTTCTGAAAAGGCAAACTTACGGCTCCTTCTCCCACAGGGGAAGGTGCCAGCCCTGAAAACTAATGCAGTTTTTCACTATCCCTCTGCAGCCTATCCACAGGCACAACAGCTTTGGGGATCTCTGCTTTCCCAGAGACTCAGCATGTCACGGTGCTCGCTCTCGGCAGAAGCTTTTTTCTGAAAAGGCAAACTTACGGCTCCTTCTCCCACAGGGAAGGTGCCAGCCCTGAAAACTAATGCAGTTTTTCACTATCCCTCTGCAGCCTATCCACAGGCACAACAGCTTTTGGGATCTCTGCTTTCCCAGAGACTCAGCATGTCACGGTGCTCGCTCTCGGCAGAAGCTTTTTTCTGAAAAGGCAAACTTACGGCTCCTTCTCCCACAGGGAAGGTGCCAGCCCTGAAAACTAATGCAGTTTTTCACTATCCCTCTGCAGCCTATCCACAGGCACAACAGCTTTGGGGATCTCTGCTTTCCCAGAGACTCAGCATGTCACGGTGCTCGCTCTCGGCAGAAGCTTTTTTCTGAAAAGGCAAACTTACGGCTCCTTCTCCCACAGGGAAGGTGCCAGCCCTGAAAACTAATGCAGTTTTTCACTATCCCTCTGCAGCCTATCCACAGGCACAACAGCTTTGGGGATCTCTGCTTTCCCAGAGACTCAGCATGTCACGGTGCTCGCTCTCGGCAGAAGCTTTTTTCTGAAAAGGCAAACTTACGGCTCCTTCTCCCACAGGGAAGGTGCCAGCCCTGAAAACTAATGCAGTTTTTCACTATCCCTCTGCAGCCTATCCACAGGCACAACAGCTTTGGGGATCTCTGCTTTCCCAGAGACTCAGCATGTCACGGTGCTCGCTCTCGGCAGAAGCTTTTTTCTGAAAAGGCAAACTTACGGCTCCTTCTCCCACAGGGAAGCTGCCAGCCCCTGAAAACTAATGCAGTTTTTCACTATCCCTCTGCAGCCTATCCACAGGCACAACAGCTTTGGGGATCTCTGCTTTCCCAGAGACTCAGCATGTCACGGTGCTCGTTCTCGGCAGAAGCTTTTTCTGAGAAGGCAAAAGTGTGGCTCCTTCTCCCACAAGGAAGGTGCTAGCCCTGAAAGATCTTGCTGGTATTCACTATCCCTCTGCAGCCTATCCACAGGCACAACAGCTTTGGGGATCTCTGCTTTCCCAGAGACTCAGCATGTCACGGTGCTCACTCTCGGCAGAAGCTTTTTTCTGAAAAGGCAAACTTACGGCTCCTTCTCCCACAGGGAAGGTGCCAGCCCTGAAAAACTAATGCAGTTTTTCACTATCCCTCTGCAGCCTATCCACAGGCACAACAGCTTTGGGGATCTCTGCTTTCCCAGAGACTCAGCATGTCACGGTGCTCGCTCTCGGCAGAAGCTTTTTTCTGAAAAGGCAAACTTACGGCTCCTTCTCCCACAGGGAAGGTGCCAGCCCTGAAAACTAATGCAAGTTTTTCACTATCCCTCTGCAGCCTATCCACAGGCACAACAGCTTTGGGATCTCTGCTTTCCCAGAGACTCAGCATGTCACGGTGCTCGCTCTCGGCAGAACCTTTTTTCTGAAAAGGCAAACTTACGGCTCCTTCTCCCACAGGGAAGGTGCCAGCCCTGAAAACTAATGCAGTTTTTCACTATCCCTCTGCAGCCTATCCACAGGCACAACAGCTTTGGGGATCTCTGCTTTCCCAGAGACTCAGCATGTCACGGTGCTCGCTCTCGGCAGAAGCTTTTTTCTGAAAAGGCAAACTTACGGCTCCTTCTCCCACAGGGAAGGTGCCAGCCCTGAAAACTAATGCAGTTTTTCACTATCCCTCTGCAGCCTATCCACAGGCACAACAGCTTTGGGGATCTCTGCTTTCCCAGAGACTCAGCATGTCACGGTGCTCGCTCTCGGCAGAAGCTTTTTTCTGAAAAGGCAAACTTACGGCTCCTTCTCCCACAGGGAAGGTGCCAGCCCTGAAAACTAATGCAGTTTTTCACTATCCCTCTGCAGCCTATCCACAGGCACAACAGCTTTGGGGATCTCTGCTTTCCCAGAGACTCAGCATGTCACGGTGCTCGCTCTCGGCAGAAGCTTTTTTTCTGAAAAGGCAAACTTACGGCTCCTTCTCCCACAGGGAAGGTGCCAGCCCTGAAAACTAATGCAGTTTTTCACTATCCCTCTGCAGCCTATCCACAGGCACAACAGCTTTTGGGATCTCTGCTTTCCCAGAGACTCAGCATGTCACGGTGCTCGCTCTCGGCAGAAGCTTTTTTCTGAAAAGGCAAACTTACGGCTCCTTCTCCCACAGGGAAGGTGCCAGCCCTGAAAAACTAATGCAGTTTTTCACTATCCCTCTGCAGCCTATCCACAGGCACAACAGCTTTGGGGATCTCTGCTTTCCCAGAGACTCAGCATGTCACGGTGCTCGTTCTCGGCAGAAGCTTTTTCTGAGAAGGCAAAAGTGTGGCTCCTTCTCCCACAAGGAAGGTGCTAGCCCTGAAAGATCTTGCTGGTATTCACTATCCCTCTGCAGCCTATCCACAGGCACAACAGCTTTGGGGATCTCTGCTTTCCAGAGACTCAGCATGTCACGGTGCTCACTCTCGGCAGAAGCTTTTTTCTGAAAAGGCAAACTTACGGCTCCTTCTCCCACAGGGAAGGTGCCAGCCCTGAAAACTAATGCAGTTTTTCACTATCCCTCTGCAGCCTATCCACAGGCACAACAGCTTTGGGGATCTCTGCTTTCCCAGAGACTCAGCATGTCACGGTGCTCGCTCTCGGCAGAAGCTTTTTTCTGAAAAGGCAAACTTACGGCTCCTTCTCCCACAGGGAAGGTGCCAGCCCCTGAAAACTAATGCAGTTTTTCACTATCCCTCTGCAGCCTATCCACAGGCACAACAGCTTTGGGGATCTCTGCTTTCCCAGAGACTCAGCATGTCACGGTGCTCGCTCTCGGCAGAAGCTTTTTTCTGAAAAGGCAAACTTACGGCTCCTTCTCCCACAGGGAAGGTGCCAGCCCTGAAAACTAATGCAGTTTTTCACTATCCCTCTGCAGCCTATCCACAGGCACAACAGCTTTGGGGATCTCTGCTTTCCCAGAGACTCAGCATGTCACGGTGCTCGCTCTCGGCAGAAGCTTTTTTCTGAAAAGGCAAACTTACGGCTCCTTCTCCCACAGGGAAGGTGCCAGCCCTGAAAAACTAATGCAGTTTTTCACTATCCCTCTGCAGCCTATCCACAGGCACAACAGCTTTGGGGATCTCTGCTTTCCCAGAGACTCAGCATGTCACGGTGCTCGCTCTCGGCAGAAGCTTTTTTCTGAAAAGGCAAACTTACGGCTCCTTCTCCCACAGGGAAGGTGCCAGCCCTGAAAACTAATGCAGTTTTTCACTATCCCTCTGCAGCCTATCCACAGGCACAACAGCTTTTGGGATCTCTGCTTTCCCAGAGACTCAGCATGTCACGGTGCTCGCTCTCGGCAGAAGCTTTTTTCTGAAAAGGCAAACTTACGGCTCCTTCTCCCACAGGGAAGGTGCCAGCCCTGAAAACTAATGCAGTTTTTCACTATCCCTCTGCAGCCTATCCACAGGCACAACAGCTTTGGGGATCTCTGCTTTCCCAGAGACTCAGCATGTCACGGTGCTCGCTCTCGGCAGAAGCTTTTTCTGAAAAGGCAAACTTACGGCTCCTTCTCCCACAGGGAAGGTGCCAGCCCTGAAAACTAATGCAGTTTTTCACTATCCCTCTGCAGCCTATCCACAGGCACAACAGCTTTTGGGATCTCTGCTTTCCCAGAGACTCAGCATGTCACGGTGCTCGCTCTCGGCAGAAGCTTTTTTCTGAAAAGGCAAACTTACGGCTCCTTCTCCCACAGGGAAGGTGCCAGCCCTGAAAACTAATGCAGTTTTTCACTATCCCTCTGCAGCCTATCCACAGGCACAACAGCTTTGGGGATCTCTGCTTTCCCAGAGACTCAGCATGTCACGGTGCTCGTTCTCGGCAGAAGCTTTTTCTGAGAAGGCAAAAGTGTGGCTCCTTCTCCCACAAGGAAGGTGCTAGCCCTGAAAGATCTTGCTGGTATTCACTATCCCTCTGCAGCCTATCCCAAAGGCACAACAGCTTTGGGGATCTCTGCTTTCCCCAGAGACTCAGCATGTCACGGTGCTCGTTCTCGGCAGAAGCTTTTTCTGAGAAGGCAAAAGTGTGGCTCCTTCTCCCACAAGGAAGGTGCTAGCCCTGAAAGATCTTGCTGGTATTCACTATCCCTCTGCAGCCTATCCACAGGCACAACAGCTTTTGGGATCTCTGCTTTCCCAGAGACTCAGCATGTCACGGTGCTCGCTCTCGGCAGAAGCTTTTTTCTGAAAAGGCAAACTTACGGCTCCTTCTCCCACAGGGAAGGTGCCAGCCCTGAAAACTAATTGCAGTTTTTCACTATCCCTCTGCAGCCTATCCACAGGCACAACAGCTTTTGGGATCTCTGCTTTCCCAGAGACTCAGCATGTCACGGTGCTCGCTCTCGGCAGAAGCTTTTTTCTGAAAAGGCAAAACTTACGGCTCCTTCTCCCACAGGGAAGGTGCCAGCCCTGAAAAACTAATGCAGTTTTTCACTATCCCTCTGCAGCCTATCCACAGGCACAACAGCTTTGGGGATCTCTGCTTTCCCAGAGACTCAGCATGTCACGGTGCTCGCTCTCGGCAGAAGCTTTTTTCTGAAAAGGCAAACTTACGGCTCCTTCTCCCACAGGGAAGCTGCCAGCCCTGAAAACTAATGCAGTTTTTCACTATCCCCTCTGCAGCCTATCCACAGGCACAACAGCTTTGGGGATCTCTGCTTTCCCAGAGACTCAGCATGTCACGGTGCTCGCTCTCGGCAGAAGCTTTTTCTGAGAAGGCAAAAGTGTGGCTCCTTCTCCCACAAGGAAGGTGCTAGCCCTGAAAGATCTTGCTGGTATTCACTATCCCTCTGCAGCCTATCCACAGGCACAACAGCTTTGGGGATCTCTGCTTTCCCAGAGACTCAGCATGTCACGGTGCTCGCTCTCGGCAGAAGCTTTTTTCTGAAAAGGCAAACTTACGGCTCCTTCTCCCACAGGGAAGGTGCCAGCCCTGAAAACTAATGCAGTTTTTCACTATCCCTCTGCAGCCTATCCACAGGCACAACAGCTTTGGGGATCTCTGCTTTCCCAGAGACTCAGCATGTCACGGTGCTCGCTCTCGGCAGAAGCTTTTTTCTGAAAAGGCAAACTTACGGCTCCTTCTCCCACAGGGAAGGTGCCAGCCCTGAAAACTAATGCAGTTTTTCACTATCCCTCTGCAGCCTATCCACAGGCACAACAGCTTTTGGGATCTCTGCTTTCCCAGAGACTCAGCATGTCACGGTGCTCG